>NC_140218.1:4173046-4598046 GCF_951802725.1 Rutilus rutilus | reverse complement strand
AATGACTTAATTATCTCAGAATTCTGAGATAATTAAGTCATTAATTCAGAAAAACAGAGCAAATTTTTTTAATGAAAAATTATCACATAATTCTGAGATAATTAAGTCGTTAATTCAGAAAACCAGAACAAAATATTTTTTTATGAAAAATTATCTCATAATTCTGAGATAATTAAGTCATTAATTCAGAAAAACAGAGCAAATATTTTTATTTCAAGAAAAAATTATCACATAATTCTGAGATAATTAAGTCGTTAATTCAGAAAACCAGAACAAAATATTTTTTTATGAAAAATTATCTCATAATTCTGAGATAATTAAGTCATTAATTCAGAAAAACAGAGCAAAACATTTTTATTCATGAAAAATTATCTCGTAATTCTGAGATAATTAACTCGTTAATTCAGAAAAACATAGCAAAAAAAAAATTCATGAAAAATGATCCTGTAATTCTGAGATAATTAACTCGTTAATTCAGAAAAACAGAGTAGATTTTTTTTCCTCAAGTGAATGCAATACGCTTCCGTATCATCACAGTGCAACTAATGGAAATGGAAAAACGTGTATCAATGCAACCTGTTTTTAGCTTTGCCTTATAGTTATAGCTCGTTAGCGAATCAAAAAAAATATATTTTAAACTTTACAAATATCGATATGATAGCTTGATAGTGAGTAGGCTACTAAAATACATCTTATTTGTCTATATTCATAATGATAAAGTTAGATTTTTTTATTACATGTGATTCTGACATGATGCTACATGCACTGCGCTCCTTCCTCTCCGCTCGTCTCGGGTAAATAATGCGTCTTCCAGCTCAGCTGTCGGAGTCGCGCGTTCATGTGTTTTGGGGGCGTGGCTTTGGAAGGACCCCAGAAGGGAGAGGGTGGACTGAATGGAAATAATGAGCTGTCTTTAAAACAGTCGTTAGAGGTCTACATACACTCGATTTTTATACTTTCTTTTTCAGAATACTTACATTTTAATTATGTATTGATATATACATAAAGTTTAAACAAATTTTAAAAATAAGTTTTTTAGACCATTCTTACCTACCCCAGCTTTAAGGGATACAATTATTGACTACAGGGGGACTTTAAAGGGATAGTTCACTTTGAAATTAAATTTTGGTATGTTTTAGCTTACCTCAAGGGCATCCAAGATGTAGGTGTCTTTTTTTTCCGCAGTAGTTTCAATTTTGATATTTTTAGGTCAAACCGTTCTTGTCTGTCAGTCATATAATGCAGGTCTGTGGTCACTGTCTCAAAGAGCAAGCACAGAGTCCAAATTAAAACAATTCCCCATCGTCCAAATTAAACAATTCCCCATCGTAAGTACACATTGATGGACGAAACGAGCGGTTTGTGTGAGAAGATGAACAGTATTTATATCGTTTTTAACTCTTGTACACAGCCACGTCCAAGTGAGCAGATGGAAGAACGGATGGTGGAGATGTGGCAACAGTATGAGTGCCTATTTAATGTCTCCTCAAAAGAGAACCACAACCGGAGCGACAAAGAGAAGAGCTGGGGAGAGATCGCTTCAGATTTGAACGTACCGGGTGAGTGTAAAAAGTTGCTAGCGCACTAGCTAGCAAATGTAAACATTAGATCGAGGTCAATGATCATCTGCTACATTCAGGTCTAACAAAAGATGAATTGCACAGTTAGTTAGTTTGAATAATATTACTAATATTTAATGATATTAGTTCAGTTGAATTCAGAGAGGAAACACAGTGCATGTCAGTGTCAGTGTATATTTTCAGTGGAGGAGGTGAAAACAAGAGCAACAACATTACGGACACAATACACCACGCTTCTCAAACCTAAACCAAGTGGGAGTGTGGAGAAAGGGCTCACTCATAAGCAGGCTTGGCTGTTGAGGAATCTGGAGTTCCTCAAAAAACATGTTGCCCAACGCCCCAGTGAGACCAGTGTAAGCAGAGCACTATTATGGACAGGCATATTGTGTGCTTAAGTAATGGAGATATTTGCATAATTAGATATTAATTATCAGGAAATTTTCTAATCCTTTAAATTCTTGCACTGACATAAAATTGTTTTTCAGCTTGATCAATCTGTCAAAGACTTGATTGACGGGCAGGACATGGATGACCCCACCAGCGATGAGGACATTATAAATACATCCGAGGCACCAGGTAAAATAACAGTTGTAGATGTAAAGACTAATAAAATGCTGAAAAAGTGATGACAGATTAGTTGTTTTGTCATTCAGGATGCCAGGTGTCCTATTGTTAAGTTTGCACAAAACAGATCAAGCAGTGACATTTTCATAACTGGTGTATCCAAAATGGTCAATGTTTATGATAATGTCTTTATTCAAATGATTTATTTTATTAATTATTCTTTACATATTATTATTCTTTTACATGTTATGGAGATATTTAATCATTTATAAATATTCTACTATATGCTCTGATATATTTCTAAATGCAAGATCTTTGGATTCTCTTCTGTGCTGTAATAACAATGTAATTTCTCTTACTTTAATTTTTTATCTCATTAACCACAGCACCACATCCCTCTACCCAAAGAAGGGGTGAAGAACTCACCAGCTCTTTTCCCACTCCCAAATCGGGATCGAAACGTCACAAAGGGGATGCAGATTCTATCGAGCGACAGAAACTTAAAGGGATAGTTCACTTTGAAATTAATTTTTGATATGTTTTAGCTTACCTCAAGGGCATCCAAGATGTAGGTGTCTTTGTTTCCGCAGTAGTTTCAATTTTGATATTTTTAGGTCAAACCGTTCTTGTCTGTCAGTCATATAATGCAGGTCTATGGTCACTGTCTCAAAACACAGCACACGTCCAAATGATCTGACGGCGCGGGCGGGTATAGATATATACATAGATGTCACCTTGGCTACTGCAGTTCATTGGAACGAAACCGTAGCCAAGGCGACATCTATGTATATATCTATACCCGCCCGCGCCGTCAGATCATTTGGACGTGTGCTGTTTTCAAGAGATAACAACGATATAAATACTGTTCGTTTTCTCACACAAACCGCTCGTTTCGTGTCTCAGGCCATCAATGTGGACTTACGATGGGGAATTGTTTCATTTGGACGTGGGGAATTGTTTTAATTTGGACTCTGTGCTTGTGTTTTGAGACAGTGACCATAGACCTGCATTATATGACTGACAGACAAGAACGGTTTGACCTAAAAATATCAAAATTGAAACTACTGCGGAAACAAAGACACCTACATCTTGGATGGCCTTGAGGTAAGCTAAAACATATCAAAAATTAATTTCAAAGTGAACTATCCCTTTAATTTGTTACAGCAAGTTACTTCAGTTCTTGCCACTCCAGATCCTTACAGTTCCTTTGGACATCAAGTTGCTGTGGAACTTAAATTAATAAAAAATGTAAGCATACAGAAAAAATATCATATAAACTAGTGCTAACATGTTGCCAAACAACTGTAAACAATCTAGCCCTTGCTAGCGCACTACTGTAAACATTTTAAAACAGTTAAAAATCGTACCTCTAGTTCTCGCTGAAGAACAGACAATCCATGCTGATCCCGACTTCCCAACCATTTTCTCGTCCACGCTTCGTTTGATTTTCTTTTGTTTTTTATTGCTACAAAGAATAAGTATTAATACAGCAAGTTGCCGCGACACACTATCCATTTTGTTTACATGCGCTTCCCCGTGAGATCGCGTCACGTGAGGAGCTAAATCTTAAGAATATCTTGTAGTGTGTGATGCGCCACTATTCTCAAATATTGTAGCGTGAGCATGTTTAAGATCTGAGGGAAGAATATCTGCAGAGATTCTCCTTAAGTGTGTGTGCTGCAACCAGATTTCACAATCAGTTAGGATTGTAAAACTCCTGTAGTGTGAGCCAGGCTTAAAGCATCAAAACCTTCGATCCTAGGGAGACTCCTAGAAGGCTGGCGTTGTGGATGAGACTGAGGTCTGTTAGTGTTGGTCAGCAGGACTTTTTCAAGCATGTCAATGACCTTTTCAAGAGCAGAGAAATCTGTACATTTCTGTCGTTGCTCGCACACTGTGGGAACGGGCACTGGAGCTGCATTAAAATCAGTCTTGTTGACTGAAACTCTCTCATTTCGACTACCATGCCCTGTACTGGTGGCTTTGAAAGACAACTCTGACTGATAGTCGTTAAGCACAGCCTGTACTTCATGTGCTGACCACTTGTCAGTCGGTTTGGACCTGAAGGTTAGGGCTAAATCCTTACTCGGGCAGTGTCTGATAAACGTGCACCACTTCCACACTGGGCTTGTCAAGTGTTTTACCGTGCTCTCGAAGACCTTCTGAAGCAACATCCGCTGCCTTGTTGAGTCTCAGCCAGTAGTCGTACGGATTCTCATCCTCCTCAGGCAAAGTAGTGTAAAAATCAGCAAGCGGGACAGGCGAGTAATGATTACAACTGAAATGTTTGCGCAACAGGCTATAGACAGAATTTGGACAGACAGTGGTGGCAGAATCACAGTTCCTGATCCAGAGTTTGACTACATCCTTTGCTTTACCACGCAGGTGCACAAGAATCTCTTCCACATGTTCGTCAGAATTCATGTTGCTCTTTTTAACAAATGTCCTCAACAGATCTTCCCATTCCTCAATTTCAACTGTGTCAGAACTATCCCCTCTGAATGAAGGTGGCTCCTTGACTTTTCTGTGCTGAATTACTTGACTTTGCCACAGATTTACCATGCCTGATGGGCTGTTAATAGCCTTCGAATCGCCAGTTGTCTATTTGTCATGTCAATGTCCAAGCTAAAAGGACTAAGATGGGACATAATGTTGTCTGCTAACTGTTGGCCAATTTGATGGACAATTGAACTCATTTGTCCTAACATATCAGGCACACCATGGTCAGCATTAGGTGTTGACGTGCTGAAATCTCTAGACTTTTGATTGACGTTTGACTGCATGTCTGCTGCATCACAATCTCCCACAGTACACACCCTACTTGTAATGCCAGGTCTGCTATCACTATTCCCAGTATTGGGGCTGTCCATTGAAAAGGGAAGTGGTACACCTAAAACCCCTCTGCCTCTGCTCTGCCTACTGGACTAGGACTGAAGTGGTCAGGCAAATATCTCCTGCTATTACTCATTATGAACGAAACAAATGTGCTGCAAGTTCACACACACATATAAACATAAACTCAATGTCAGTGATCAGAGCGAAATGTCCCATAAACTGAAAAAGGATAAAGTGAAAGTGTCTCTTGAACACGAACGGCTGTGACCCAAGGACGAGCTGTTAAACTGATTTCCATCAACTTGCTTGAAGACGCGACCCATAACAACACAGCGGCACCACAACTTCACGGCACCGATGTGACGGTGTGGCCTGGGCCGTCTGCACAATGGAGACACAAACGTGGAAATAGGGGTTTCACTTCACAGAGAATAAATCAGTTCCACAGCATATCTCGTTATCTCTGCGGTTTATTTAAAACAGTACTCTTTCTTTTTAATCTTTTTCTTTTGCGTTGTGATCGTATAATGAGTACAATTTTGCAGAATGACAATTATAAAACATTTTCAGTGAATTAATCACAAATCAACTCAATGAAAAACAGAACAATTCAATTCAATTCAATAGAAAGGGAAACACCCCCACCTAGTGGTGAACATGCACAATTCTACATGAATAAAGCAATTAATCCATAAAACACATTATAACAATATATTTTATACACATTACCTGCACAATGGAGATACAAACGTGGAAATAGGGGTTTCACTTCACAGAGAATAAATCAGTTCTACATAAAACACAAGACAATGCACAAATTAATTGCGGTTGTGCCTCGTAATACGTACAATGTCAAAATAACTCGATATAATATAACACACTCGACGCCAAACACACATCAAAATATGCCTTACAAGTTCATTGCAGGATAAATCTACAATAAAGGGGTTATTTATGTGTTTTGAACACTTTTAACTGGCAGGTGTCCAAAGAAAAAACTTAAGTTTATCTAATCCTTTTTTTTTTTTTGTCCTAATCTTTCAATCAGAGATTTAATATTGTTTTAAATTGTCACGATGCTATCAAACATCGCATCATAAACCACTTATGCTTGTGATTACAGGAGGATTGCCTTCGTCTGTCACTAGCCACTGTTTTTCCTGGATTTAATCATTCTGTTTTACTTTTTATTTCTTTGTGTGTGTGTGTGTGTGTGTGTGTGTGTGTGTGTGTGTGTGTGTGTGTGTGTGTCTGGGGGATCTGCTACACCGTTCTGTGATGACCTGGACCTGATGGAGTCCTGCTAGTGGTAGCTTGTTCATTTAAATGTTTGTTTTTTGTCTGTTTGGCAATCAATCATCATACTCCAATATTCGGCCCATGGGCATTGTGTAATATCTCCTTTGGGGACAGTGTTTATTTTGCCATGTTCACTAGTGTGAAGTGTGAAATGCTGTGTTAGGTGTGTGTATGCACGGCCGATTTGGTTTGAAGTGTCTCTTGCAGTGTTTGAGTGTGTGTATGTGGACCGTATCTATTTATTTGACTTTATTCACTGTAGTCTAGGTATTGTTAGACTTTATATCCTGTAACTCATTCACTATGAGACTTTTATACACTGTGATTTATTTATTGTAGAATTGTTCACTGTTATCTACGGGGAACATTTGTCTGCTCTGATTGCCTATCAGTGTATCATGGTGTTTAGTGTTTAATAAAATTATATTTGAGTACATCAGTCCCATTTCTGTTCCTTCATTGGACACAACCTGCCTGAATAGTGTAAAGGGGAGCGCTGTTTGGATTTTCTAGTGTAGATATTCAAATTGCGTGCGTTTGAGCGCCGCCTAGGGGTCACACATAGAACATCACTTTTTATTTAAAGCGACTGAATTGTTTGGGTTTGGCAGTTATTTCCAGAAAGCTATCAAAACCCTATAGAGAGGATGTCCCAGCTCTGGAAGATGATCAAGGGGGACTTCTGGCAGATCTGAGATAGGTAGAGGGATCAGACAAGGGTGTCCCATCTCCCCATTTTGTTTTTTGTTAGCAACGCAAATAATGGCCCTTCACATTAAAAAAGGACATTTTCAAGGAATTACAGCATTAGGGAAAACATTGAAGTTGTGTCAGTTTGCAGATGACACTGCTTTATTTCTGAAAGATAGGAATGAAATCATTAAAGCAGTGAAATGCATAAAATAATTGTCAGATGTATCAGGGCTAGGAATGAATATGAATAAATCTGTTTCCTCTTAAAGAATGTAGTTTAACTCATTTCTATAATATTCCAATTGCAAATCAAGTAACATATCTGGGAGTTGTTATATGTAAAGATGAAAATCTGCATAACAATTTAAACTTCAATCCAATGATTAACAAAACTAGTGAGAGGTTTAATGCGGTTACAAAGGGATCTGTCAATTCAGGGACGGGTACTTCTGTCAAAAGCTGAAGGAATCTCCAGATCAGTCTATGTGTCTATCATTGGATATTCCCCCTAAAGTTACCAAACAATTGGATAAAATGCCTTTTGATTTTATATGGAAAAACAAGCCACATTATTTGAGAAAAGAAATGTTATGCAACCCCAAAGATCATGGTGGTTTAGAGGTTTAGAGTTATGACACTTTGAACAATGTATTTAAAATGAATCGGCTTATTCAGTATTTAAAAAATAAAGACAGTATCTGGAATTCCTTTCCTAACTCTCTATTTAAACAATTGGACGACCTCTCATTTTCACTGAAGTGTAATTATTCAATTGAAAAAGCTAAATTTAATAAACAGGCTCTCATGGCATGGACACGGGCCTACAAACATAACTTTTCACCAGGAGAGATTATATCTGGAACAACAAAGACATCCTTTACAAAAATAAATCTCTCTTTTTTGATTACTGGTTTGAAAACAATATTATATTAGTTAGTCAGCTTTTGAATAATGATGGAAATTTATTAACATATAGAGAATTTTTGAATGCATTTAAAATACCAGTCAGACCTAAAGACTTTGCAGTTGTAATGGATGCAATTCCCAGGAAAGTATTGATCCTTCTTAGAAATGCATCACAGGAGGAAGATCTACATTTGACAGATATCATGGGGGAAATATTTATTGATAATACAAATATTTTACAAAATAAAGTCTCAAATAACTACATTAGGAATATACTTAATAATATTGTTTACCCTCCAGCTCGTTTGGTCATCTGTGTTTGGAGATGTAAACTGGCGTAATGATGGCGAGCAGTAGATCAATTCTACATTAATAACAAAGTAAAAGAAGTCTCTTTTAAAATAATGCATAGAATATATCCAGTAAAACATGTGCTGGAACGGTTTAAATTAGATATTGATTACTCCTGCAATTTTTGTAAAGGTGAAAAGGAAACAATCTTTCATTTATTTTTCCATTGCATACATACAGAAATATTTTGGATTGATGTGGAGTGTTTAATTAAGAACAAATTGAACATTGATTTACAGCTGAGTGGATTTGACATAATGATACACTTCAATGATAATGGGATTGAGAAAGATAAGGCATACTTCATACAACTGTTAATATTAATGGGGAAGTTTCATATTCATAAAATGAAATGGTCTGACTCCAAACCTAATTTTTCTTGCTTTAAAAATGATTTTAAGCTTTATTGTTCTGTTTTGTGTAATTGCACAAGTAAAAAGGCAATAAGAGCTTATAGCATTGTAAGCAGGGATGATGTTGTATAAAATAGCACCTTTTTCTGTTGTTTGTAATACTTTTTTGACAAATCATGACATAAGACTGACATCACTCACAACGTACCGATGAACAAATATAACGTCTGATGTTTGCATTCGTGCATACCAGTATACCATTACGACATTCTTCGTGAATAAACATGACCTCTGATGTTTGTATACATATATACCAACGTACCATCACGTCACATATGCAAATATAAGGCTTGTTCGACTTCATGCAGCTCTGCGCAGACCGATCGCTGGCTGACTTGAAGCATTGCATGCCGGTTAGAAATTTTGTCCGACTTGATACAGCCAGAGAATGTCTAATACGGGGAGAAGTGCAGGGCCGTGCAGAGACCTCTGGAGGGGCAGGTGCTCAAAGTATAAAAGGGGGGCACATGGAACAAGGCTTTAAATGGGGCTGTGTTTTTCCTGGCTTAAAACGAGGCGGAGGTGGTAAAATCCTAATAATGTATTTTAATAATAAGATAATAAAATGTGTATTTCTTTGTAGATCATCATATAGCCTAATGAGTTTCCCACATAATTTTTGTGGGTGGAGCTTGGTACCTCTAGGGGGGTCCGGGGGCATGCCCCCCCCCCCGTAAGAAAATTTTGTACATTTTAAAGATAAATTCATTAATCTGGTGCACTTTGAGTCACCCGAATCTGCCCGAATCCACTGTTAAAAATAAATAATCCACCCGCAAACCGCCCATATTCTTTGATTTAGATATCTGCATCTGATCATCACATTACAATTATTCAAATTCTTAGTGTTAAGCATGATAGTATGGTAACATATCACACTGAAGTAGGCTGATTTAAAATTAACATTTATATAAAATAAAAGTTCTTCTTTTGGCAAAATTAAATTTCCTTAATAGCCTAAACAGAGGCTTTTCTCCCTTCAAACTTAAATTGTCAATGTTTCATTACATCACTGTTTGAAATCTCTAATTTTTTGTATCTTTTATAAAGGGCATCTTTCCCCTAATTTTATTAAATGTATGCTCCAACTTTCATTTCAAATTCTTAAATTTGATCAATATATTATAGTTATTATATTATAGTTACCAATCACATTAAATAATTTACATTGAAAAATTATAACTGTATTAAATTAGATTATTTTAAATATTTTTGAATATACAAAAATAAGGAATGTTGAAAAGATGATACTTTATGAAACTAAACCGCCAGTAGGAGGCGGCAGGCGACCGTTTTAATGAGCGAGTCATTGAGTCATTCATTCAAACGATTCGTTCAATCGGCTGATTTATTCAGAATGAGGCAGTTTGTGAATGGGTAATTGAATCTTTGACTCAACCGATTCGTTCAAAATGCTGAATCATTCAGTAATGCAACAAGTGTTGCTGTGAGATGCGCGATGTGAGGTGATATTTGTTTGGAACTATTTTCGCTGCTGAAACAGAACAAAAACAGTCATTGCGTCTAAAATGTAAGTGACTTAATTTTAACTATTTGTTTATTGACCTGTTATGAAATCAGTCTCGGTTTTAATCTTGATGGCATTCAGGAAAACAGTTACTTCTACAGCCTACACACTGCAATATAAACAACATCTCTGCATGCTCTCTTCACGTCGTCCTTGTAAAATAATAATAATAAGTAAACAAACATCAAAATCACTTCGCTGAAAATGAAACGCCACTTACCAGCAGCCGCAGATTTTAAGATATCTTCTGGTAGTGCGCGTAGCCGCGCGAAATTAAAGAATGTGCGTGCAGCGTGAGGAATCGTTCTGGATGAGTTCGTCAGGTGAAAGGTCATCATGTGGATCATTTCATTTACGGCTAAATTATTATTTATTAATTTTACTAATAGTTAGGTTGGGCAGGCATCCACAAAAGGGCCTTTAATTACAAAAAAAGGAGAGGAAATTTTGCCTTGACAAAAGGGCACTTTGGGCACCAAGGGGCAAAGGGGCAGGTGCTCGAGCACCCAACGCCCCCCCCTCTGCACGTGCCTGGAGAAGTGCCACTCTCAGTAAGCTTCCGGTTGCAGTTCCACTCTGGTTCCACATGAGGGCGCTCACAGGACGAGTGCAGAATGAATGGAGGTCTATGGAGCTATACCTCTCAAAATCTATAATTTATTGTATAGTAATTTGAATGTTGTATTCGAAAGGAGATGCAAAGAAATTAATCAGATTGTTAGATTTTTTAGAGTCACTTAATTGCTTTAAAAAGTCTTTTAAAATGTCAATGACGTCATACACATCATACGACCAGAGAAACTGCTTTACAGCAATCCTTCAGTGACTTTGGTGCTTTCGCGCTCTGCACTTTCTTTTCTCTCGAGGCATCGACAACACAGCTGACACAGGTAAACACACAACACAGCTGACACAGGGAAATACACAACACAGCTGACACAGGGAAATACACAACACAGCTGACACAGGTAAACACACAACACAGCTGACACAGGGAAATACACAACACAGCTGACACAGGGAAATACACGCACTAGAAGAGTTTTTGTTTTGTTTGTTTCTGGTCCCGCTTTGGATGCCACAATGCCATCAAGTGGTATCTCTGGTCAACAACAACTCAACCAGTAAGAAATCGAAAGGACAGAAGTACTCGTTCATTCAACTTTCGACCTATAACCCATGTTGAACTTGCAAAACCTACAATCAAATCTGAGATTTCTCAACGGCAATCGGGTGAAAGAGACAAATTTAGCCGTCTAGCTCCATAGACTCCCATTCATTCTGCACTCATGGGCGATCGCCCCCAGTGGAGCTCTGGTGGAACTACAACCAAAGTTCGGTACAATAGGACTTAATAGGGAGTGGCCAGGCTCTCTGTAGACGGGCTCTGATACTGGCGGCTTCACTTCTCACGAAGATGGCGGAGAGAGCAGACGCATTGTGAATAGCTCAGAGTAGCAAAGCCTTGAAAATCAACGGAATGAAATTTTATCTCAACAAAACCCTGAAATATCAGATGTAAAACCGTAGGGAACTTATCATAATAATTCAGAAACGTGTGAGTGACCCTGAGCACCTCCTGGAGTACGATATTGCAGACCATAACATGGCTAGCACAAAAGCTAATGCTAAATTGAAGGCTCTCCAAGAACACGACTATGGTGGTCCAGAAAGGATGGATCTGTCTCTCATTAGTAATTTGCAAGATGGCGCTCGGAAAGCGAGTGTATGTACATGTTTAGCTCATGTTTGAGCTGACTGCAGCATTTTCCCTGTTGGGGATTTGATCCTCCAGAGAAACCAAGCAAAAGTGATCGAAGCGCCTGTTTAGTATTACAACAACGAGAAAGCTTACGATCCTGCAGCTCACGAAACAGGTGAATCTACTACAAGCTCAGGTGAGCGGCTATGAAATTAAATTAAAGAAGAAAGACGATCAGATCAAAGAATTGGAAAAGAGACTGGATGATGTAGAGCAATATTACCGTATGGATGATCTGATTATCTCTGGATTGAAAACACGACACCGTGCCTACTCCAGTGTCGCTGCGGGAATCAGTGCTGATGACACAACTGCTGAGACGGAGACCCTGGAATTCCAGGTTATCCAATTCTTCGGTAGTAAGGATATTCCCATTCACAGAAATCAGATCTCGGCCTGTCATACACTCCCTCGGAATAACAAGAATCATAATCCGGCAATCATAATCCGCTTTGTCAACAGAAAAGACAAGATCGGCTTGTTACAACAGGGGTTCAAGTTAAAAGGCACGGGAGTGTTTGTGAATGAACATCTAACGAGGAAGAACGGGAATATTGCTTATGCAGCGCGGCAACTGAAAAAGGCTAAAAAGATCAAAGCGACCTGGTCTCGGAATGGTAAAGTTTATATCCGACCGATTGGAGCAACACCAGAAGAGGAAAGAGCAGTGATGGTGAAAGAAATGGACGAAATGAACTTGTACAAATGATGATTAGAGTTGAGTCACAATATGAGCTGTGGATGTGTGGACTTACTACTTTATTTTATTTTTTTGTGTCGCTGATTATGGACGAAGATTACTTAATCCTCCGGGACAGATGGAATATTCAGTTAACTTTGGTTATTAGCCTTTTTGAAGTAGGAGGCCTTCACAACCAGGGGACGCTCAGTTTTTATCACGTGAGTCTGTGTTGATTTTCTTGCCAGCTTAATTTCTATGGCTTCTATTGACTTGCCCATCTCTGACGATAACTCTTTTATTTTCAATCCGTTTGAGCAGAACATGGACAGTTGTGGCATTTATGATAATTTCTTTAATCCTGATGTAAATCAACCTAATTTAAACTTATTAAAACTGTCTTGTAACTATTACTCTGAAGGGCAAGTAAACTCACTGCATCAAACCATAAACTTTTCTAAAAATCTTTTCTCTACTTTTCACTGGAATATTCGTAGTATGTCTAAAAATCATGACGAATTGAGAACTTTTCTGTCTAGCTTAAGTTTTTCCTTCTCAGTCTTGGCCTTTTCTGAGACTTGGCTGACTGATGATGTATTTACTTTATTCCCCCTACCTAATTATGGATCATTTCATTCTTGTAGAAAAAACAAAAGAGGAGGGGGTGTCTCTTTATATGTTTTGAATTCCTTTGATGCTGGTGTTAGAGATGAACTTAGTGCAGAATTTGACACCACTAACACAGAGTCTATATTTATTGAAATTCCATCTTGTCAGCAATTCAATGGAAAGAGCATTCTGATCGGATGCATCTATAGACCACCAGATTCAGAACATAACACATTTATTGATGCACTTCAATCAACACTTGAGTTAATAACCAAAGAAAGCAAATTATGTTTTTTACTCGGTGACTACAATATTAATTTACTCAAATATGATTTAACACAAACAGTTGATTTCTTAAATGCACTCCATTCTTTTAATTTTTTCCCTCTTATTACTAAACCTTCCAGAATCACCTCCTCATCTGCTACTCTCATTGATAATATTTTGTTTAATTCTTATAACTTTGAGGTCACTTCAGGCCTCCTGATGTGTGATGTCTCTGACCACTTTCCTGTCTTCCAGTTTATCTAATCATGCCATCTAATGTCTAGCTATCCTAAGAATGGGCCAAATAAATATCGTAAATTCTCTAGAAACAGCATTGATCATTTTAAGTCTGCCATTGGCAATACCATATGGGATGAGGTACTTGTGTCACAAGACGTTAACAGTGCATACAGCTTATTCTTAAAGTCTTTTAATAAGGCTTTAGATTTATCATTTCCGTTGATGAGTACAAAATCCAGAAATAAATACTCTAAGGGGAAGCCGTGGATATCTGATGAACTAAAAAAGCTTTCCCGGAAAAAAAATAAACTTTATAGGAGGTCTATTCTTAACCCTTCCTCAATTAATACTGAAACTTATAAGAAATGTAAAAACTACTTCACATCTTTAGTAAGAAAAACAAAGAAAGCATATTATTCAAATCAATTTGCACAAGCTTCTAAAAACATTAAAACAACATGGCACCTCATTAATCACTTACTGAACCGTACTAAATACCCATTTACCGCCCCTGTAGTAATGAACAGTAAGAAGGGGGTTCTCTCCAACCCTGTTGATATTGCTAATGGCTTTAATGATTTCTTTATATCGGTTGGTTCTGAACTAGCATTTAGCACTAATGGCTCGGATAGACACCTGTTCTTTAATCAAAGGTCAGTATCCTTCATTCCATAATTTTGACCCACCAACTGTTCAAGAGGTTCGTAATATTATTTTATCACTTAAAAATGCAGCCCATGGTCATGATGGCATTAAAAGTGTTCTTATCAAAGAGACAATTGACTATATCATTAAACCTCTCATTCATATTCTCTCACTGTCTCTTAAAACTGGAATTGTCCCTCGGGATTTGAAGGTTGCTAGGGTTATACCAATTTTCGAGACCGGTGACTCCAAGGAATTTGGTAATTATAGGCCAATATCAATTCTCCCGTGTATATCGAAAATCTTGGAAAGACTTGTCTTTTCTAGATTATTTAATCACTTGGATACCAATAATATTTTATACAAACATCAATATGGTTTTCGGAAGCGACACTCTACTGAGCATGCCCTCATTCAACTTGTGAACTACATTTCTTTAGCTCTTGACAATAAAAAATTTGCTCTTGGAGTCTTCCTGGACCTGAGTAAGGCATTCGATACGGTCAGTCACAATATTCTGATTGCCAAACTTAGCAGATACGGAGTGGAGGATGTTGCCTTGAGATGGTTTAGAAGCTACTTAGCTGATAGAGAGCAATATGTATACCTGGAAGGCTATACCTCCATGAAGTCACAAATTATGATTGGTGTCCCTCAAGGATCAATTTTGGGGCCTCTTTTATTTTTAATTTATATTAATGACATGGCCACGACTTGCACCAAACTCCTACCAGTACTATTTGCAGATGATACAAATCTTGTAGCTTCTCACCAAGACTTTAATATTTTAATCAAAACGGTCAATGAGGAACTATCTTCCATTGTGGAATGGTTTCAATGGAACAAACTTACCCTCAATATTAAAAAATGCAATTTTATGATTTTTTGTAATACTAACAAACATTACCCTATAGAATTATCTAAAATTTTTATTAATAACATTCAAATCGAATTGGTTCAGCATACCAAATTTTTGGGAGTCATTATAGATAGTGGTCTTAAATGGTCTAACCATATCAATTTCGTATCTAAGAGGTCAGCTAAAATGCTGGGTATATTGAGGAGGGTTTGTCCTTTAGTTCACTCCTCAGCTTTTTTAACCTTATATTATAGTTTTTTGTTCCCATTCATTAATTATTGCAATATTGTTTGGGCAGCTACCTATTCTACTTACCTGAAGAAATTACCAGTCATACAGAAGAAATATCTTAGATTTATATCTCATTCAAATAGATATGCACCCTCGGCACCCCTTTATAACAAATTCAAAGTTCTCCCTATTGATAAGGTAAATATTTATCAAATATGTTTATTTATGCATAATTTTATATATAGGAAACAAGATCTTCCAGACTCCTTTCAGAATTTATCCCCATTTCACATGTACACTCATTTCAAACTAGACACAGCAATAATAACCTACTCTTACCTTACACACGAACTGCAAGACATCAATTTAATATTTCTTTTAGAGGTCCTAGAGCTGCAGAGTTGGAGCGTTATAAAAGAAGAACCTGCGAGTAAATGGCTTACAGGAGGGAAAAGGTGAAAACACACGACAAATCATCTCTGATATCATCGGAAAGATTGTGCCACACTGGAGGGAGAAGATGGATTTCATCCTGGATTCGGTGCACCGACTGGGGCCGAGTAACACCAGCCGCCCTCGTCAGATCATCATGCAGTTCACAGGACGCCACTTCAGGGACGAACTCTGGCGGATCACCAGACTTCCCCCCGTCTGCAAGCATCTCAGCATCCGCTTCGCAGAAGACCTCACCAAGGAAGACAGAGAGGCACGGAGGGCTGTGTGGCCGAAAGTTGAACAGGCAAGGAAGGCAGGACTAAAGACAGTGTTCCCCCATGCTTTCATTAATGGACAAAGAGTCTCACCATAGACACAACTATCCAGGGTTTTTGAATCCCGAAAACAAGTGAGTTTGAATGAAAATTCTCGGGGTTTTGCTACTATTACAAATTCCTGATAGGAAACTTCTACTGTTGTTTTAAGTAAGTTCAGCAATCCATTGTTGTTGATTGTTTATTCATTTGTTTTTGTTCTATGTTCAGTTTAAAGAGTAACATTTCTCTAATTTCTGCAAGGGGTTTAAGAAACATGACAAAGAGAAAAAGTATTTTCTTATTTTGTAAAGGGAAGAAGTCAAATATCATTTTTTAGCAGGAAACGCATTCTAAGGTTGATGATGTTATATTTTGGTCTAAACAATGAGGAGATGAAGCTTACTTTAGCCACGGCACTTCAAGGTCAGCAGGAGTCGCCATCCTCCTAAGTAACTTCAAAGGTCATATTGTGTCCCATATGGCAGATGAATTTGCTCACTGGCTGATTCTTATCATAAACATAGATGGTCTGAAATTCATCTCAGTCAACATTTATGGATATAACATCAGTAGAGAAAACCGAAACCTACTTGAACAAATTGGTTTACATTTAGACAATCTCAAATGAACACACTCAACTGATAACATCATCATTGGAGGCGATCTAAACCTAATTCATGATTTTTTTATTATAAATATCCTTTCAGATACTCTGCAAATCATCCAAACACCATATTCACAAACTTTTGCGAAAAACTAAATTTGGTTGATACTTGGAGACACTTAAATCCAGAAATATCTAAATACTCCTGGTTTAGTTCAAGCCACAATTATAAATCCAGAATTGATCACTGGTTAATTGCAAATAATTTGCTATTTTATAATATTAGCTCTGATATTTCTTCTGCACCACTAACAGATCATAGTGTTATTTTACTACAGATCAAACCCAATGACAACAATGTCCACTCACACACACATATTGGAAGTTCAATTCCAGTCTGCTCAAAAAATCTAATTATTAATTAAAGAAAATGCCAATTCTGAGGAGCTCACAACTGCTACCAAAAAGTGGGAATTCCTAAAATATAAAATACGCCAATTTACCATCTCATTCAGTAAAATAATTAAAAAAGATAGTGAAAAACAAGAAGTAGACATTATTAATCAGTTCAATATGTACTGCAATAGGCCAAAACCCAACTGAAGACGATAGACAGAAGATATTAAACCTCCAACCAAAACTAGATGAAGTTCACAGTCGTAAGGCCCAAGGGGGCTTTATTAGACCCAGAGCTAGTGGATAGAGGAGGGGGAAACAATTCAGCGTATTTCTGTGGTCCTGAAAAAAGAAGACAGGAAAAAAAATAGCATCAGATCCCTGATGGTTGATAATAATGAAGTCACAGATGAAAACTTGATCTCTTCAGAAATCTGGGAATTCTATAGCCAGCTCTATAGCTCTACATTTTCTAGCGTGGACTGTCAACATTTTTTTTTCAGGATATAGAAAAACATATTTCAAAAATAGAGGATGGCCTCAAACAAACATGTGATAATCAAATAACAATTCCAGAACTTGCCGCAGTAATTGGTCGCCTCTCTCTTAACAAAGCCCCCGGATCCGACGGTCTCACAGGTGACTTTTACAGACATTTGGGTAGATTTAAGAGACCTGCTGCTACAAGTCTTTACCCAAATATTTGAAACATGAGTGCTTGCACCAACAATGAGACATGGAGTTATCGTCTCAATTCCAAAACCTGGGAAAGATCCCAGAATTATAGATAACAGAAGACCCATTACACTCAGACATTCAGACTACAAACTCCTAACTTACATCTTTGCTTCTCGTCTTCAAACAGGGATTTCAGATTTTATTGCAGATACACAGTCAGGGCTCTTAAAAGGAAGGTCAATACATAATAATATAAGATTGGTAATGGACATCATTGAGTGTAGAAGCCAAATAGAGGATAATGGTTTCCTTCTCTTTCTAGACTTCTATAAAGCGTTCGACTCCGCGGAGCATCCATTTATTCTTTCGCCGCTCGAACACTTTGGCTTCGGAATCAAATTTAGAGAATGTGTTGGTGGATTATATCGAGATATTAATATCTGTGTCCTATTACCTAGTGGTACCACCCCAAGCTTCAAGATTAATGTGGGTATTCCTCAAGGTTGCCCCATCTCACCATACCTGTTCATCTTAGCCACAGAAATGCTAGCAATCTATATTAAAAACTGAAATGATATTAAAAAACTTAATGTACTTGGCACAGAAATAATAATCAGCCAACTAGCGGACGACACAACAATATTCTTAAAAGATAGATACCAAATTTCAACAACTATTGCCAAAATTGAAAAATTCTCAAAAAGCCTCAGGTCTAACATTAAACTTACAACACTTCACTGAAAAACATCTGTAATATCCCTATTAAATCAGAAATCAAATTTACCTCTCCAAGGACCAAAAACAAAGCCAGCTTCTGAATGTAGAAAATACAATTAAAGAATGCAAATCAAGACTAAATATATGGCTACAGAGGGACCTATCAATACTAGGCCGAGTTTACCTAACTAAGATGAATATTTATCCAGATGTTCTTGCTCAGCCTATTCCAGTGCCACTCCAAACAACACTGATTACATCTATCAACCAAATCAACCTGAACTTCATTTGGAGAAACAGACCACATTATATGAAGAAAAGCAATATGGTTAAAGACACAAAGGATGGAGGACTAAAAGTTATTGATTTTGACTGCCTTAATGGAACCTTAAAAATAAACTGGTTAAAGTCTTGGATCAAACACAGCAACTCCTTTTGGTATTGTATTCCAAGACCTTATTCAAGAGAATTGGAGGATTAGAATTTCTTCTTAGAGCGGACTTTAGTGTTAACAAATTACCTATATCATTGTCAGAGTTTCACTGATAAATACTCTTGTACTGGAAAATGTTATACGTACATAACTTCTCACGCCACACATCTGTACTCTGGAACAACAGATATATTTTGCACAGCAACACATCTCTGTTCTTTGAGGATTGGTGTGGGAGAAATATGTGGTCCATAGCCGACTTAATGGATACCAACGGACAGTTGTTAAATAATGAACAATTTTCCATCAAACATAATTTCAAACCCTTAAAATCAGACTTTACTAAATTACATAAAGCACTAGCCCAATAATTTGTCCTTCTAACAAGAAACATTTTGGCATATTATCCGATACAACCACAATTGGCCCCACTATCAATTCAAGGGATCTTTGTTCTGGATAAAAAATGCACTAACCACTTTATTAGAAATTGTTTTATTGATTATATTTACCCTAAAAGGCTAAATAAAAATAACATCCTTCAAAAATGTGATAAATATTCAATCACTAAATTAAGAACAATGTATCTAACACTCCCTATACCTCCTAAAGTGAAAGAAACGCACTTCAAAGTAATGAACAACATTTACCCCTCTAAAGAAGTACTGAGACGTCGCTTTGGTACAGATGATAATACATGTGCATTCTGTGAAAATGATGTCGAAACTACGGACCATGTGTTTTTCTCATGTAATGCGATACAGATATTTTGGTGTGATATACATAAACGGGTTAAGCAACAGATGTCTTCATTCCCAAACTCTGTCTCCAGTGCCGACATAACATTTGGATTGTGAAATCATCTCCCAAAATTTGTTGTTTTTTAAATGAATTTAAACTGTATATGAAGTCCTTAAAAACTCTGAAAGGTCCTAAAGCACAAAAATATATATAATACCCTAAAACACGTCCCAGCTGAGGTTAATAGCTGAACAATGACTGAATTCTCCCCTTATGTTATGTTATAATTTCTTACTTTTTTTTTCAATTTAAATTTGTTTATATGAATGTTTCTTTTCCTTTTATAAATCATCCTTATTTTTGTTACTAAGACTACATATATATTTCCTGTTTGTATTAAGAGCTGCTCCCTCTGGCTATATCTTCTCTGTGTCCTATTCTGAAGAAACGGATTTTATGCAGCCATGTTTGCTTGTAAATCTTGATATTTTCAATAAAAAAATTAAAAAGGACGAAAGGTGACCAGGCCCGGACATGTATAGGCTATTTTGTTTTAGTTTATGCAGCAGTCGTCCGTGAGGGGCTGACAAATTTCGTATTGTTGTTTGTTTATTTTTGGATTAAAGTTTATTCTGAAAAAAAAAAGCTTCACTTCTCACCAATGGAAGAGAGCGAAGGGGCGTCATCCATATTTTTTTACAGTCTATGTTTTTATTTTTTTATTGAATTTTATTTTATTTTTTTATTTTATTTTATTGATTCATGTATAAACAATATGGTAATATTAATAAATCTTTACAAAAAAAAACATACAAGACAGGTGCATGAAAGAACCACAAATACACACAAAAAAAAAAAAAAAAAATTAAGGGGCTAAGGTTTTTCTTTTAAATCATATTCTTCTATGGTGGAAAAAATAAGTTTTTCTTTTTTATCACTTTGAGGGCTTTTGTATAAGAAACAAATTCACCATGAAATGCACAGAACATTGGTTTCATCTTTAGATATTTTGATTTGTGAACATAAAATCTTCCAAGCATGAGGATATTTTTTACAGTCTATGGTTGACACGGTCAAAATCACGCGTTTCGTTTAAAGACTTTTGACCCCGATCGCCTGCCATACTCTGTTTGTCTCTCTCTCTCTCTCTCTCTCTCTCTCTCTCTCTCTCTCGTCACAAATAGAAAGTGAAAGTAAGTTTACCTGTCGCCATTTTAAGCAGGAGAAATGCGAAATACGACACGGAAAAAACAGAACATCAAAGTGTTTATCAGCCATTATAAAGGGATTGAAGTGTAGTTTTATGATGTTAAATCTGGAGGATTTGAGATCCTGTATCTTGTAAAAGTTTGATCAAGGTGAGTGTTCATGTGTGACTTTCTCATATTAATATGAATCTCTGGAGGATATTTTACGTGATTGTTTGATATGAAATCTTAAATAAAGGGTTTTTTCCTTTTCACTTCAATGTTTCCTTTGTGTTTCGTGATGTTTGTGATTCTCCAGAAGTTTAGCTTATGTGTAAACATACATAGGCCAATTCACACAAACGTCAACAAACACGTTTTTTTTTTTTTTGTATCGGATCAGTGTGTGTCGATGTGGGTCGGGGTTTGTTTTCTTTTTCACCCGAACATCAACGGTCGACTTGTGTGTGTGAAAAGGCCCTGTGAGCTTGAGTTAACGCAGTCACATGATCCTTTTCTCCCACACTCCAGATATGTTCAGCTAAATTATGAAGGTTGTTTAATTGAATCATTTAATTTAGTGTGTGAATGTTTCTTCATTCAGAGTCAGTGGAGGAGATCAAACTCATCAGATTCTCCTGCAGCTTCATCATGGCTGATTCACACGGATCCAGAGATGGAGATTGTTCTCCAGGATGCAGGTACTTTCAACAAACATTACATTACCATTACCCCCACACCTCCACCCCTCCACACACACAAACACAAACAGATCAAAGACAGTTACAGAAAAAATATGATTTTTTTGCCTTTTTTTTTTAACTAAAATGAAATATTCAGTAAAAAGATAATTGTTTCCTCAAAGTACTTTTTGATGCAGGATAAATGTAATCACAGTAATCTAAAGGATTAAACTGAATCTGTTCTCTGTTCCAGTTCAGTCCAGCAGAAGAGCTCAAACCCAGAGTCCAGCTGTGTGTCTATGAAGAGTAACTGGTCTATGGATCAGCCACTAAAGTTTAAGAGTGGAGACAAACGGCCTGATCTCAGGTATGATTCACTTCTATAAAAGATGTGCTTATAGTACGACACTTTTGAATTAGAATCATCATTTTTCTCAGTCAGTCAGTCTAATACTAGCAATGACATCGAGTAAATGTAAGCTGAGATCTTTTCCACCTTTATATAATGGAGTAGGTGCAGGGGCGGCGCTAGGGCTGGGCTAAGGGGGCTTAAGCCCCGAATGTTTTTAGTAAAGCCCCAAATATTTTGTTACCTTGTCTTTCTCATAGAGCAAAACAATTAATCAGAAAAACAAATGTGAATAAGATTACAGCATCTGCGATTAACATGAAAAGTGCATATTACAGTTTTATTTATATTTTTCCCTTTGCATTAAAGATACTTACGACGTGCGTTTGCAGCGTTGAGCATTGTAGCCAATCACAGACATGTCTGTTGAACGCATCGGCCAATCAGAGGCGTTTAAATGAGTCGCTGTGCTGAAGATGTGTTTTGTGCTAGCTCACCGAGTTCTGCACTTTCGCAAACATGTCATTATTATTGGCAATAAACTTAAGATGCAAATAAGAGATTCACTGCAATGTATTTGATATTCTTGATGCTGCTCTGATGCGCTCCATTACGCTCCGCTCTGTTTGTTGTTAGGATGACTAAAAGTTCAGCGGTCTAGCTCATCAGTGTTAAAATGATTAAATAAGTGAACGAATGCCTGGTAAAATAAGTGGAAAACATTTAATATTTGACTGTTTTACAATAGAAATGTTCAACTACCGACAGTATCCGGTGACGCAAATTACTCAACTTTTTTAATTTTTTTATAAAATTTTGCCTTTTTGAATTGAAAATATGCTATAATTTCCTTGATTCATTTAGAGAGAATGCATGCATAATTAAAAATAAAATATTATTTGCAAATAGTTACAATTATTTCACTAATACAATAAGCCTTTCTTGTTCTTTATTCCCTTAAATCGCTTTTATAGTTAATTAATTCCTTTAAATAAAAATACCCAATTTTAGGTTGGGCTAAAGCCCCGAATATCCACTGACCTTAGAACCGCCCCTGAGTAGGTGTAAAACTGAGTGGATTTATTTAACTGCTGGTTCAGGGCCCGTATTTATCAAGCTTCTCCAAGTGTCATTTTAGTCTTAAAGGGTTGGTTCACCCAAAAATGAAAATTCTGTCATTAATTACTCTCCCTCATGTCGTTCCAAACCCGTAAGACTTTTGTTCATCTTCAGAACACAAATGAAGATATTTTTGATGAAACCTGAGAGCTTTCTGTCCCTCCACTGACTGCAACGTCATTGCGACTTTCAAGGCCCAGAAAGGTAGTAAAAACATAGTTAAAATAGTCTATGTGACTCCAGTGTAGTGTTGCACGGTGTACCGATACTTCAAAAGTATCGTGATACTCGAAAATTAAAAACGTCACGATACCTAAATTTATCAGTATCGATAAAAAAAAAAAAAAAAAACGTGGACGTCTGTGTTTTTTTCCTGACGCACGCAGCAAAGAACCTGCCGCTGCCAGTGTCATGTGACAAAACACTACAGCGAGATGGCTGCATGTGCGAGCACAAGTGGTCCACAACTCGTAGAAAAAGATGACGCGAGGAGTGACATATGGAAGTACGTTGCCTACCTTGCTCTGTTGCACGGTGCACCGATACTTCAAAAGTAAATCGGAAATTAAAAAGTCACGATTCCTTAATTTATTAGTATCGATACTTCTAATAAGAATGACCGCGTTCCAGATTTGTAAGGCCGGCGACACACTGGATGCATGGCGTGTCCGTTTTTATTTCGGCTCCTATGTTAACTGCCTGCATGACACACGAGTTTCAGGCACAGCTCGAGACGCGCGGAAAACGCGTGGAAGCTAGAAATAGAACCGACGCCTATTTTTCACGCGACACGCAAGCGTGTTGGAAGCGTTTCCAGGCAAAATAGAATAGGAAAAGATGTTTCTATGTGACATGTCATCTTGACACGAATACATATTAATAAATGACATTTTGATGTTTGAAAGTTTTGACATAAATACAAAATAAAAAATATTATCGATTTTCAAATATTGCACCTCTCAATACAGAACGAATTATTCTGTAGCCTATTTTGCCGTCAACACTGCCGACGTTGTCTTTGCTGCTATATATTTATGTTTAACATGAAGTATAGGCCTTCCACAACTCTCTCCCCACATGTCAAATATATCACCAATGAGGCTTATGTTACCAATATTAAACATTGTTTAATATAATCGCTGTTCATATTTTTATTCAAAGTTCAGAATCAAGATAAAGCTCTTATGTTTCTTATGATAAATGAGATAATGCTGCTAAATTTATAAAAAAAATTACCTTGAATGTCATTGCTCTAATTTATTTTTTATATTTTGATATTTCATATTTTGTTCAAATGTTTAATATATCTGGTGTTCATATGTTCATTTATTAGTGTGTTATATGATTAGAATGTTGTCCCGGTTTTAAAATAAAGCACAGCAATGATATTTGAGAGTGTTTCTCCCTTTTCAGGAAAAGTATCGAAAAAGTATCGAAATCGCAATACTTGACTTGGTATCGGTATCGAAACAATAATTTTGGTATCGTGACAACACTACTCCAGTGGTTGGTTTGATTCGTGGTTCATCATTGGTTGTTCGTTTAACGTTCTTTCTCAAGGTAGAAAAGTCAACGGCTTAAACGATGGCTCTTAGAAAGGCTCTTTTATTTCAGCAAACTGCCATAAACCCTTTTCAGACTGTGTGCAGCTGAACCAAGAAAAGCTTAAGATTGCATGGAGCTGATAAGCATGAATGGCAGAAGAAAAACACTGCACTTAAAAAGCAAAACGAGAAAATTATTTTAATGCAAGCAATAAAAAACTGCACACATCAGCTGTGGAATAAAAGAAAAGAAATGCACGATTAACTAGATTAAGGCATACTCCTGTCTTAATGTAAACCCTGTCCATCACCCACAAAGCTTTCACAAAGTTATTCTTGCCACTGTAACGTATGGCTTCCTAAAGACAAGTTTATGGGTAAATAAATGAATAATAATAAAAAATTAATCCGGTCTCAACATTAAGCCTTTTCATTTGATTGTCCTCAGTTCGGTCATTCACTTGTCCGAGTAAAAACATTTGTTTGTCCAGGAAAAAAAAAAAAATTCTGATAAATTATAAATAATTATATGTAATTTATTCTGAATCAATATTCTCATCACTGTTCAGTCAGCTTTGACATATATAAATCGGCATATTTATGATATTTTAACCTTTATAAAGGGTATTTTTCCCTCATCCCTAATCGATTCCCTAATCGCTTATTTCCCTAATCGCTTCCCTAATGCGTCATCTTTCATTTAAAATTCTTAAATTTCATAGAATAATAAGATGCTAAAGGGCTGTTACCAATCAAATTAAACTGCATTAAATAATGTAATGAGATTATTTTAAATATTTTTTGAATATACAATTAAGAAATTTTGGAAAGAATGAAACTTTTAAACACGAAACTAAACCGCCAGTAGGAGGCGGCCGGAGACCGAGTCATTGAGTCATTTATTCAAACGATTCATTCAAACGTAGGGCCCTATAAAATCCGTTTTATTTTTTCCCAAATTCCGTTTTATTTTTTCCCAATTTCCTTTTTTCCATTTTTATTTGTGCAAAATCCGTTTTTTCCATTTAAATTTTGTGGGAATTCAGTTTTTTTTTTTTTTTTTTTTTTACCCTTTACTGTTATTTTAGTCGTAAAAAGTGTTTTTAATGTTAATGATTAAAATGTACACAAATAAAAAGGAATGACCTTAAATGTATTGAGGTACATGGTGGCTTTAATAGCGTTATCATTGTACTTCTTGTTCTTCACATGGCTTTTGGATAACAGGTGGTCAGTGCATGTATTTTTGCGCTTCCAGTCAACGGAATGTTGACAACTTACAAAACTTACACAACAAGAGTTCGCTTGACATAAAAGCCACGTGGGAACTGCTCGGCTCGGTACTGAGGGCTTAGTTAGGCCGGCGACACACTGGCTGCGTGGTGTTTCTGTTGCGTGTCAGCTGCGTGGCGTTTGCGTGGCTTTTTCCATGTCTTTACACACCAGAAACGTGTCTGACGCTGCACTGTTGCTGATAGGTGACATATGATAAGCCTCATTGGTGATATATTTGACATATGGGGAGAGAGTTGTGGAAGGCCTATACTTCATGTTAAACATAAATATATAGCAGCAAAGACAACATCGGCAGTGTTGACAGCAAAATAGGCTATAGAATATTTCGTTCTGTATTGACAGGTGCAGTATTTGAAAATCGATCATATTTTTTTCAATAACATTTATATTTGCATTTGTCAAAACCTAGAGACTTTCAAACATCAAAATGACATTTATTAATATGTATTCGTGTCAAAATGATTAAACACCACACAAAAACAGAATTTTATTTCAAATATGTAAACTTCCGCGCAATAACACTTTAACACTAGATTCCGCGTTAATTTGCCAATTCCGCGATCGTGGAAATTATAGGGCCCTACAAACGGCTGATTCATTCAGGAATTCATCATGTCAGAACAGAACGCTAATGAAATGTTTACCTGGCAAAGCTTTAAAGCACGAGCAAATAATGACCTTTTGTGATTGCGAATAAGTGCAGAGTCCTGTGAGTGTAACTCTAGCGCTGCGTCAACATGTGATGTGAGTTTTACAGTATTGGGACTGAGCGCCAGAACTGCAGCTGATAGAATGTGATACTACCATATTTCTTCAAAAGCAGATCGTGGAGACATTAAATCATCCACGATCAAAAATCGTGATATCGCATAAGCACAAGTATAAAACGACTGTTATCATGTCTGAAAACAAACACAAGTAACGGAGTTTACAAAACTGTATCGCACGCATTTATTCATCGCACAGACCAATCTTTCCGTAACTGTACAGCCCTGCAATGAGTATCACAATGTATTCTTTTGAAAATGATTTATTGAATGATTATTAGTGTTGAATGTAAACTCCTCTTAGGAATTTCACCATTCAATGGGAATTTATCTGAGCATATTCTTAAATAAGGAAATCTATTCAGTGATTGGTCCATGCCTATGTCATCATCCAAAATCCCGTTTGTGGCACAGCAAAGTGTTGTGAATCATCTCTAAGACTGACACTTAAGATTTAGTCCTACACTTCACTTACATTATGACTGAGATGCTTGATAACTAACTTCTAAGCACAGCTTTGAGCCAAGAGTTGTTTTACTCTTAAGTCCATTCTTAGCAGTGTTCTTGTGAGTAATTCTCAGAGGCTTGATAAATACGGGTTCAGATTTGTTGAAAGCTTCACGGTGTCTGGTCAGAACAGTGATGTTTCACAGCAAGAGTAGCGTTACTAGAGTACAGTAAGGTGGTTTATCTTTAAAGCTCAGCTAAACATTGGTCTCTTTAGTCGGTTGAGCCTTCGTCCTCCATTGTGCCTTTGAGAAGAGTCATGTGATCATGGTTGATGTTCATCTGAGTTGAATCATTCTATAATTCTATAGTTGATTTCAGTTTGTTTGCTTTGAATTCCTAATTCCTAATATTACCGGTTTTCTCAGTCGCTTTGGTACAATTGTTGAATCATGCTTAACATTTTTAAACCAGTGAGTTAATTTCTCAAAATAATTGTAATCAAAGTTTGAAACAGTGCAAACCAGTTACAGACATTAAAGCAAAAGTACACAACAGTTATGTGGTCTTTTATAAGTCTGTATTCTTTATATTTTACTTAGTTTTAAACCCAGTTCAGTCCAGCAGAAGAGATCAAAACCAGAGTCCAGCTGTGTGTCTATGAAGAGTAACTGGTCTATGGATAAGCCACTATACTTTAAGAGTGGAGACAAACGGCCTGATCTCAGGTATATCATTTCTATAAAAGATGTGCTTATTGTATTTTATTTGTATGAAATTGTTATTAATATACAGCAGTTTAATGAGTTACAATCTTGCTGGTTTCGGTCTATTAATGATCATCATTGTGCTCTTGTGTAAAGCTCTATGTGTTGTATTGTTAATACATTCACACACTGTAAAAGCTGTTGGTCTGTTACTCAGTTAATGACACAATTACATCAATATCAGTGTGTCTGATTCTTTACCCTCTTCATTCTGATTTAAGGTCAACTCTTCCATCCAGACCAGTTAAAAACAAAACTGTGTTCAAGCCTGTGATTCGACCACAAGACTTTAATGAAAGCATGTTTCCTGGTTTCAGGTAAAATTCAGGACTTTGTTGTTGTTGTTTAATTTTAGGTGCTGCAATTCACATCACACATCACACACACACATGATTAATGATTTACACATTTCAGAAACCTAATGATGTTCTGTGTCCCATAAATAGTGTTGTAATTTATGGCTATTTACTTCTCTGACTTGTGTAATAATGTGGTATTTTAATCTTACAGCCATGACTCTAATCCTGCTGAAGTCCTCAACACATTGAGATCAAATCTGAGACAGAAGTTTGAGTGTTTGTATGAGGGAATATCAAAGCAGGGAAACCCAACACTCCTGAATGAGATCTACACAGAGCTCTACATCACAGAGAGTGGAAGTGGAGAGATCAATAATGAGCATGAGGTGAGACAGATCGAGACACAGTCCAGGAGAGCAGAAACAGAGGACACACCGATCAAATGCAGTGACATCTTTAGACCTTTACCTGGACAAGACAAACCCATCAGAACTGTGCTGACAAAGGGAGTCGCTGGCATTGGGAAAACAGTCTCTGTGCAGAAGCTCATCCTGGACTGGGCTGAAGGGAAAGAGAATCAGGACGTCCAGCTCATATTTCCACTCGCTTTCAGAGAGCTCAACTTGATGAAGGACAAAACACTCAGTCTTTCAGATCTTCTTCATCTCTTTTTCCCTCAAACTAAAGAAATGGAAATATCCAGTGATGAGTATAAAGTGTTGTTCATCTTTGATGGTCTGGATGAGTGTCGTCTGTCTCTGAACTTTAAGAGCGATGTGAGGTTGTGTGATATATCTGAATCAGCCTCAGTGGACGAGCTGCTGAAGAACCTCATTGAGGGGAATCTGCTTCCCTCGTCTCTCATCTGGATCACCTCCAGACCAGCAGCAGCGGATCTCGTCCCCTCTGAGTGTGTCCATCGAGTGACAGAGGTACGAGGCTTCAGTGACACACAGAAGCAGGAATACTTCAGGAAGAGAATCAGTGATCAGAGTCTGGCCCACAGGATCATCTCACACCTGAAGTCCTCGAGGAGCCTCTTTATTATGTGCCACATCCCAGTGTTCTGCTGGATCTCAGCCGCTGTTCTAGAGGAGATGTTGAGGGAATCATGGAGAGGAGAGATTCCCAAGACTCTCACTCAGATGTACACACACTTCCTGCTCATTCAGACCAACATCAAACATGAGAAGGACTATGAGAAGAAAGTGAAAGATGAAGACATGATTGTCAAACTGGGGAAACTGGCTTATCGGCAGCTTGTGAAAGGCAACCTGATCTTCTATGAGGAAGACCTGAGCGAGTGTGGCATTGATGAGGCAGAAGCATCAGTTTACTCAGGATTGTGCACTCAGATCTTCAGAGAGGAGTTGGGCTTGTGTCAGGGGAAAGTCTTCAGCTTTGTTCATCTGAGCATTCAGGAACATCTAGCAGCTCTATATGTGCATCTCTCCTTTATCAACAATAACATCAATGTGTTTGACCAGATTACCAAACCAACTAATGGAGGCAGAGTTTCCCTATCGGATCTCCATCAGAGAGCTGTGGATGAGGCTTTACACAGTAAAAATGGGCATCTGGACCTTTTCCTTCGTTTCCTTCTGGGTCTGTCAGTGAAGTCTAACCAGAGTCTCTTACAAGAGCTGAAGACACAGACAGCAAACAGCTCTCACAACAATAAGAGAACAGCTGACTATATTAAAGACAAGATCAGTGAGAATCCCTCTCCAGATAAATACATCAATCTGTTTCACTGTCTGAATGAACTGGGTGATCTTTCTCTAGTGAACGAAGCTGATCCTCATCCGTCTGGAGGATTACGTGCTGTGAAACTCTCCTCGTCTCAGTGGTCAGCTTTAGTGTTTGTGTTGTTGTCCTCAGAGAAGACACTGCAGAGGTTTGACCTGTACAACTTAATTGGAGACAGAGATGATCGGTAAGTAACACTGAGTGCAATCATTACAGTCTAAAACATTATGAACAAAGAGAAACTCAGAGATCAGAGGTGTTTAAATCACGGGGCACAGACTGATTTCTGGGATATTGTAGATCATTTGCGTGTGTTCCTCAAACCGTGGCTGTGTCCTAGTAAGACTGCATATCTCGACTGCCACGTCATCAAGCGCCTCTGAAGGCCGTCTCAGTTTGAAGGATGTTTTGAAGACAGACTTCATTTTGTGTCTTTAATTCAGCTCATTTTGAAGGATGCATCAAGTATATCCTTCGTGTTCTTCAATCTCCCACAATCCTTTGCACACATTCTAATGAATGTAAAAGAACTGATGGAAAACGAGTCGGCACTCAGTTTATCTGAGTTCATTATGAAATGTAAGACACAGATAATGTATTCGGAGATGAAGGCATACATGTTATCTTTTGTTTCTGTGTAAATGAATCACTGAACACTAAACTGACAATAATGTAAGACACTGGGAGACACAGACGGCTGTCAGTCACTGTATTGCATTCATAAAAAAGCCAGTTAATATAAAGATATTTAATAGGAAGAATTTTTCCTAAATGAAGTTTTAATATTATTATTATACAAGAGAAGTATTAAGAAAATAAATTAGATTAATGTCTCATCATCATTTTTCTTTATCACCAGTTGCTGGCAAAATGATGGACAATGATTCACATTTTGTGCGCATCATTTCCTGTGACAATAAAACGAAGTAAATGATTAAATAAACAAGTAACAAGCAAACAAACTCGTGTGCTTAATTTCTAGGAATAATTTGCTGATGCAGGTACAAAAATACCTTTTTCTTGCCCCCCCGCCCGACTCGGGAGTTAAATGTCTCCATGGTGATAACCATAGCAACGGACAGGACAAACAAACCTGATGTGTCATAATAGTGTTGTAGTGTAAATGCAGACTAATAGCCCTGCCACAGCAACACTAACGAGAAGAAGAAGAGACTAATCAGTGACGGCTGAATACGAGGCTTCTACAGTTATAGATATAAAACCACTTTTTCACATGTCCTTTATAAAGCAGTGTTTCATTAAAACAATTATTTGAGGGTATTTAGGAAGGTATAATGTATTATTTACTTATGATATGAATTATTATTATTATTATTAGCATTAATAATTAACTTTTTTTTTTCAATTAGTGCCACACAGAACACAGCAGATGAAGTTCTCCAGAAGCTGATGCCTGTGGTTACAGCAACTAGATGCGCTTGGTAAGTAACACTGAGAACAAGCATCACTGTTAAAACATTATAACAGGTCTTACTTAAACATTATAAATTAATGGTTTAACAAAAAATATGAGTCACACTTCAGCTCTTACCTATCTGGCCTGATTTGTGATCTACTTAACCATTTTTTATGATATATGTGTGAGAAATTTATATTCAAATATATGCATTTGTAATGTATGCATATAAACATTTATATTTAATGTATGTAATGTATTCAATGTATTCCATTTGATCAGTTTCATATAATCTTTCTCCCTCACATAGAGACATAATCTCTTACAATAACAGTTACATTTACTGATATATTGAATTCATTGTTTAAAAAAAGAGATATTGCACAAATTATAAACACAATCAAGAAAAGCAAAGATTTCTGTTTTGATCTGAGAGAGTGAAGAGTGTGTCATTGTTCTCTACAGGTTGTGGGAGTGTGGTGTGACAGATGAAGGTTGTGCTGCTCTGGCTTCAGCTCTGAGATCAAACCCCTCACACCTGAGAGATCTGGATCTGTCTGATAATAATCTAGGAGACTCAGGAGTGAAGCTGTTTTCTGCTGGACTGGCGAATCCTCACTGTAAACTGGAGACACTGGAGTAAGATCATACGTTACTCTCACATGAAAATGTCACTAGGGGCGTTTCCATTACAGATTTGCGCAAAACTTTTTTAATGAGCGTTTGGTGTAGGTCTACTAGGCATAGAGATATCTGAACATCTTTGCCAAGCGCAAACCAGTACAGAAGTAGCCTAATCAATAATTAAAGTGCAAGCTGAGAAACTGAAGTGGATATGGAGAAAAGCTTCTTTATATGCCATTGCCTACATTTTAAACGGATGTCTGCCAATAGGCCTAAAACATTACATATATGGTTATTGTGACAGAGACTGGGACTCCAGGTTAATAAGATTCTGACTGAGTAGCAAGATATGAATTCAATTGTGATTCTGTGAGAATTCACAGATCCAGTTTCTCTTTTTTAATCTTCCCCTTAACATTTAAAGGAATCTACGTGTGTGTGTGTGTGTGTGTGTGTGTGTGTGTGTGTGTGTGTGTGTGTGTGTGTGTGTGTGTGTGTGTGTGCTCAAATATGGCTTCTGGAGAGCAAATGAAGGATAAAATATGAATTACTAAACAGACATTAATTAAGCAGTTCCCCATACTTTTAGAGTTACAACTAACAGCCACTAGATGGCAGCAGCGTATAAGAGATGAACTGACAGCTAGTAAATCTTTGAACATGGAGTGCTAATGATAATAAATGTAATATGTCAGGCTCACAATTTATACAATTGAAGTGCTATAAAAGTTGTAGAAATGACAAATTCAATGTGCATTGTATTAAAGGTGCCATGTGTCAGAATTGAGGTAAAAATACACGCTACACGCATCAAAAGAATGAGAAGAAATAAGGGCGATGATGTCATTAAAAAAATGACAAGTTATAGTGCTGCAGAGATATCAACCTGAATTAGCATTAGCATTACTAGCCACGGCCCGACAGGTGTCGTAATACCAGTTTCGGCCATGGGAGGCGGTATGCGGGCAACATAACCACCAGCCAAACATGCAATACACGAATAACTCGCACGGCTTGTGGGCGTACTTGAACCTGATGTCAATCGTGTGGAAAGTACAGCCCACTACTACATTCAGATAAAATCTGATAAAAAAAGGAACAGAACCAGAGTAAACATTGGCACTGCTTTCCATCGCTGGAGACAACTAATGGACATGAAAGAAATGAGGTTCGACTCCGAACTTGCAACATTTCTTTTGGATGCTGTTAGTATTTCGTTAGAAGTTTGTTTTATATGTTTGTGTAGTTTTTTCGGGAACTTATAACATAGAAATGTATCGAAGGCTGTTCGATAAACGTATATATAACGTACATAAATATAGTATTGTAATAGTACAGATATATAGCACAATCTCTATAGCTCTTTTCTTCTTGCCAACTACGTGACCTATATTATGTTTATTAAATGGCTTTCCTGAGGTAAATGTGACATAATTGTTCTCCAGCTGTTATTGACCTCTTCACGCTGATAAAAAACACTGATTGGTCGATATTATGTATGAGGAATACATTTTGGTAAGTTGTAGCCTACTGTATCTTTCAGTGTTCGTGTTTTTTTTACTATTAGTAGAGATGATCGGTTCACGTGCGCTAGGGATCTGTCGTGTAACATTTACAAGCGCCAAAACGGTATTTATTGTTTGAATTGCGTAATAAAAGTGACAGAATCTGAGAGCTGAGATTTTTTTATATCATAACTAACCTGCTCTGTCTAGTCTGTCGGTCTCCGTGTCCTCTTTGCTTCGCGATTTTTCTGTGCGTGAGAATATTGATGTGTGGCGTGAGAATATTGATGTGTGGCGTGAGAATATTGATGTGTGGCGTGAGAATATTGATGTGTGGCGTGAGAGCGTGTGAAAAGTGTCAATTGCGTGTGTCTCACGGTGAATGCGTGAGAGTTGGCAGCTCTGGTTACGTTGGCGCTAGCTTGGTCAACATCAGCGAATGCTGTCTGTCAAATTAATGTAATTCAAACTAACAATAAAAATGTAATATGAACATATTCACTGGTAAAGGTGAAGGGGAGTAGCTTGAAGATGTCATATTCATACTCTAGAGTAGACCAACTCACTCTCTGTATGGAGCTTAAAATATGACAATATGATTTGAATTTGAATTGTGTAAATTTGAATTATTTACAAGTGTAATCTAACAAAATTGAATTTTAGGTGGTAGTTTAAATAGTTCTGAATTTGATTTTGGCTGCAGTGCAGTAGCTTTCTGATGCAAACGCGGTGGTGCTTCAAGAGAATCCGTGTATCTTTCGTTCAGTCGATTTTTTTTATTTAATATTAAGAGTAGAAAAATGAGAAAACATCTTGAGTATTAGATTTCTAATATTCTAGTAGCCTAATAATAGTCCGCTGCAGCAGTTGCACGGAGCTTACAAAACGTGTGTATTGCAACTATAGGCTACATTTAATTTTCTCATCAAACAACTAGACTAACGAATAGCTCGGTACAACAGAAGAGCCTAAGGGCTTTTTCTCTGTGTAGACCAGCAGCAGTTGCTCTGAATTTGCTATAAACCTATTTCCGGACTGTATAGGCTAAGTCACGTTTTATCATGAAACACGCTGTGATTTATTCCAAAGTGACTCGGGCATATATAATGCATTTAACGTTAAATAATCTAAATGTTGACTTTCAAAAGTAGGCGCGCCAAGAAGGCTATTCTCTGTATTTTGGTTCATTTTTGGTGAGCGCCAGAAAGATCTAAAGAGACAGAGACGCGCTAAAAATAATACATTTTACTGTTTCGGATGATGTCATATTATCTGTATGACTATAAATAACAGAGTATTAAGTTATTTCCCAGCAGTGGAACAAATCCAAGTGATGGCGCTCGCGCATCGCGCTCTCACACAACATATTAGGCTATCAGTTCTGGCGTTGCTTCATATCGCAGACTGCTCATTATCAAAATGAAACACAGTCAACCAAACATATAAAAAGTTATTCTGCCTAATTTAATTGGTCTGTTGTACAATATAAAGGGCAAGCTGTGCCGCACACAGTCCTACGTGTTATTCCAAACATTTGTGTTTTTTTTTTTTACGGCGGATCGCAAACAAATGCCAGTGGTTTGCTTGCAAAGGTGCATTATCGCCACCAACTGGGCTGGAGTATCTATTATTCAAGCTCTCAACGGAAGAATGTACGGGTGTGAGGCGTTTGGAAAAATAGGTCCACAGTTTTACAACGAATGGTAAAACACCTGTTGGAAAGCATCTTTTGCAGCGATTTTTGTGTGAACATAACAGTGAACACCCCTGACCACTCGGTGAGTTTCACGTCTTTGTAAACGAAAGTTTAATGCGTTTTAGGAAGGACTGTTCCAGTGCACCTAGACACCCATTCTGGAGGTTTTGGGGAAAGCGAAAGAAACCTAAAACTCTCGGGACAGCAGCATGTGTCCAAATTTTAATCTTAACCGTTCTATTTCACCAGAAACGATCTGTAAACACGGCTTTAAGTGTAAAATACCGAACTTGTCCTTTAAGAATGCCTATACAGCTAAGGTTAAATTGCCATTAGGCTCCTCTGATCATAATGCTGTCCATTTAATTCCGACATATAAGTCCATGCTTAGGAGCAGTAAACCACAAACTAAAACTGTATATGTGTGGAATGATGATGGAATTGAAACGTTAAAAGGATGCTTCTCTTGCACTGACTGGAACGTCTTTCAAAGTTTGGATCTAGAGGAGGCCGTAGAGACTATGACAGATTATATACTTTTCTGTAAAGATAATGTGTTAGACCAAAAAATAATAACTATATATCCAAACAATAAATCTTATATCTCTAAGGAAATGAAGGAGTGCATAGTACAGAAAAAAATGGCTTTTAGGAGAGGAGACCTTGCAGCTATGAAAGATGTACAGAAGGAACTGAATTATAAACTAAGGAAAGCTAGGAGAAAGGAGAGGGAGAAATTTGAGGCCCATTGTTTGACTATGAATACCAAAGAATTATGGGATTCTATGAAATATATGACAAACATGACAAAAGATCTATCAGTGTGATAGATGAGATGTGAGATCTATTAATGTGATTTGCAAAGGCAAATGAGCTGAACGACTTTTATTGTAGATTTGATGTAAGAGACTTCTCACAGGAGCAGGCAAATGCACTGGATGCCTTGTCTATATCGGATAATCCTAAAACAATTATTGACCAGAACATGGTGGAGAGACTGTTTTCACAGGTCTGTCCTAACAAGGCTTCTGGGCCGGACGGCATCTCTGGGCGGTTACTAAAATCTTGTAGTAGAGAGCTGGCCGAAGCCTGGTGCCCTATTTTTCTGAAATGTATAGACACGCATACAGTTCCCTCTATGTGGAAGAGCTCCACTATTATCCCTGTCCCAGAAAAGGCTAGCTGTAAGGAGAATAATGATTATCGTCCAGTAGCACTTCCTTCAATAATAATGACGTGTTTAGAGAAAATTATGATTAATTTAGTAAAAACAGACGTGAGTGGTCTATCAGACCCATTTCAGTTTGCTTATAGGAGCAATAGAAGTACAGATGATGCTGTTATAGCTATAACACATTTCATAAATAGGCATCTAGAGGATCCTAGCTCGTATGCACGTCTTTTATTTGTAGATTTTAGCTCAACTTTTAATATGTTGGAACCACATCTTTTAATTGCAAGGCTGAATGATTTAAAGTCAATCCATCTATTATAAAATGGTATTATTCTTTTTTGACCAATCGCAGGCTATATTGTAGATATATGTCGCACTGTACAGCCCTGTACAGGACCCTTTTAATGAGCGTTTGGTGTAGGTCTACTAGGCATAGAGATATCTGAACATCTTTGCCAAGCGCAAACCAGTACAGAAGTAGCCTAATCAATAATTAAAGTGCAAGCTGAGAAACTGAAGTGGATATGGAGAAAAGCTTCTTTATATGCCATTGCCTACATTTTAAACGGATGTCTGCCAATAGGCCTAAAACATTACATATATGGTTATTGTGACAGAGACTGGGACTCCAGGTTAATAAGATTCTGACTGAGTAGCAAGATATGAATTCAATTGTGATTCTGTGAGAATTCACAGATCCAGTTTCTCTTTTTTAATCTTCCCCTTAACATTTAAAGGAATCTGTGTGTGTGTGTGTGTGTGTGTGTGTGTGTGTGTGTGTGTGTGTGTGTGTGTGTGTGTGTGTGTGTGTGTGTGTGTGTGTGTGTGTGTGTGTGTGTGTGTGTGTCACATCACTTCTGGTGTGAGCTTCAGAACGCACTTGTGTCGCTTCACGCCGATATCATTAACCCGTGTGCGACCATTGGCTGGAAGTGAGTGTTTATAACACTCTTATGGAAAATGAAACAAAGTGAACATGACGGTAATACAAAAAGAAAATATATCCATATATCTGGATCTGAAGTCTCTTCTGCTCACCAAGGCTGCATTTATTTGATTAAAAATACAAAAGAACAGTAATGTTATTAAATATCATGACAATTTAAGATAACTGTTTTTGTATTTTAATATATTTTCAAATGTAATTTATTCCTGTGATCAAAGCTGAATCTCAGCATCATTACTCCAGTCTTCAGTGTCACATGATCCTTCAGAAATCATTCTGATATGATGATTTGATGCTCAAGAAACATTCATTATTATTATTATCAATGTTGAAAACAGTCGTGTACAATTTTCTTTCAGGATTCTTTGATGAATAGAAAGTTACACTTTACTATATATTCATGTAGAAAAGAGCTGTTTTACATTGGAATAATATTTCACAATATTACTGTTATTATGAATGAAATAAATACAGCAGAAGAGACTTCTTTTTAAAACCTTAAAGATATTAGCGATCCCGCACGTTTGGCTGGTAGTGTATCTGCATGTATTGCTCTGGAATCATCATTCGTCTCCACAACTGCATAATTACACCAGTTGTCTGTAATATGATGGTATTGTATTATACAATAAGCGAGTACATCATGAATGCCTTTTTTCAAAGCGTGTTTTTGTCCTATCCTGAATCACTACGGTAAGCCTGTAATAAGCGTTTAGACTCGGACTACTTTACAGCGGTCGGGTCGCACCGCGGCGGAGTAACGTTAGCCCAGCGCCTGCGGGACTCACCGCGTCAGAGACATAAACAGAGAGAAGTTTATTAACTGATAGAGCGCTGATTCATCCAGTAGTGAAACAAGTGAAGTCTTTATGAATCAATCATTCAAACCCATTTTAAAAATAGTATGTTTCACCTGTCTGGATTTTACATGTGTGTTCAAGCATATTCTCCCCTTTCTGAGAGGGTGTTCTCCACTGCTGGAGACACTGTAAGCTATAGGAGAGTCCCACATTCTCCAAGAGGATGCAGAAATATTTATTTTCCTTATTTTTGCAAAAGTTTGTTGACATTACCAGTCTGTTAAACTCATTTGACAAGTATAAGAAATAAACACACACAGGATTGTGCATTTTCCCCTTACTGCTGTGTTTTATTAGTTGTTTTAATCATTTTATTGAATGGGAACCGGAACCAGAAAATGTCTTACGATTCCCAACCCGCTGTTCCCAATAAGCTGTTTCATGACGACTCTCTCTGGGTCAGCGGCAGCGCCAAAACAGATTTACAATATCTCGATATGATTTAGTCAAAGGTTTAATAGACAGAGGAATCTGAAGAAGATGGTGTGTGTGTTTGAATGGAGATCACAGTAAAGATGAATCGTGCAGCTCTACTGTCTTATCTCTCTCTCAGCATATGAGCAGCGCGAGGGCTTTCAGTGCTTTCAGTCTCACGGCTCTTCCACACGTCCACTTGAAATGGATATTACGACACTCAACACTCATATGCTGCGTTCATGTCATCTCGTAAAGATTGTCACATATAACAACAATCATTATCTACAAGCATAGCGATTATTATTCAATAAGAGAAAATAAAGGACTAAATTTGAAAGTTTATTAAATGAACTATAATTATACATTTATAATGACACAAGTTTAATAGACAGCATGACCAGACCATTCAGTCTTTCCTGAGACAGTAGCTGCGTTTACATGGACACTTATAATCGGATTGACGGCTCAATCGGACTAAAAAACCTTCATGTAAACACCTTAATTGATCCGATTGAGCTCGATCCGAATGAAATTTCGATCGGATTGAAAGGGGTGGTTTATCCCTTTTGTAATCCGATCGAGAGAACATGTAAACACTTGATCGGATTGAAAACCGAAACTGAAAGGACTGCGCATGTGCAATGACGTTAACTAGCGTAATGACGTATGACGTGCGGAACAAGCTGTTCTTCCTGTTGAATAAAGTGTCATATTAATAAGTTTACCGTCATTCTAAAATTCTCATTTCACTCGCGCGTCTGTGAAGTGAAGCTGGACAACGTCCCACCAGTGCTTGTTTTGGATTCTCATCCACAGACGTCTGGTTTTGGCCGCGGGGAGGGGCATTTTTACTGCGTGATCAATAAGCAGCACGGCAAAACGGTTAATATGCTCTAAATTATGACCAGAGACGAATTAATATTACGTCTGCTGTTTAAAACAAATAAAGATCCAATAGAGGAGAATATTTATGCGCGAAAAAGCAGGAAACTCTGTATATTCGTGCAGTGTGCGCATGTCAAAACATCAGATCCGATTTGAAACTTGTGACATATAAACGCGCGCATCAACCCGATTACTTTATTTATCATTCATGTAAACACCTTGTTCGGATTCATCAGTCGGATTGATTTCATTCCGATTGTGTCCATGTAAACGCAGCTAGTGTTCACTAAAACATTGACAGGATCATTGAATCAGTGATTTGAACTCGGTAAACTAAATCAGTTCTGTTCATGAATGAATCATCTAGACTGGTTTATTAACGGGTTTCTCCTATTCACGGCAATGAACCGACTCAAATGATTCATTCACGAATCGGACATCATTACAAATGTATATCTATGACTAGAACGACATCGTAAATGTTGATCGATTCCTCACAGAAATCGGCTCCAAGTCTTCAGAAAGCCTAAATATATTCATCACTGGACTAGTTTTATTGTCACTTGGTGATTTTCCGTTTCTGCCCTGCGTCGTTTCTTAATAACCCGCGAACAAACACACACACACACACACACACACACACACACACACACACACACACACACACACACACACACACACACACACACACACACACACACACACTATAATGAATACCCGTTCTTTATAGCGTTCTTCCTATTAGTGTTGTCACGATACCAAAATTATTGTTTCGATACCGATACCAGGTCAAGTATCGCGATTTCTATACTTTTTCGATACTTTTCCTGAAAAGGGAGAAACACTCTCAAATATCATTGCTGTGCTTTATTTTAAAACCGGGACAACATTCTAATCATATAACACACTAATAAATGAACATATGAACAGCAGATATATTAAACATTTGAACAAAATATAAAATATCAAAATATAAAAAATAAATTAGAGCAATGACATTCAAGGTAAATTTTTTTAATAAATTTAGCAGCATTATCTCATTTATCATAAGAAACATAAGAGCTTTATCTTGATTCTGAACTTTGAATAAAAATATGAACAGCGATTATATTAAACAATGTTTAATATTGGTAACATATGATAAGCCTCATTGGTGATATATTTGACATATGGGGAGAGAGTTGTGGAAGGCCTATACTTCATGTTAAACATAAATATATAGTAGCAAAGACAACGTCGGCAGTGTTGACGGCAAAATAGGCTATAGAATATTTCGTTCTGTATTGAGAGGTGCAATATTTGATTGGATAATATTTTTTTTAATTACATATTGTATTTGTCAAAACTTTCAAACATCAAAATGTCATTTATTAATATATATTCGTGTCAAAATGACATAGAAACATCTTTTCCTATTCTATTTTGCCTGGGAACACTTCCAACACGCTTGCGTGACGCGTGAAAAGGCGTCGGTTCTATTTCTAGCAATGCACGCGTTTTCGGTGCGGCTCGAGCTGCGCCCAGACTCGTGTGTCACGCAGGCAGTTAACATGGGAGCCGAAATAAAAACGGACACGACACGCAGCCAGTGTGTCGTCGGCCTTACAAATCTGGAACGCGGTCATTCTTAGAAGTATCGATACTAATAAATTAAGGAATCGTGACGTTTTTAATTTCCGATTTACTTTTGAAGTATCGGTGCACCGTGCAACAGAGCAAGGTAGGCAACGTACTTCCATATGTCACTCCTCGCGTCATCTTTTTCTACGAGTCGTGGACCACTTGTGCTCGCACATGCAGCCATCTCGCTGTAGTGTTTTGTCACATGACACTGGCAGGTTCTTTGCTGCGTGCGTCAGGAAAAAAACACAGACGTCCATAGGGAGGCGTTTTTTTTTTAGTTTTTTTTTTTTAGTATCGATACTGATAAATTTAGGTATCGTGACGTTTTTAATTTCCGAGTATCGCGATACTTTTGAAGTATCGGTACACCGTGCAACACTACTTCCTATAAGATTATTTTACAAAGTAAATACCAAAATCATCCAGAAAATTATGGAGTTCTGCTGGACCCTTAGAATCATCCCAATCCTCCCCTGCTAACACACACACACACACACACAGCCATGTTTATGTGATTTGTGAGGACATTCCATAGGCGTAATGGTTTTTATACTGTACAAACTGTATTTTCTATCCCCTTACACTGCCCCTATCCCTAAACCATGCATTTTTACATTTTTAAAAAAACACTGCTTAGTATGTTTTTAAAGCCATTTGAAAAATGAGGACCCCCAAAATGTCCTCATAAATCACGTATTTTCCTGAGTGTCCTCATTTGCAGGTGTGTTATCATAAAAATGTCATAAAAATGTCCTCAGTTGTCATGAAAACAAGTACACACACACACACACACACACACACACACACACACACACACACAGACACACACACAGACACACAAAAACACAAACAGACACACACACACGTTCCTTAAAATGCTTACAAATACATTAAGCACACACACACAGACACACACACACACACACACACACACACACACGTTGGGTTTACATGTTTTATGGGGACTTTCCATAGAAATAATGATTTTTATACTCTACAAACTCTATAATCAATCCCCTAATCCTAACTGATGAATTTTCACAATGTGAACTAATGAGTATTTGTATATATTTCATATTGACAGGATTATGTTATTTTTTAAGTGTCATGTTTATCTCTGCATATAGGCTTAATGTGTGTCATTGTTCTCTACAGGTTGTATAGTTGTGGTGTGACAGATGAAGGTTGTGCTGCTCTGGCTTCAGCTCTGAGATCAAACCCCTCACACCTGAGAGATCTGGATCTGTCTGAGAATAATCTAGGAGACTCAGGAGTGAAGCTGTTCTCTGCTGGACTGGCGAATCCTCACTGTAAACTGGAGACACTGGGGTAAGATCATACGTTACGCTCACATGAAACTGTCACTAGGGGTGTTTCCATTAACTGATGTTATGCGACTAAAACTTCATTGTTTCCTCTCGCGATCAGTAAAATCATTCCAAAAATCATGTTAACGGACGTTGGTAGGATTATGTACATCCCAGCCACTGCACTGGCCATTATTATTAATGGAAGGAGATGTGTGTGTGTTTCCAAGCATTAATGGTGAGGAACGACCCTTATTATACTTGTGAGCGGCACATATGAGGAGTTTCTGGGTGTTTCTCCCTCAGTTCTGCTTCAAGGTCTTGATTGTGGCATTTATTTGAGGTTTAGAATCCATTATTCCTGTAATTCTTTTGCCTTTTATGAGTTTAATAAAGAGCTCTGTCTCGTATTCTGTCCAAACACACTGCGTCGTCTACATCAGGTGACTGTAAATGCACAAACACTGTTTCCATTGCAGTTTTGCGAAATATTTCTTTTTTGAATGGCCTGAAAAACCTCCTCATGTGAGCGTAGAAACTTTTTTTCCATAAATGGGAGTTTTTGTGCAATTGACGTGTTTCCATTGGGCGTATTTTCAATTAGCAATTTCAATTTGCGCAATTTGAAGGGTAATGGAAACGCGGCTACTGTGAATTCATAAAATATAATCAAAATGGAATAAAATGCAGGGAAATAACTACTATTTCATTAATTACAAGCAAAGCTATTAAAACAACATGACCAAATTCATCAAATTATTTTTACGTCTGTTCATATGATGTAAGAGAATTCATATTTGTAAAGCGTTTGCTCTATTTATCAAAACGACTCCATCTACACCTGGTCACATAAATGTGTTTTTGCAAAACGGATTTAAATCCGATCTTCAGTTCCCGCGCTATATGCAGATTTAATGGAGGACACGTCACCGAAAGCAACAGATATGAGCTGCATTTTTGAGCTGCACGAGAGGACGTGCCGGACTCGTTCGTTGCCCTGGAAGGTTTCTCTCTGGTACGCTCTGATAGGAACGACAACTCAGGCAAGAGCAAAGGGGGTGGTATTTGTGTTTACGTTAACCAAAAGTGGTGCTCGCAATTCTCCGTGAGAGAGCGGCTCTGTGACTCCGACATAGAACTGGTATGTGTAAGCCTTAGGCCTTTTTATCTTCCATGCGAATTCGGGAACATTTTAATATGTACTGTTTATATTCCACCTAGTGGGAATGCTGCAAATGCAGCTAAACTTACAGCAGACTGTGTTCATAGACAATTAAGTCGTACCCCTGAAGCACCTTGTTTCATTTTAGGGGATTTTAATCATTGTAAACTTGACGCCGTGTTGCCTGGATTTGATCAATACGAGAGGCAAAAACATCTTGGACAAATGTTATGGGAATGTTAAGAATGCCTATACAGCTAAGGTTAAATTGCCATTAGGCTCCTCTGATCATAATGCTGTCCATTTAATTCCGACATATAAGTCCATGCTTAGGAGCAGTAAACCACAAACTAAAACTGTATATGTGTGGAATGATGATGGAATTGAAACGTTAAAAGGATGCTTCTCTTGCACTGACTGGAACGTCTTTCAAAGTTTGGATCTAGAGGAGGCCGTAGAGACTATGACAGATTATATACTTTTCTGTAAAGATAATGTGTTAGACCAAAAAAGAATAACTATATATCCAAACAATAAATCTTATATCTCTAAGGAAATTAAGGAGTGCATAGTACAGAAAAAATGGCTTTTAGGAGAGGAGACCTTGCAGCTATGAAAGATGTACAGAAGGAACTGAATTATAAACTAAGGAAAGCTAGGAGAAAGGAGAGGGAGAAATTTGAGGCCCATTGTTTGACTATGAATACCAAAAAATTATGGGATTCTATGAAATATATGACAAACATGACAAAAGATCTATCAATGTGATAGATGAGATGTGAGATCTATTAATGTGATTTGCAAAGGCAAATGAGCTGAACGACTTTTATTGTAGATTTGATGTAAGAGACTTCTCACAGGAGCAGGCAAATGCACTGGATGCCTTGTCTATATCGGATAATCCTAAAACAATTATTGACCAGAACATGGTGGAGAGACTGTTTTCACAGGTCTGTCCTAACAAGGCTTCTGGGCCGGACGGCATCTCTGGGCGGTTACTAAAATCTTGTAGTAGAGAGCTGGCCGAAGCCTGGTGCCCTATTTTTCAGAAATCTATAGACACGCATACAGTTCCCTCTATGTGGAAGAGCTCCACTATTATCCCTGTCCCAGAAAAGGCTAGCTGTAAGGAGAATAATGATTATCGTCCAGTAGCACTTACTTCAATAATAATGAAGTGTTTGGAGAAAATTATGATTAATTTTGTAAAAACAGACGTGAGTGGTCTATCAGACCCATTTCAGTTTGCTTATAGGAGCAATAGAAGTACAGATGATGCTGTTATAGCTATAACACATTTCATAAATAGGCATCTAGAGGATCCTAGCTCGTATGCACGTCTTTTATTTGTAGATTTTAGCTCAGCTTTTAATATGTTGGAACCACATCTTTTAATTGCAAGGCTGAATGATTTTAAAGTCAATCCATCTATTATAAAATGGTATTATTCTTTTTTGACCAATCACAGGCTATATTGTAGATATATGTCGCACTGTACAGCCCTGTACAGGACCCTTTAATGAGCGTTTGGTGTAGGTCTACTAGGCATAGAGATATCTGAACATCTTTGCCAAGCGCAAACCAGTACAGAAGTAGCCTAATCAATAATTAAAGTGCAAGCTGAGAAACTGAAGTGGATATGGAGAAAAGCTTCTTTATATGCCATTGCCTACATTTTAAACAGATGTCTGCCAATAGGCCTAAAACATTACATATATGGTTATTGTGACAGAGACTGGGACTCCAGGTTAATAAGATTCTGACTGAGTAGCAAGATATGAATTCAATTGTGATTCTGTGAGAATTCACAGATCCAGTTTCTCTTTTTAAATCTTCCCCTTAACATTTAAAGGAATCTACGTGTGTGTGTGTGTGTGTGTGTGTGTGTGTGTGTGTGTGTGTGTGTGTGTGTGTGTGTGTGTGTGTGTGTGTGTGTGTGTGTGTGTGTGTGTGTGTGTGTGTGTGTGTGTGTGTGCTCAAATATGGCTTCTGGAGAGCAAATGAAGGATAAAATATGAATTACTAAACAGACATTAATTAAGCAGTTCCCCATACTTTTAGAGTTACAACTAACAGCCACTAGATGGCAGCAGCGTATAAGAGATGAACTGACAGCTAGTAAATCTTTGAACATGGAGTGCTAATGATAATAAATGTAATATGTCAGGCTCACAATTTTTACAATTGAAGTGCTATAAAAGTTGTAGAAATGAAAAATTCAATCTGCATTGTATTAAACAAATCTTTATTGATATGCAAATAGACAATAGACATCCAGCAAAAGAAAAATGGCAAGTGTTTATTTCTCCATGGCACATGCATTTTGTTTCTTTATATGCAGCCCAATGTTATCCAATGAGTTGTTTGCATTATTTAGGTATTTTATTTTAATTGTATTACATTTTTGGTAACACTTTACAATAAGGTGTCATTTGTTAATGCATTAACTAACATGAACTAACAGAGAGCAATAGCCTTTATTAATGTTAGTTAATAAAATATTAGTGTTCATGTTAGTTCACAGTGCATGTTAACAGATACAACTTTGGATCTTAAAAATGTCTTATAAAATGTTGAGCTTAACATTAACTAAGATTAATAAATGCTGTAGAATATTGTTCATTAATTGTTGGTTCATGTTAACTAATGCTAACAAAATGAAACCTTAGCCCATTATAAAGTGTTACTATTTTTTAATAAAGAAAGTTGGAAAAAAATTACTTCAACTTATTACAAGTAATCGATTTACTTTTTCTCAAGTGAGTTTGAACAAATCAAATTTCTATGGTCAGTTGAAACTAAAAATATTCTTTGAACCAAAGATGTTTTTTTACATGATTAAATCACAAATTATCACAATCTTTTTGATTAACTCAAGCTGTAATAATAGTACTCTGGAACAAGCTGACAGGGAAAACACACATAAACACAACGGAGATCGGACAAAGACTGAAGGAAAGGGTTTTATTATTAATAAATAATTAAATGTCTCCTTGCTATTTTAGACACATTCATAATCATTACTTTTACCGGTTATTTGTGGCAAGCTTTATGCGTGCGGTCGTGCGCTTGAGTGCGGCTATATTACGTAAACCTGTGTAGGCTATATAGCCTATTTAAGTAGCATAATTAAAATAATATACAGGGGCGATTTGTCCACGAATGGCTTAAATGAACAACTACTAGTCGACTAGAATTTTTTTTTTTAAGTCGGAGGCAGCCCTATTCCACATGTTTTCGAACCAGGCTCAGGCCATTCTGGGTTGAGCGAGCGACCCTGAGGAAATAAGCGAGCGGAGCGGAATATTCAGAAATGCGCTCTCCGCTCACGAGCTCTGATCGGAACAAACCCGTCTGCTGAATTTGCGCAGAAACATCAAAATAGACATAACCAGCTTTTTAAAAAATGTAAAACTTTATGAGCTTATTGACGATTTTTTATAGTTCTAACTTCTTGACAAAATTAGAATATATGAATTTTTTTTTTTTTTTTTTGAAGAAAAGTTTTGGGTGGGCCTACTAACGCACCCATAACGCCGTGCCTGGTGTGTGTATAAGAAAGAAAGAGAAAATGTCAGTATTTCATTGAGACTTGAGATTAAATAAACTGCTGTAGATCTTGTAGTATTAATTTTCACATGCAGTTACACATTGTATGTTAAAAACAAGAAAGTGGCTGGTAAAAACATTGAGTGGCTGGTAGATTTTGAAATCCACAGCTACAGTGGCCTATGGACAAAAAAGTTAATTTCCATCCCTGAAACAGAGACATTACGTTTGTTTCCGTTATTTTACAAAATCTGAATATCTTTTGTAAATGTATGAATTATGTCTTGCTTTTATCTGTATGAGCATAAATTACGGAGTAAGAGTTTACTCTCTTGGCAGGAATAAATCCAGTGGTCGCGCCGCCGCCTCTGAATAAAATACAGTCAAACATATCAAATGTTCCAGCGCTCAATCTGAATAGTCTGTAATATAATCTGTGGCGTTCAGCGTGTCCACCGCCTCACTGCGCTGTTATATGGGGAAGATGATATTTTACGTCAGTAATGCCGAGTACAAAGCTTAGCCTACATAATAGGCCTAATAGTTCAGCTTGATTCGCAGATCATGAAACATCTGGATTCGTGCCGAATGAGGAATGGGCTTTTTCACTTTAATTAATTCGTTTGGCATCTTATTTAGTTTTATTTAAATAAAAAACCTGTTCCTCGCCTTAAATATATATATCCATAGAAGCTGGCATGGCATTAAACAAAGAAAAGAAAAGAGAGATATTATTAGTAGTATTATAGCCTAAATAGTATTATTATTATTATTATAAACTAGGCTACAATAAAAAGTAACACAAAATAACGTTATTAATCTGTATTTGTTCTAATCAAACCGGTTTCTGAACGTTTATAATACAGAAGAAACGCAGGATCAGAAACGTTAAAATAGGACTGGTTCTGCTCGAGTGAACCGGGGGATTTTATTCATTTATTCATTTTTACAGATCGTACTTTTAAGTGGCCAATGAATGAACAATATTATTAAAATATTTTAATATGTCTGAAAGGTTCATATCTTTGGCAAAGATAGACATTAAAATGCAGTATCATTTTATGTTAGACTGACATAAGTCACATTTTCGTCATTGTGTCCTTGCAAAAGATCTTTTATATGTTATTTAAATGTCAAAGAAATGAATTCACAGTGTAATAATTCCACAATGTGGGAATTAGGGCTGATAAAATGGGACGGGATATTTGCACTTATAAGTTCACTAAAAAGTTATTGTAACACTCTTTTATGCTACAAACGCCCATGACAAGCATGTAAAAAACATTGATCACTGAATCATTAATATTTTATTTCTATTTGAGCTGTTCATAAACAATATATTCTACTTAAAATGTGTTTCTCACACGTTTATGAGCTCGCCGCTTGCTGTCAATACGCACCAGAGAGAGTTTAACACATCGCTGCACATTATTGTCTTCAGTGCCGCTATAACTGAGAGAGAAACAGGACTGCCCCCTACTGGTGATGTACGGCATGTGCCAGAGAACTTCACCACGGCCGAATCGCCCAATCCCTTTCCCTGTGATTCTTAATGGACACATCTGCACAACTTTTGATTTCAAACATGTATTAATAAATGTTGAAATGAACATCAACTAAGATTAATAAATGTTGTAGAAGAATCTGTCATGGTTCGTTCATGTTAACTAATGTAGTGAACTAGTGTGTAACAAATGAAACCTTATTGTAGTGTAAGCAAATAATCATCTCTGTGAGTCCATGTAATGCAAGTGGATTCAGAAACCACACAAAGTGAACATGACGGTAATCCATAAACCCCAGCTGATGAATCAGTGCTTCTGAAGTGAAACAAATATTTCAAACTTTTTACAATATAAGCCTTTGCTTCCGGCCAACACACACACATTCAGGAGTTCATGTTTGTCTTAAACGTCAGCACGTTCTGAAGCGTGATATAAGCGAACTGTGAAACTCACAGGAATGCCGCTCATCTTCCGCATCACTTCTGGTGTGAGCTTCAGAACGCACTTGTGTCGCTTCACGCCGATATCATTAACCCGTGTGCGACCATTGGCTGGAAGTGAGTGTTTATAACACTCTTATGGAAAATGAAACAAAGTGAACATGACGGTAATACAAAAAGAAAATATATCCATATATCTGGATCTGAAGTCTCTTCTGCTCACCAAGGCTGCATTTATTTGATTAAAAATACAAAAGAACAGTAATGTTATTAAATATTATGACAATTTAAGATAACTGTTTTTTTTATTTTAATATATTTTCAAATGTACTTTATTCCTGTGATCAAAGCTGAATCTCAGCATCATTACTCCAGTCTTCAGTGTCACATGATCCTTCAGAAATCATTCTGATATGATGATTTGATGCTCAAGAAACATTCATTATTATTATTATCAGTGTTGAAAACAGTCGTGTACAATTTTCTTTCAGGATTCTTTGATGAATAGAAAGTTACACTTTACTATATATTCACGTAGAAAAGAGCTGTTTTACATTGGAATAATATTTCACAATATTACTGTTATTATTAATGAAATAAATGCAGCAGAAGAGACTTCTTTTTAAAACCTTAAAGATATTAGCGATCCCGCACGTTTGGCTGGTAGTGTATCTGCATGTGTTGCTCTGGAATCATCATTCGTCTCCACAACTGCATAATTACACCAGTTGTCTGTAATATGATGGTATTGTATTATACAATAAGCGAGTACATCATGAATGGCTTTTTTCAAAGCGTGTTTTTGTCCTATCCTGAATCACTACGGTAAGCCTGTAATAAGCGTTTAGACTCGGACTACTTTACAGCGGTCGGGTCGCACCGCGGCGGAGTAACGTTAGCCCAGCGCCTGCGGGACTCACCGCGTCAGAGACATAAACAGAGAGAAGTTTATTAACTGATAGAGCGCTGATTCATCCAGTAATGAAACAAGTGAAGTCTTTATGAATCAATCATTCAAACCCATTTTAAAAATAGTATGTTTCACCTGTCTGGATCTTACATGTGTGTTCAAGCATATTCTCCCCTTTCTGAGAGGGTGTTCTCCACTGCTGGAGACACTGTAAGCTATAGGAGAGTCCCACATTCTCCAAGAGGATGCAGAAATGTTTATTTTCCTTATTTTTGCAACAGTTTGTTGACATTGCTAGTCTGTTAAACTCATTTGACAAGTATAAGAAATAAACACTCACAGGATTGTGCATTTTCCCCTTACTGCTGTGTTTTATTAGTTGTTTTAATCATTTTATTGAATGGGAACTGGAACCGGAAAATGTCTTACGATTCCCAACCCGCTGTTCCCAATAAGCTGTTTCATGACGACTCTCTCTGGGTCAGCGGCAGCGCCAACACAGATTTAAAATATCGCGATATGATTTAGTCAAAGGTTTAATAGACAGACGAATCTGAAGAAGATGGTGTGTGTGTTTGAATGGAGATCACAGTAAAGATGAATCGTGCAGCTCTACTGTCTTATCTCTCTCTCAGCATATGAGCAGCGCGAGGGCTTTCAGTGCTTTCAGTCTCACGGCTCTTCCACACGTCCACTTGACATGTTCTGTTCATGAATGAATCATCTAGACTGGTTTATTAACGGGTTTCTCCTATTCACGGCAATGAACCAATTGTCACTTGGTGATTTTGCGTTTCTGCCCTGCGTCGTTTCTTAATAACCCGAGAAAACACACACACACACACACACACACACACACACACACACACACACACACACACACACACTCTATAATGAATACCCATTCTTTATAGCGTTCTTCCTATAAGATTATTTTACAAAGTAAATACCAAAATCATCCAGGAAATTATGGAGTTCTGCTGGACCCTTAGAATCGTCCCAATCCTCCCCTGCTAACACACACACACACACACACACACACACACACACACACACACACACACACAGAGACACAGACGCACACACACACACACACACACACACACACACGCACGTTGGGTTTACATGTTTTATGGGGACTTTGCAGAGAAATAATGAATTTTATACTCTACAAACTCTATAATCAATCCCCTAATCCTAACTGATGAATTTTCACAATGTGAACTAATGAGTATTTGTATATATTTCATATTGACAGGATTATGTTATTTTTTAAGTGTCATGTTTATCTCTGGATATAGGCTTAAAGGGATAGTTCACTTTGAAATAAAATTTTGGTATGTTTTAGCTTACCTCACGGGCATCCAAGATGTAGGTGTCTTTTTTTCCGCAGTAGTTTCAATTTTGATATTTTTAGGTCAAACCGTTCTTGTCTGTCAGTCATATAATGCAGGTCAATGGTCACTGTCTCAAAACACAAGCACAGAGTCCAAATTAAAACAATTCCCCATCGTCCAAATGAAACAATTCCCCATCGTAAGTACACATTGATGGCCTAAGACACGAAACGAGCGGTTTGTGTGAGAAAGCGAACAGTATTTATATCGTTGTTATCTCTTGAACACAGCACACGTCCAAATGATCTGACGGCGCGGGCGGGTATAGATATATAAATAGATGTCACCTTGGCTACTGCAGTTCATTGGAACGAAACCGTAGCCAAGCGAGGCGAAGGCGACATCTAGTGTAGGCGACATCTAGATGTCGCCTTCACTACTGCAGTTCATTGGAACGAAACCGTAGCCAAGGCGACATCTATGTATATATCTATACCCGCCCGCGCCGTCAGATCATTTGGACGTGTGCTGTGTTCAAGAGATAACAACGATATAAATACTGTTCGTTTTCTCACACAAACCGCTCGTTTATTTATTTCAAAGTGAACTATCCCTTTAATGTGTGTCATTGTTCTCTACAGGTTGTGGGATTGTGGTGTGACAGATGAAGGTTGTGCTGCTCTGGCTTCAGCTCTGAGATCAAACCCCTCACACCTGAGATATCTGTATGTGTCTGGGAATAAACTAGGAGACTCAGGAGTGAAGCTGTTCTCTGCTGGACTGGCGAATCCTCACTGCAAACTGGAGTTACTGGGGTAAGATCATAAGTTACTCTCACATGAAACTGTCACTAGGGGCGTTTCCACTACAGATTTGCGCAAAACTTTTGCGATTATTTTTTTCTTTCTAAATATCGACAAAAGGCTGTTGCGAACCGTCTCGTATATTAATACAATTAAAATGAGCCCAAAATGAACTTAATCTATTGCTTTTATGACAAGATATTCTTCATGGTGAAACAATATTAAAAATGCCCATGAGGGGGCGTCAAAGACTGAACAATTTGGTTCCAAATGCTGTCCTTTATCCAATCACCACAACATTTGATCCAGATGCAGCTCATATGTAGAGGGACTTCCCCAAAAATAATTTTCCTCCTACCTTATTTCCTTCCTGAGTTATTCCATGTCAAATAAGAAAGATATGCATTATCATTATGAAAATTCTATATATTTCCTGTCTTTTATTAGCAGTTTCTCGGCAGGAGAATGTCTAAATGTAATGTAATTTATATTTTCAAAAAAATTGAAAAGTGTTCTTTCAAACGATACCTACCTTTAGACTCTCCTAGTTATAGTTTTGGAGTTATGAGTCTTTAGTTTTTTGTGTGTCACTCAGACAAAACTCTAAAAATGCCTTAGTTTTTTGTTCATAATTGTTGTTGCCAATTTTGAATAAGAGTTACTGTTCATTGAATTGTACAAACAATTTTTTAATGAAAATGTTTATTATAGAAGATTAATAAAAAAATGTATGACTGAAAGAATTGCATTTTTATTAAGTTTATTAAAATACTTTCCATTTGTTCTCTTTCTAATGCAATGTTCAGGTTTGACTGTATTATAAAGTAAAACTGGCACTTCAAATTACCATTTAAACCAACCAACCAAACAAAAAACTTGACAAAAATAGTCTTTGAGAATCTCTTATTATATATTAAAATCCACAACCTGAAAAAAATAGGCAAATATGTGCAAAAACAACTAGAATTCGCAAGCCTTTCTACAGAGAGCTGTAAATCCATCTAGTGGTTAAAATATGATATTGCACGATAATTATGCTCACTACATCCACCAGATGGCACCAATCTGACTTCAAAAATTGTTTTCTATAGGCCTAGTCTCTACTTTAACCTGAAATACAGAATTCATTTTAAAAAATTAAAAAATATATATTATATTCAATGGAAAAAAATGGATCATAATTATTGCATAAATATTAATTATTATCTTAAAATTCTCTCAAAACACCACAGAAAAAAAGGAAAAATATCATTGAACAAAAATACATTTCATTGATTTTACTGAAAATAAAAAATCTGAATCCCCCTCCGGGTCATTTTAGACCCGAAGACCCCAAGTGTGACGAAAAAAAATGAGGAATCCCAGAGGGCTAGGCTACTGTATTGTATATGTCTGATTTATGTTGAAGTGTTTGGGACATGGCTTTTAATGCTGAGTCTTTTGTTTATGTACACAGGCTATCAAAGTATATCAAAATATGAATTTAGATTTATTGGCCAATATATCGGTTATCGACAAAAATAAATATTAAAGTAAAAATATCTGAAAAATCTGCTTGAGTAACGAAGTATTTGTGCTTCCCATCTCTGACACTTTGACATGGTGATCTACATTTAACAGCCTTTACTTTAAACACACTCAATCTCAGCACAGTCAGGATTAACACAGTCCATTCATTTTAATTTTAGGGGGAAACTGGAAACTGTAGAGATTTTTCTCCAGGTTTAAAGTCTACATCATGTCAATGTCACAGATTATGACCTGGAGAAACACTATAGTACATCGATGACACGTCAGTGTGTGTATTATTAATGAGACTGCGTGTTCTTATCCTATGAGAAGACATTTCTCTTCTTCATGACAGCACACGGTGTGTTTCTATGACAGACGCTTCAAACTGTAAAATCAGGCAGTAGTTTAGAGAGGCGTTCATGGTTCACCAAAATCATCCAGGGAATTATGGAGTTCTGCTGGACCCTTAGAATCGTCCCAATCCTCCCCTGCTAACACACACACACACACACACACGTTGGGTTTACATGTTTTATGGGGACTTTCCATAGAAATAATGATTTTTATACTCTACAAACTCTATAATCAATCCCCTAATCCTAACTGATGAATTTTCACAATGTGAACTAATGAGTATTTGTATATATTTCATATTGACAGCATTATGTTATTTTTTAAGTGTCGTGTTTATCTCTGGATACAGGCTTAATGTCTGTCATTGTTCTCTACAGGTTGCAGAGGTGTGATGTGACAGATGAAGGTTGTGCTGCTCTGGCTTCAGCTCTGAGATCAAACCCCTCACACCTGAGAGAACTGGATCTGTCTGGGAATAAACTAGGAGACTCAGGAGTGAAGCTGTTAGAGGATCTGAGGGATGATCCACATTATAAACTGGAGACACTGAGGTAAGAATAGTTTAACGATTTTCATCATCATATTTTTATTTAAAGTTCAAATGGCTGATTTACTCACTAGAAATATAAGTAAATTGTACCAGGTTCAGTAACACTGTGTGTGTGTGTGTGTGTGTGTGTGTGTGTGTGTGTGTGTGTGTGTGTGTGTGTGTGTGTGTGTGTGTGTGTGGATATTTTGTCTGAGATCATCAGATAATGAGTCTTAAATTCAGCTTCAGTTTCTGTAGGTCTCTGAACTTTAAACTGTGTTTAATATGAGTGTAATTCTGCTCATACTGTTGTGACTGATTGTAATATTAATGTTATTTTCAGCTTTTCCCCTTTAACTGTCTCTATAGGCATCTCTACACAGCGAGTTAAGGCTGCTCTAAAGCGGCTCTGTGTCTGCTCAAAGTTCTGCGGAAAGACACAATGCCGCATGAAAGCAGACTTAAAATATGCCGGGTCTGACCCGCCTCAGCCCCGAGTGTCAAAGATGACTCTGATATTGTTTTGTTCAGTGTAAATGAACGCGATCTTGTGCCGCTCTAAACTACGCCATTGTCATGACAACCAAACGCGCGGCGCGAGAATCAAGAAGCGGAAGACTAAACATATCGGCCATAATCCATATTGTTTTAGCCAAATTAAAAAATGTCAGCCAACAAGAGACAATAGAGTAAAAGTGTCCTGTACTCACATCGTGAAGAAACCACCAGAATAACAGAGTCGACGTGTGTAATCAATTGGCTTTCGCCGTTTGTAATCTTCCTCTGAAGAGACTGGCAGATCAACGTGCTTCTACATTTCTCTCAGATACGCTAAATGCTTATTCGCCGTCACTGTGTGATATTATATTCCAGAAATCATCTTCTTGAGGACGATATTTCACACACACACACACACACACACACACACACACACACACACACACACACACACACACTGCCTGAAACGCTGACGACAGCAGAATTGTTCTTTCTGGCTCTTTGAAAAACATGAATAAATCCTGCGGTGATCGACAGGGTGTAATAATTCATAATATATTTGTAGCATTTGTTCCATCTGGAATAGTTTTATTAAGAAATATGAAATAGCTCTCAGTACCACAGAATTATGACAAACATCAGAGCGTGAGATCGCTATATCACACAGAGGAAATCTGACATTCTGTATTTTTTTTATTTCTTTAATATTTAATTACTTTTAAATTCATTTTATAACACTTTGTTAAAACTGTAGTTTTAAAATAGTAATGTTCAAAGTATTATTTCCCGCTATTTTAATAACTAATTCCTGTGTAAATGCATTTATGTTCTCGGCGTCAGAGAAGCAATAAACATTCTGTGTAAATGCACATTTTGTGATTTTTATGCCGCTTCAGATTTGGTTTGTGTGTAAAGACGCCTTATGTGTGTGATAATCTGAGATCTGGGTTGTTATGAACTGATATTAAATGTGTAGTGAGTGTAATGGTCATTTCTGCTGGTTCTGGATCAGCTGTCCGGTGTGTGAAAGTGACCTTTCATGTGCTTTTGATTTTGTAAAGTGACTTTGAGCATCAGATAGAAGCGATATGATCATGCTTGAGAATACATTAATATAGATTATCTAGTTAGTTTTCTTATGAAAAGATGTGACAGATGTAATATCTCATACTGCATATGTGACTGTGTGTGTGTTTTATTTTAGTTATAGATGACAGTGTGATCTTCTGCTGATCATCTGATGGTGAATAAGGATCCACTACAGAGACTCAGTCAACAGAATCAACAGAGACTGAAGATACAGTGACTTCACTGTTAGAAATGAAGACTTCATGTAGATCTCAGCGATCCTCTGACAGACCTGATGAGGCGGCAGTGAAACACCTTTTATTTCACAGCAAATTACAGTTTCTCATTCATAGATTAATCATTTTATGTGTATAAACGCACAGTAACTCAAAAAGCTCTGAGTTTTGTCACAGAGTAAATAAAGAGCCTGAATATCTCTGTGTTTGTGTTGTACCAGCAGAGGGAGACAAAGACTGATGAAATATTCATTTTTCATAATTATGAGAAGAAGAAACAACAGTTCAAGCTCACTTTTGGAAAACAATGGAAGCTTGAGTTTCTACATAATGTTTTTAATAATGGTTGCATTACATGTGTATTACTGTATTAAAGGGGTCATATGATGTGTTTTCATGTTTTCTTTTTCTTTAGTGTGTTATGTAGATGTTTTTGCATGTATAAGATCTACAAACTTACAAAGCTCAAAGTCTCCTACAAAAGATTTTGGTGCTCGAGCCCCTTTTTCAAAATGAATCAGAAGTGCCCCTCTCAAACAAATATCAATGATAATATTGTGGTCAATAAAACAAAATGCATTCGATTATAATTAACATGACAATGTGAACAAAACTAACGACAATTTATTATTTTTTCCGAAGTGTTAACAACTTAGTGTTAACTAATAACTGTTATAAACTGGTACTACCAACAAAATATGAGTGCATTCCTGGAGCTGGGCGTCGTTACACTCCATCCTCATGATCGCTTTCTGCAGGACTTTTACAGGCTTTCCTCAACTCACTGAAGTGACGTCGGTGTCCGGGTTAGCGCTAGCATGAGCCGTCAGGCAAGTGTTATTTAAATAAACTCCTGATGAGAGGTATCGCGTAGAATGCAGGGTTGTTATTAACTAAAACCAAAACAAACAAAAAAATACTGAAAATATATTTTAATGCGCTTTGAGAAGTAACATTTAAAGGTGCTCTATAAAAGTTTTTCATTATTATACTAAAAAAGCAGTGTATTAAATCAAATATTTATGTAAATATTACACATACTTTTTTCTTTATTTATTAGGGACCATGTACAATTTCAAACATAAATGTTACCATTTGATGCATTGTACTAGAGTTAGCTACAGGCTAATTTACATCTGCAGTCCCCAGGCAGGGTACATAAAAAAAAAAAAAAAAACATACAAATAACACTCCTCCAGCCCTGCCCCCTAAACACACAAACACAAAACACATTTTGTCTGCACCACATCAGTGTCAGTGGGTACAGATTTGAGTGGTCTTCAGAAAAGATTTCAGTTGTGATTTAAAACTCTTGATGAAACTGCAGCTCTTTATGTCATCTAGCTTTAAAAGAAAAAGCAGATTCTCTAAAGGTTGAATGGCAAAGAGGTATGTTACAGTCAAAAATAGAAGCTATTCTGGTAGATTGTATAGAAATTGCATGGCGATTGCAAACAAAAAACAATAAACATGCAGCGGCCAGGCCGTGTAGAATCTTATACACTAGTCAAGTTTGAAAAGAGTCTAACATTTTCAAAACTCAATAAATTGTGTTTCTCTAGGATCTTGCAATGGTGGTGACGAAATGGCTTTTTATCAAGGATTTTTATAGCTTGCTTATATAATGATTCTAGAGGTCTAATTAGAGCTGAAGATCTTTGCCCGAACCCGACGGGACCCGACGGGTTTGGTCGGGTTCGGTCTTAATTTCTATTATTTTACACGGGCTCGGGCCGGGCTCGGGCTCGCGCTTCGGGTTGCGTGGTAAATGAGCGGTCAGGTGATGTGTTTAGATTAGCGTGAAAATGGATCTTGAGGAGGTGAAATGGAGGCTGGTCTCTGGAGGACTTATTTTATTTCTTTGTTCCAACTTCCAAGTGGCCTCTAGCCTCCGTTAGTCATGAATAAATGATGTTAAAAAATGTATAAATTACTCCTTTTTTTTACGAAAGACAAAGGTGCTGTGTGCGTGCGTCTCTTTTTTTCTTTCTATCCCTTTTCCACCGAGTGGTGCGTGTGCCGGCTCGCGGTGTGAAGCGCGTGTCCGCGCTATTCTCCGACACTCTTATTAGATTAGATTAGATTAGATTCAATTTATTGTCATTACACAAGTACAGGTACAAGGCAACGAAATGCAATTTAGGACCGACCTGAAATTAGTAAGAATACAGCATAACATGAGGAGAGTTGAGGAGAAAAAAAGGCAACCCCCAGACTATGCTCCAATAGGGAGTACAGTTTGGGGACAGTAAAACACCTCAGCAATTTGCACATAATCAGTACACAACATGAACACACAAGACTTGCAACAGGGGAGGGGTGAGGGGGGAGGGGTTGGAGGTAATCCAGCAAAGGCAGGCAGCCATCCGGTCCTGCAGCCATTTCGGCGCTGGTCACAGACCCGCCTGACAAACTGGTGGTAAAAAGCGTCGAAGGCGTGGGATGGGGGGTGGGGGAGGGTGATTGCATATCTGTATCTATGTAAGAGTTCGTGTATGTGTAGGCCTGAAGAGTCGCTTTGCTTGACATCCCAATCTAGGTGCCTCAGTCCGCAGGATGTCATAGCGAAACACAGCAATTGCCATGGAGACAACCTTGATCAGGTCCCAGACAGAGTCAACAATCAGCAGGTGTCAGTGTGGAGTCGGGGAAGGAACGAGAGCGTCTCGCTGCAGTGCTCTCTCCAGAGGGAGTTGTTGTTCCAGCAGCGGCCTCGGCCAAGGCCAGTGCTGATAGAGGGGGGCCAAAAGATAAGATTGTGGTTGTTTGGTCTTGGTACGAGTAGCCGCATTCCAATTTACACAGCTCCTGGTCCGTTTGGGTCTCCGAAACGATCAATTTGCCTTTGCAAAGCTGTGAGCTTCTCCATGATGTTATCCATATTGTGGTTCATAGTCACAGTCTGAGTGCCAACAGCTCTGCCCACTGCTTCAATCATAACGGGCAGCCTTGTGGGGCTTTGGACAGCTGTCACCGTCTTCTTAATTCCTCGATAAACCAGGGCAATGCCTAATCCAAACAGCAGAAAACCTGTTATCATGGTTCCGAATAGGTAGATATCTTCAACGTCCTCCACGGAAAGAGCCGCCAGACACACGACCCGCCACTTCGCCCATGCGTCCATCGTGTAGCCAGCTGCGAACGTTCCGTCAGGGCAGTTAGGTTCCCCCGAACCCAAGCTTCTCGTCGAGAAGATGGTGTCAATTGCGTTGAGAGACCAGTTGATCAAATCCATAATTTCTTAATTTGTAGAGTAGTGCGGAGAGAGTCTCTCAAAGTACAAGACAGTAGACGAGACGAGAGGAGCAAAGCAGGGAAGATAAGGGAGAGGAGGGTAGAAAAATGCGACCGCCTTCGTTGAGAGCCAAAGCAAGAGATTATCACTGCTGATAGACGGCCTTTTGGACAGTCGGGCTGTAAACGGGTTCGGGCTTTTAAAAAGCTGTCAATCAAAATGTACTTGTCGGGCTCGGGCCAAACTCTGTCGGGCTCGGGCCTTTTCGGGCCGAACTTTTAAGGCCCGATTACAGCTCTAGGTCTAATGGCAGATTCACTGGCCTGTCCCCAACAGGTGATACTGTTGATACTATAAAGTCCCGTATTAACTACAAGGTATTTCTATTGACTTATAAAGCCCTAAACGGCTTAGCTCCAGTCTATTTAACGGATCTTCTATTGCCCTATAATCCATCGCGCTCTTTAAGATCACTAAATTCTAGGTCCACCAAAGGAGGGAGAGCATTTTCACATTTAGCTCCAAAACTCTGGAATAGTCTTCCTGATACTGTTCGTTGCTCAGACTCGCTCTCCCAGTTTAAAACTAGATTAAAGACGCATCTCTTCAGCCAGGCATTCGTATAATATATTTTTTTAATCTTACAGTTAATTCCGGTCTCTAGTTCATAAACACCAGAGGAGAACTGGCCCCCGACTGAGCCTGGGTTCTCCCAAGGTTTTTCTTTCTCCATTAGGTCGCCTGATGGAGTTTTTCGGTTCCTTGCCACTGTTCCATTTGGCTTGCTCAGTTGGGGATATTTTGGGGATATTTAATTTAATCTTATCAATCAATAAATTCCACTAGAAACAAACCTTGTTGTATTATTTTAATTTAATACTGTGAAGCTGCTTTGATACAAATGTGATGTGAAAAGTGCAATACAAATATACTTGACTTGACTTGACCCCCAGATGGGTTACTCCAACCGCTGTCCCTTCAAAACCGTGGTCCCACATTGCGCTAGATTTTTTAACACCGCCCTCCCGCCCTCCCAGGGCAATACGGTCGTTTTGACCATAGTGGACCGGTTTCTTGAAGGTGGCTCATTTTATTCCCTTGCCTAAATTACCCTCTGCCAAGGAGACCGGTGGCTGTGGTTGACCATGTTTTTCGCTTACATGGCCTTCCGATAGACGTGGTCTCCGACAGGGGTCCCCAATTTGTGTCCAAATTTTGGTGAGAATTTTGTAGATTACTGGGAGCGACTGTCAGTCTGTCCTCTGGGTTTCATCCCCAGAGCAATGGCCAAACCGAGAGAGCCAACCAGGATTTGGAAAGAGTGTTGCGATGTTTGGTGTCCAAGAATCCTTCCTCCTGGAGTCAGCAGCTCTCGATGGTTGAGTACGCACATAACTCGTTACCAGCGTCATCCACGGGCCTATCTCCGTTTGAGTGTAGCTTAGGTTACCAGCCACCAGTTTTTCCCAGTCTGGAATCCGAAGTCGCAGTCCCCTCCGCCCACGCTTTCGTCCAGAGGTGTCACCGCACGTGGACCAGAGCCCTTGAGACTCTGCTCCAGGTGGGGGCGCGCACCAAGGCTAGGGCCGATCGCCACCGGTCGAAGCCTCCCGTATACGTCATTGGTCAAAAAGTGTGGCTTTCAACCAAGAATATTCCTCTCCGCTCCGTCTCTAACAAACTAGCTCCCAAATATATTGGCCCCGTTACTGTCTCCAAGATCATTAATCTGGTGGCAGTCCGCCTCAAACTTCCTCCGGCGTACAGGAGGATTCATTCCGTTTTTCATGTGTCCAAATTGAAACCCGTATTTCATTCAGATATTAATCCGCCTGCCCTGGTTCCCCCACCGCCGCGACTCGTAGATGGGGAACCAACTTATTTGGTAAATCGTATTCTGGATTCGAGACAGAGGGGACGAGGATTCCAGTACTTGGTGGACTGGGAAGGTTACGGTCCGGAGGAGAGGAGTTGGGTGCCTGCAAGGGACATATTGGATCATTTTCTTATCGATGATTACAATCGTCAGGTAAGTTCCTCTTGAAGCGCCAGATGGCGATCCTGAGGGAGGGGGTACTGTCACGGTTCATGGATCCGTATGCTCATTTCTGTGTGTGTGTGTGTATGTCTGTGTGTAGGTCCACTCGTTGGGCTTGTTAGGGTTAATTTATCACTGCGCACCTGATAAGTTAATCAGAGTGGGCACAGGTGTAACTCATCTACACTGTCTTTATCTGGCTGGCGTTCTGTGTGTGTGTTATCGGATCGTTGTTGCTCATGTCTTGTCTTGCTCTCTGTCAGCTCTTCTAGTGACTCGAGTCTGTATTCTACTGCTTTGCTGTTCTCTCATTCTCTGGATGGTGAGGACTGGATGAAGTTATTCCTTGTCTTCGTTGAAGACTTTGCATGGCCGGATTATTCTGCACTTCTACTGAGACTGTGTGTTTGGAGTTGTCAAATAAAGACTGCAATTGGAACTTGAGTTTCTGTTTCGTGACAACTGGTAATATACTTATCGGTCTATAATTACTTGCTTCATAGTGGTCTCCAGATTTGAAGATAGGTGAGATAACTGCATGCTTCCAGTTATCAGGAAAGCAGCTGTGTGTAATTGAAAGATTAATTAAATGTGTAATTGGGGGGGGTTAAAGTCTCTAAATGTTTCTTAACTGACATACTATCCATGTTAAAAGCATCTCTACTTTTAGAATTCTTTAAAGAGCAGATGATCTTTTTAACTTGTTCTTCATTAGTTGTCACCAAATTGAAACCCTGACCTGTATTAGTATGTGGCCTATAGCAAGTTCTTTTTTTAAATGATTTCCATTAAAATGATTTCCTGTACTTTTTTTTTTTTCGTTCGTCAGGTTGTTGGCAGTGACTGTACAGTTCACTCTGAAATCCATTAACCTGGAGACAGTTAGGTATCACGAGCTTCCAGACTGTTACATCTTCAACATTATGGTATGTCACATGACCTTTCAGTTATTATTACATTATTGCTCATCTCCGACATTCATCTCTGTTTCCTCTTACATTCATAAACTCATGAGTGGGATCAAATGGGAGGATTGAGCAGGTGCCCAGTGGCGGCGTAGCCCTGGCTTAGGTTGTCCCCCTCTGGCCATCGGAGAATCTTACCCGTCTCTGGGTCAACACCTCATGCACACTGGTAACCGCTCTTTCCCATCACAAAATCAGTTTTCTTCAACAGAATCAGTTGTTCTCTGGAGCTTAGGGAAGGCACATTCAAGAGTCACACAGAGCCATTCGGACCTAATAGTGTTCACAGGGAGACAGGCTAATAACAACAGTATTTAATCACTTCTTTAAAATCATTCAGTTTTACAAATTCACCTCTAAATATGTCAGATCTGAACTGCCTGTAGTATGATTTATTTTAACATATGGTTTTCAACTGAAACACTGTGCTTTACTATAAATAGCTTATCACTTATGACACAGGCTCAGATTACAGCTTCTAGCTGACATTGAATGAGAGAGACAGACTGTTCAGAGGCATTCAGGACTTTGCATCTTCAAAAACAGAAAACTTTTAATTCTAGCCCAACTTAAGGCATCTTTGCCTAAATTATCATTATAAATCATTCGTTAGATTTGTCTCTCCATATCATCTAAAACCTTATCAAAGCGTTTCATTCTAAACACGGTCATCCTTTTAGGGACCGGTACTTTTAAAATATTTTGCAACTCATTTAGTCTTATCTGTAATTTTACATCAACCGGTACTTTTTATAGTTCTTTCCTTTCAAAAGGAATTCCTTACACTTAAATCTTTCAATCTTCTTACAACTTTCAAAGGTTCCATCTATCAACTTTCTTTTCTCCCTCATTTACTCGCACATTCTCTTCACTTTCCTTAGCACTGCATTCACATTCTTAGTTCTTTCTCAGACGAAAACTTCAATATCGTCATCCAAACACTGTTCCACTTTCAAACCCACATCAATACACCTACCGAGTGGGCATTTACAGTCACTGCCAAATGACCCCGCTGACCACAATAAAACACTCTCTGTTATCCTGCCTATAGTCTTATCACTGTGATCTTTCTCAGCTCCACCCTACTTCACACTCCTGAAGCAGTGTGTTGTATTCAGGAAATGCAAACAGAGCCGCTGATAAGCAGTTCTCTGTATTTTCCCCCACTGTCCCAGTTGCAAATTCAATTACAATAGCCGAATCATAGTCTTCATCATATTAACATTGATCTACTTTCTAACCCATATTAACACAGACTTTTCTTTAAATTTGAGTCATTTTGGCACTTTCTTTGTTTGAAGCCAGTCAAGTTATTGTTTATCTTTCCAATCAGAATCAAACTTTTACAAAAACATAATCTGCAAATCTCTTTAAACTGAGAGCTTCAGAGCAGAGCTGCTTACAGCATTTGCTCTCTTCTGTCTCACTATTTGTATCAGGACTGTTCAGTTACTCTTCATACAGAATAAAGAAATTTAGCATGTCATCAATTTCATTAACACTGGTTTGAAAGCTTATTCTTCTATCAAATGGTTAGTTTGCAGATTCAACTCAAATCACAAGATTATATTACTCATATCTCAGTCCCTAAATTACACAGACAGCTATCATAGCCGCTTGCACCTTCAACTCTTGTTATAAAAAATATAGCAATCTATTCTTCAATACTCTTGTTTTCATAACATTAATGCAATAAATCACATTTAAATCATTATTATTGGCAGAACATTAATTTTCATAATCGACACGGAAAATCAAAATATTCAAAGCGGGTTTCACAAAGTTTCTGATTAACTTTAGTCACACGTGTCTAGGGAAATTATCTCCAACCCATAATTTCCTTTATAAAACAATATATTTTCCTTAAATGGCTTAATATCAACAAAATATCCAATCTTTGGACATTTCTACTTTGGTAGTATCATCAACAACACTGATTACAAAACAAGTATACATTTAACATCCAGAAGCCGGTTTGAGCAAGCAAGCGCTGTTGCTGTACTCCCAGCATAGCTGGACACTTTAGGTTCAAAAGACAATGGTTGTCAAACTAAAAATAAACATCATTTCAATCATTATTTTACCACTAAAATATAGAATTTTTTCCCCGTTTTGCTTAATGAAACATTCCTTATCTTTATATCATGTTAATCCCTGTTAATCATACTCAATGCCTTATTTTTATCTGAAACTCACTTTTCATACCATTTCAACTTAATTTGACTAAACAGGCGTTCATAAATAGTTCCATGAATTCTATCTTTCCCTACATTCAGTTCCTTCTGTGTCTGTTCTCTTTTATCTGCTTTTTTCAATCCAACAATTCACTGTTTGTAAATTCTATCAGGAAAAACCCACATTTTCCTACTATCTTTCCCTAAATGCTAATTCTTCTACATTATTTTTTTTATCTGCTTCTTCAAGCTAGCAATCCACAGTCTGGGCATTTGTAAGAAACCCTGAACTTTAATACATTCTCAAACAATTCAGCAGACACATCTTTTGCAAAAATGTCGTCATTCACACGCAAAGATTTGCAAGCAGTTTCTTCATTGCAGATAGCAGAATGTAAATCAGTGTTTGTGTGTGTGTCGTGTTTGCGTGTTAGTAATAAATGGTCACTTCCCTGTCTTCCCACGACCTGATCGCCACGGCTCCTCTTGTTTCAATCCGACTGTAGATTTGGGCACGCATTGCTCCAATGCTCGTCTTTCTTGCACACTCTGCATACAGTTTCTGACCGTGTGATCATTCGTAGCACACACGTAGCACCGCCATTTCTTTCCGTCACCTCTTCCTCTTGTCTTTTGTTGAGTTGCAGGCTTGTTTGTCAGATGAGCCATCGCATCTCTCATATCAGACACTGTCCAAGCTCTAAAGACTAACTTTGGAGAGCAGTCGAGATCGAGGTCCAGTTTCAGTGCTTTCAGCTCTGCCCCGGGGTAGTGATGGTTATATGCCGGCGGCGCCGAGACAATCTCGGCTGCATTTTGGGAAACTCTCCTGTCAGCTTCTTCAAGCCAGCAATCCACAGTCTGCTCACATTCTTTACACACATGACGAAAACAACCGCAACAACTCTGTTGCTTCTTAGCCCTACTGCTTTTTTCAACTGACTGTTTAACAACATTCAATCTTACTTTGCTTAATGTCCCTTCTTCGGGAAAATCATGATATTTAATAAATTTTTCTATGTCCAGCATACATTTATGTCCGTTATTCTTTTTCATTTGACAGAAAACCGGTGTATTAAAATTATTCAGCTTAGGCTTACTGTTAGGTGACCCCATACTGGCCGACACTATCTCTCCTGGATTTTCCTTCGACACGCGTCTAATAATATGTCAAATGTCTTCAACAGATATGCTTTTGTCACCTGAAATCGGCAAGGTTTAGCAAATATGCTTCCTGTAATTACAGTTTACTCAAAATCTTTCCGTGAGTACTTTCCAGCGCTCGACTGATTCTGGTTCACCTAATTAATCAGGTGTGGCTCTTCCGTCCACTTGTGGCTCTTTCGTCCACTTCTACAAGACTTCCTCAGGTTACAGAGATTTTGAGTAAACCTAATTAATCAGGTGTGGCTCTTCCGTCCACTTCTACGAGCTAGTTTTTCAACATCCCCCTTGAAAATCTTCTCTGCCCGTACCAAAGAGATAGTTCCAGCCACTATGGTTCACTCACAGTCATATCAAATTACACCACACAAATTTAAATAATTTTACTGTCTCTTACCCGAGATGCTTTTGCTGCCACCGGGTTCTTTCTGATCTCAGTTGAGTCCCTCCTGGCCCTGAAAGCAGTTTGGCTCTTCTCTCTCAATATTCGAGGTAAGATCAAAGCCGGGTGTTTTGAGATGATCAATTCGTCAAATCCGCTGTCTCAGGACCAGAAGAGACTTCCACGAGATCCTGACTTCTGACACCAATTGTTGTGGCAAAAACAATAATTAACAAACAGCATCAAGGCATTAGAAACATTCAGGGTCAAATTGTATTAAAGAGAAGAAGTTTTATTCTCTTTAAGAGGCTTGGTCACACAAATCACCGCAGCTAACCGGTGAGAGGAGCAAAAACCTGATCACACAGAAAACAAACAGTCTTTTTATACAGTCTCTTCTCCTGTAATTTTCCGCTCCCCAAGTAAACCAGATCTAGCTGGATTTAAGGAATACAGTGGTCTTCTAAACCCCCCTGGGGTTTTACTGTCCTCACTCCCGTGAGGTCAAAAGGTCTTTGTTTGTGGCTAAACAATCCCTCTGTCTTTCCTGAACACAAATTACCCACACTAGAGAGTTCAAAGGCTCATCTGACCATTTGTTTTACTGTGTGATTATTGTCCCTGCCAGGTGCATTCATTCCAGGAGAGAAAACACATGATTGAATTGAAAGAAAACCCACACAATGTTTAAGGAAATAAATAAATTAAAAGTAACCTATTATTTTTTTCCACAACAATAACAAAGATTATTCCAAACAATCATGCATTGATTTGTTCCTAATATCACATGAACTGGAACAGTGTGTCCAGATGGTTTCTGTAGAGCCGTCAGTCTTAACTGACCATAAGGGAATATCACTCTTGATAAATATTCACGGTCCAGATGGATCTAAATTTAAAAGGGGTTATTGGAAACTGAATATAAAGTTATTAGATGATCACAATTTTAAACTGATGGCATTAAAGTTAATTGATAAGCACTGGTCTCAGGCTAAAATAACAAATGTCTATGGAGAACATTGGGAAGTAATGAAATACAAAATTAGAAACCTAGCTATTTCAATGGGGAATTGATTGCTTCAGTTAAAAGACAAAAAGAATACATTGTTATCAAAGGAATAATGCGCCTATCGAGAACTAATGGATTTGGGGGGAAAGAAATACTAAGTACTTTTTTAATTTGGAAAAAAGAAATGGCGAATTGACCTCTATAAACAAATAGTTAATTAATAATACAGTCACAGAGGATGAAAAAAATATATCACAGTTTGTTACTTAGTTTTACAAAGGTCTGTACGCTCCCAACTTTGTGTCTTCAGATCTGAATAACTTTGTAGATAATGTCTTAGATAAAGCCAAAGTTATTGAGGATGATGTTAAATAGTTTTGTGATGGTGATTTAAGGTTGGAGGAAGTTAAAGAGTGTATTGGCAACCTTAAAGATAATCGTTCTCCAGGTAATGATGGACTTGTCAGTGAGTTTTATAAAGTGTTTTATAAAGTTGGCTCCATTTTTGCTGGCCGTATTTCTAGAATCTATTGAAAAGGGGGAACTGCCCTCCTCTTTAAAACACCGTATTATTACATTAATTCCAAAGCCAAACAAAAATATTCTTTGTTTAGAGAATTGGAGACCCATTAGTCTATTAAATAATGATGCCAAATGATTTGCTTTGATCTTTGCCAAAAGACTGAAAAAAGGATTAAAAGATATTATAGATGAGGAACAGACTGGATTTATTCAAGGAAGACACATTAGTAATAATATTAGATTGATACTTGATATGGTAGACTACAATGATTGTGTTTTAGATGATAGTTTTATCTTATTTATTGATTTTCACAAGGCATTTGATACCATATGTAGTGGGTAGGGTGGTTGAGATGGGAAGTGTACCTTAAAGGCCTGCTCACTGGCACTGATTATTTGGATCAGGTGGTGTAAGTGACGCGTCCCTTTAAATGTGTCGTGAGACATGGACAGGAAAACATTAATGTGGTGTGAGTTGAAGAGTGAGCCTCTTGGTGTATCGGCTGTGTAAACGGGAGAATGTGAGTCTTTTTGGAAGGTCATGTGTGACGGTGTGGCCTGGGCCGTCTGCACAATGGAGATACAAACGTGGAAATAGGGGTTTCACTTCACAGAGAATAAATCAGTTCCACAGCATATCTCGTTATCTCTGCGGTTTATTTAAAACAGTACTCTTTCTTTTTAATCTTTTTCTTTTGCGTTGTGATCGTATGATGAGTACAATTTTGCAGATTGACAATTATAAAACATTTTCAGTGAATTAATCACAAATCAACTCAATGAAAAACAGAACAATTAAATTAAATTCAATAGAAAGGGAAACACCCCCACCTAGTGGTGAACATGCACAATTCTACATGAATAAAGCAATTAATCCATAAAACACATTATAACAATATATTTTATACACATTACCTGCACAATGGAGATACAAACGTGGAAATAGGGGTTTCACTTCACAGAGAATAAATCAGTTCTACATAAAACACAAGACAATGCACAAATTAATGACACCCGCCATATTCAGCAACTCCTTCATCCGTTTGCTCTCAAAACTTGGACCTTGATCTGAATGCACACGCCTAGGGAATCCATAAATGCAGAAGAGACTATTCCATAAATGATGAGCAACCTGCTTTGCAGACTGGTTCTTGCAGGGAAATGCGTAGGCTAATTTGGTGAAATGGTCTGTTGCTACCAGGACATCCACACTCTTATCACCCTGCTCTGCTGTCCAGAAATCAATGCAGATGAGTTCCATCGGCTCAGAGGTGCGTATGTTCTCAAGGAGGGCACGATCTTTTGGTTCAGGTGTCTTGCCTACAATACATCGCATGCAGGTCCTCACATAATTCGCTATGTCGTATTCCATGCCTGTCCAAAAGAACCGTTGTCTGGCCAATGAGAGAGTCATGGAGCGCCCTTGATGACCAGCTGCATCATGCAGACCATGAAGTACTTGTTGTTTTAAAACATCTGGGACACTGAATTGATACAACTTTTTGTTCATTTGATTGTCTCTTTTGACTTTAAAAAGCATACCATCTCTGATGATAAGTTTAGTCCAATGCTTAAGAAGTCTCAGGACAGTACGAGGTTCACTAGCACGTTCACGCTTGTCAGGACGTCGGTGTCTCTGAACGTAAAAGAGTGCTCTACTCACAGCGGGATCCTGTTCTTGTGCGGCTGAAAGTGTGCTCACATTGAGTGCAGTAGTCTGGTCCACATCGAAGAATTGCGGAATGGATTCCACGCCGATGAATTGTCCAACACCACAAGAAGAATGTGCGTCCAATACTGCAGCTACATCCTGTGAACTCAAAGCATCTGTAGACATCTGACATCGACTCCCAACTCCAGCTGCACCAGAAGAATCATCAGCAGGACTTGACAGTTAGTGGTAAATCGGAAGGAATCTTGGACGACTCGATCTACAACTCCATCAACCTGATTGAGCAAAGACTGGTAAGGTTCTGTCACCAGTCGATGACTTGCACTCGATTGGACGAAAGGTTCCCTGCTCAATGCGTCTGCGACTATGTTCTTAGAACCGGGTACATATTTCAGGTCGAAGCTGAAGGAGGCTAGGTTAGCAACCCAGCGCTGCTCACAAGCATCGAGTCTTGGCTTGGTGAGTATGTAGGTGAGGGGATTATTATCCGTCCAAGCTGTAAAATGACGCCCCTTTAACCAAAAATGGAACTTGTCGCATATCGCCCATTTAAGTGCGAGGAATTCTAGCCTGTGAGCTGGGTAATTTATCTGCGAACGTGATAGCGTCTTGCTAGCAAATGCTACCGGCCTGGCCATAGTGCTACCCTCTGGGATCTGGGAAAGAACAGCACCCAATCCATCAAACGAGGCATCTCCTAATTCTGCAGCTCTTGCATCTTGTTGGCCCAGATTTGTCAAGACAAACTCGACGGAGCTACCCCCTCAGCCCCAAAATTCAGGGCCCGAAATTACACAAATGAGCGATTTACGCCAATAATGTGATACGGCTGGTGGATAATCAGCATACGTTATGGAGAACATTAACACACTTATGGCCGTGAGGGTTTGGGATTGCACACTTGCTAAATTATAAACACATACTCATATTTATTTCTGCATGTACATATTTCAATGAGCCCCGATAAATGCAGTTTGTACTATTTCTAAAACGCTTCTTTATAAAGAACATTGTTTTCTCAATACTTTACCTATACCGCTGTGAAGGAAAGAGCGCACAATCGATCATCGAGGCATCGATTTCAACCTATTCAGCGCCTCCACCATGGACAGCGCCTGCTAAGGTCGAACTTAAGAAGGTTTACCTTAAGCAACATCCTAAGGTATAGTTCGGAGAACACACGTAGGAAATGTATACCTGTAGTTAAGGTGTACCTTTTGAGTCTTCGTAGCGCGCTAAGAGACAACGTTATCGGAGAACGCAGCCCTGGTCTGTATTAACCTCCCTTACGCACAGACCTGCTAGTTTTCCTGATCGGGCTGAGGCGATTGTCTTCTCCCCCTAGGACAGAAACGTCTAGAGTGACCTGGTGACTGACACTGGAAACACAGGCGATGCTCATGACAATGAGTTAAGGCAGAGTGAGCAGCATCTTTGCAGATAGCACACGGTAAAGCCTGGCTCACACTACAGGAGTTTTTGGCCGATTTATGCACGATTTACCCCTCCCGAGAATCTGAGAAAAAATCTTGTCGAGGACCCCGATCGGTTCCGATGTTCGGCGCAGATTATCTGGTGATGTGAGGCGTTCACCGATCGAATCTTGCACCTCCTGATCTGCTCGCAGACACATCGGGGCCGCCCCGATAATATCAAACATGTTTGATATCTAGGATTATAAATCGGGCGTCAAAATATGCCTTACAAGTTCATTGCAGGATAAATCTACAATAAAGGGGTTATGTATGTGTTTTGAACACTTTTAACTGGCAGGTGTCCAAAGAAAAAAACGTAAGTTTATCTAATCCTTTTTTTTGTCCTAATCTTTCAATCAGAGATTTAGGATTGCCTTCGTCTGTCACTAGCCACTGTTTTTCCTGGATTTAATCATTCTGTTTTACTTTTTTTTACTTTTTATTTCTTTGTGTGTGTGTGTGTGTGTGTGTGTGTGTGTGTGTGTGTGTGTGTGTGTGTGTGTGTGTGTGTGTTTATGGGGGATCTGCTACACCGTTCTGTGATGACCTGGACCTGATGGAGTCCTGCTAGTGGTAGCTTGTTAATTTAAATGTTTGTTTTTAGTCTGTTTGGCAATCATCATACTCCAATATTCGGCCCATGGGCATTGTGTAATATCTCCTTTGGGGACAGTGTTTATTTTGCCATGTTCACTAGTGTGAAGTGTGAAATGCTGTGTTAGGTGTGTGTATGCACGGCCGATTTGGTTTGAAGTGTCTCTTGCAGTGTCTGAGTGTGTGTATGTGGACCGTATCTATTTATTTGACTTTATTCACTGTAGTCTAGGTATTGTTAGACTTTATATCCTGTAACTCATTCACTATGAGACTTTTATACACTGTGATTTATTTATTGTAGAATTGTTCACTGTTATCTACGGGGAACATTTGTCTGCTCTGATTGCCTATCAGTGTATCATGGTGTTTAGTGTTTAATACAATTATATTTGAGTACATCAGTCCCATTTCTGTTCCTTCATTGGACACAACCTGCCTGAATAGTGTAAAGGGGAGCGCTGTTTGGATTTTCTAGTTTAGATATTCAAATTGCGTGCGTTTGAGCGCCGCCTAGGGGTCACACATAGAACATCACTTTTTGTTTAAAGCGACTGAATTGTTTGGGTTTGGCAGTTATTTCCAGAAAGCTATCAAACCCTATAGAGAGGATGTCCCAGCTCTGGAAGATGATCAAGGGGGACTTCTGGCAGATCTGAGATAGGTAGAGGGATCAGACAAGGGTGTCCGATCTCCCCATTTTGGTTTTTGTTAGCAACGTAAATAATGGCCCTTCACATTAAAAAAGGACATTTTCAAGGAATTACAGCATTAGGGAAAACATTGAAGTTGTGTCAGTTTGCAGATGACACTGCTTTATTTCTGAAAGATAGGAATGAAATCATTAAAGCAGTGAAATGCATAAAATAATTGTCAGATGTATCAGGGCTAGGAATGAATATGAATAAATCTGTTTCCTCTTAAAGAATGTAGTTTAACGAATTTTTTTAATATTCCAATTGCAAACCAAGTAACATATCTGGGAGTTGTTATATGTAAAGATGAAAATCAAGTTTAACAATTTAAACTTCAATCCAATGATTAACAAAACTAGTGAGAGGTTTAATGCGTGGTTACAAAGGGATCTGTCAATTCAGGGACGGGTACTTCTGTCAAAAGCTGAAGGAATCTCCAGATCAGTCTATGTGTCTATCATTGGATATTCCCCCTAAAGTTACCAAACAATTGGAAAAAATGCCTTTTGATTTTATATGGAAAAACAAGCCACATTATTTGAGAAAAGAAATGTTATGCAACCCCAAAGATCATGGTGGTTTAGAGGTTTAGAGTTATGACGCTTTGAACAATGTATTTAAAATAAATCGGCTTATTCAGTATTTAAAAAATAAAGACAGTATCTGGAATTCCTTTCCTAACTCTCTATTTAAACAATTGGACGACCTCTCATTTTCACTGAAGTGTAATTATTCAATTGAAAAAATAGCAACATTTAATAAACAGGCTCTCATGGCATGGACACGGGCCTACAAACATAACTTTTCACCAGGAGAGATTATATCTGGAACAACAAAGACATCCTTTACAAAAATAAATCTCTCTTTTTTGATTACTGGTTTGAAAACAATATTATATTAGTTAGTCAGCTTTTGAATAATGATGGAAATTTATTAACATATAGAGAATTTTTGAATAAATGTAAAATACCAGTCAGACCTAAAGACTTTGCAGTTGTAATGGATGCAATTCCCAGGAAAGTATTGATCCTTCTTAGAAATGCATCACAGGAGGAAGATCTACATTTGACAGATATCATGGGTGAAATATTTCTTGGTAATACAAATATTTTACAAAATAAAGTCTCAAATAACTACATTAGGAATATACTTAATAATATTGTTTACCCTCCAGCTCGTTTGGTCATCTGTGTTTGGAGATGTAAACTGGCGTAATGCTGGCGAACAGTAGATCAATTCTACATTAATAACAAAGTAAAGTGAAGTCTCTTTTAAAATAATGCATAGAATATATCCAGTAAAACATGTGCTGGAACGGTTTAAATTAGATATTGATTACTCCTGCAATTTTTGTGAAGGTGAAAAGGAAACTTCTGGTTTCTGTGTAAATCGTTCTCCAAAATGTCCAACGGTGTCTTTAATGGTTTTACTTCAGTGTCATGAAAGCTTTGTGGGTGATGGACAGGGTTTACATTAAGACAGGAGTGTGCCTTAATCTAGTTAATCGTGCATTTCTTTTCTTTTATTCCACAGCTGATGTGTGCAGTTTTTTATTGCTTGCATTCAAATAATTTTCTCTTGCATGTTTTGTTTTTTAATTGCAGTCTTTTTCTTCTGCCATTCATGCTTATCAGCGCCATGCAATCTTAAGCTTCTCTTGGTTCAGCTGCACACAGTCTGAAAAGGGTTTATGGCAGTTTGATAAAATAAAAGAGCCTTTCTAAGAGCCATCGTTTAAGCTGTTGACTTTTCTACCTTGAGAAAGAACATTAAACGAACAACTTAAAAGGGCCTGACAAATCATGACATAAGACTGACATCACTCACAACGTACCGATGAACAAATATAACGTCTGATGTTTGCATACGTGCATACCAGTATACCATTACGACATTCTTCGTGAATAAACATGACCTCTGATGTTTTGTATACATATATACCAACGTACCATCACGTCACATATGCAAATATAAGGCTTGTTCGACTTCATGCAGCTCTGCGCAGACCGATCGCTGGCTGACTTGAAGCATTGCATGCCGGTTAGAAATTTTGTCCGACTTGATACAGCCAGAGAATAGCTGTGAGGGCTGCATCCTCCGAAGGCCGCATTTGAAGGCCGATTTTCCGCATTTGAAGACCGATTGCGTCACCGCGGCGCGATGAAGGCTCTCCCAATAGGCTAGGAAATTTATAATTATTATAAAAATAATAATTAATTATTGCAAACCGAGAGTGAGGACGGGGCCTTGATTTCGCGGCTTTACTTCCTGCTCACGACTGCGCAGGTCTGGTCCCAAAATCGCTACTGCGCAGGTCTGGTCCTGAGATCGCTACTGTGCAGGTCTGGTCCCGAGATCGCTACTGCGCAGGTCTGGTCCCGAGATCGCTACTGCGCAGACTCAAGCCCCAAGATGTCAGCGCCATATCGGGACACTGGCGGCTTCACTTCTCACGAAGATGGCGGAGAGAGCAGACGCATTGTGAATAGCTCAGAGTAGCAAAGCCTGGAAAATCAACGGAATTAACTTTTATCTCAACAAAACCCTGAAATATCAGATGTAAAACCGTAGGGAACTTATCATAATAATTCAGAAACGTGTGAGTGACCCTGAGCACCTCCTGGAGTACGATATTGCAGACCATAACATGGCTAGCACAAAAGCTAATGCTAAATTGAAGGCTCTCCAAGAACACGACTATGGTGGTCCAGAAAGGATGGATCTGTCTCTCATTAGTAATTTGCAAGATGGCGCTCGGAAAGCGAGTGTATGTACATGTTTAGCTCATGTTTGAGCTGACTGCAGCATTTTCCCTGTTGGGGATTTGATCCTCCAGAGAAACCAAGCAAAAGTTATCGAAGCGCCTGTTTAGTATTACAACAACGAGAAAGCTTACGATCCTGCAGCTCACGAAACAGGTGAATCTACTACAAGCTCAGGTGAGCGGCTATGAAATTAAATCAAAGAAGAAAGACGATCAGATCAAAGAATTGGAAAAGAGACTGGATGATGTAGAGCAATATTACCGTATGGATGATCTGATTATCTCTGGATTGAAAACACGACACCGTGCCTACTCCAGTGTCGCTGCGGGAATCAGTGCTGATGACACAACTGCTGAGACGGAGACCCTGGAATTCCAGGTTATCCAATTCTTCGGTAGTAAGGATATTCCCATTCACAGAAATCAGATCTCGGCCTGTCATACACTCCCTCGGAATAACAAGAATAACAAAAATAGTCCTACTCCACCGGCAATCATAATCCGCTTTGTCAACAGAAAAGACAAGATCGGCTTGTTACAACAGGGGTTCAAGTTAAAAGGCACGGGAGTGTTTGTGAATGAACATCTAACGAGGAAGAACGGGAATATTGCTTATGCAGCGCGGCAACTGAAAAAGGCTAAAAAGATCAAAGCGACCTGGTCTCGGAATGGTAAAGTTTATATCCGACCGATTGGAGCAACACCAGAAGAGGAAAGAGCAGTGATGGTGAAAGAAATGGACGAATTGAACTTGTACAAATGATGATGATTAGAGTTGAGTCACAATATGAGCTGTGGATGTGTGGACTTACTACTTTATTTTATTTTTTTGTGTCGCTGATTATGGACGAAGATTACTTAATCCTCCGGGACAGATGGAATATTCAGTTAACTTTGGTTATTAGCCTTTTTGAAGTAGGAGGCCTTCACAACCAGGGGACGCTCAGTTTTTATCACGTGAGTCTGTGTCGATTTTCTTGCCAGCTTAATTTCTATGGCTTCTATTGACTTGCCCATCTCTGACGATAACTCTTTTATTTTCAATCCGTTTGAGCAGAACATGGACAGTTGTGGCATCTATGAGAATTTCTTTAATCCTGATGTAAATCAACCTAATTTAAACTTATTAAAACTGTCTTGTAACTATTACTCTGAAGGGCAAGTAAACTCACTGCATCAAACCATAAACTTTTCTAAAAATCTTTTCTCTACTTTTCACTGGAATATTCGTAGTATGTCTAAAAATCATGACGAATTGAGAACTTTTCTGTCTAGCTTAAGTTTTTCCTTCTCAGTCTTGGCCTTTTCTGAGACTTGGCTGACTGATGATGTATTTACTTTATTCCCCCTACCTAATTATGTATCATTTCATTCTTGTAGAAAAAAACTAAAGAGGAGGGGGTGTCTCTTTATATGTTTTGAATTCCTTTGATGCTGGTGTTAGAGATGAACTTAGTGCAGAATTTGACACCACTAACACAGAGTCTATATTTATTGAAATCCCATCTTGTCAGCAATTCAATGGAAAGAGCATTCTGATCGGATGCATCTATAGACCACCAGATTCAGACCATAACACATTTATTGATGCACTTCAATCAACACTTGAGTTAATAAGCAAAGAAAGCAAATTATGTTTTTTACTCGGTGACTACAATATTAATTTACTCAAATGTGATTTAACACAAACAGTTGATTTCTTAAATGCACACCATTCTTTAAATTTTTTCCCTCTTATTACTAAACCTTCCAGAATCACCTCCTCATCTGCTATACTCTCATTGATAATATTTTGTTTAATTCTTATAACTTTGAGGTCACTTCAGGCCTCCTGATGTGTGATGTCTCTGACCACTTTCCTGTCTTCCAGTTTATCCAATCATGCCATCTAATGTCTAGCTATCCTAAGAATGGACCAAATAAATATCGTAAATTCTCTAGAAACAGCATTGATCATTTTAAGTCTGCCATTGGCAATACCATATGGGATGAGGTACTTGTGTCACAAGACGTTAACAGTGCATACAGCTTATTCTTAAAGTCTTTTAATAAGGCTTTAGATTTATCATTGCCGTTGATGAGTACAAAATCCAGAAATAAATACTCTAAGGGGAAGCCGTGGATATCTGATGAACTAAAAAAGCTTTCCCGGAAAAAAAATAAACTTTATAGGAGGTCTATTCTTAACCCGTCCTCAATTAATACTGAAACTTATAAGAAATGTAAAAACTACTTCACATCTTTAGTAAGAAAAACAAAGAAAGGATATTATTCAAATCAATTTGCACAAGCTTCTAAAAACATTAAAACAACATGGCACCTCATTAATCACTTACTGAACCGTACTAAATACCCATTTACCGTCCCTCCAACCCTGTTGATATTGCTAATGGCTTTAATGATTTCTTTATATCGGTTGGTTCTGAACTAGCATTTAGCACTAATGGTTCGGATATACACCCCTGTTCTTTAATCAAAGGTCAGGATCCTTCATTCCATAATTTTGACCCACCAACTGTTCAAGAGGTTTGTAATATTATTTTATCACTTAAAAATGCAGCCCATGGTCATGATGGCATTAAAAGTGTTCTTATCAAAGAGACAATTGACTATATCATTAAACCTCTCATTCATATTCTCTCACTGTCTCTTAAAACTGGAATTGTCCCTCGGGATTTGAAGGTTGCTAGGGTTATACCAATTTTCAAGACCGGTGACTCCAAGGAATTTGGTAATTATAGGCCAATATCAATTCTCCCGTGTATATCGAAAATCTTGGAAAGATTATTTAATCACTTGGATGCCAATAATATTTTATATAAACATCAATATGGTTTTCGGAAGCGACACTCTACTGAGCATGCCCTCATTCAACTTGTGAACTACATTTCTTTAGCTCTTGACAATAAAAAATTTGCTCTTGGAGTCTTCCTGGACCTGAGTAAGGCATTCGATACGGTCAGTCACAATATTCTGATTGCCAAACTTAGCAGATACGGAGTGGAGGATGTTGCCTTGAGATGGTTTAGAAGCTACTTAGCTGATAGAGAGCAATATGTATACCTGGAAGGCTATACCTCCATGAAGTCACAAATTATGATTGGTGTCCCTCAAGGATCAATTTTGGGGCCTCTTTTATTTTTTATTTATATTAATGACATGGCCACGACTTGCACCAAACTCCTACCAGTACTATCTGCAGATGATACAAATCTTGTAGCTTCTCACCAAGACTTTAATATTTTAATCAAAACGGTCAATGAGGAACTATCTTCCATTGTGGAATGGTTTCAATGGAACAAACTTACCCTCAATATAAAAAAATGCAATTTTATGATTTTTTGTAATACTAACAAACATTACCCTATAGAATTATCTAAATTTTTTATTAATAACATTCAAATCGAATTGGTTCAGCATACCAAATTTTTGGGAGTCATTATAGATAGTGGTCTTAAATGGTCTAACCATATAAATTTCGTATCTAAGAGGTCAGCTAAAATGCTGGGTATATTGAGGAGGGTTTGTCCTTTAGTTCACTCCTCAGCTTTTTTAACCTTATATTATAGTTTTTTGTTCCCATTCATTAATTATTGCAATATTGTTTGGGCAGCTACCTATTCTACTTACCTGAAGAAATTAACAGTCATACAGAAGAAATATCTTAGATTTATATCTCATTCAAATAGATATGCACCCTCGGCACCCCTTTATAACAAATTCAAAGTTCTCCCTATTGATAAGGTAAATATTTATCAAACATGTTTATTTATGCATAATTTTATATATAGGAAACAAGATCTTCCAGACTCCTTTCAGAATTTATCCCCATTTCACATGTACACTCATTTCAAACTAGACACAGCAATAATAACCTACTCTTACCTTACACACGAACTGCAAGACATCAATTTAATATTTCTTTTAGAGGTCCTAGAGCTGCAGAGTTGGAGCGTTATAAAAGAAGAACCTGCCAGTAAATGGCTTACAGGAGGGAAAAGGTGAAAACACACGACAAATCATCTCTGATATCATCGGAAAGATTGTGCCACACTGGAGGGAGAAGATGGATTTCATCCTGGATTCGGTGCACCGACTGGGGCCGAGTAACACCAGCCGCCCTCGTCAGATCATCATGCAGTTCACAGGACGCTTCAAAGGTCATATTGTGTCCCATATGGCAGATGAATTTGGTCACTGGCTGATTCTTATCATAAACATAGATGGTCTGAAATTCATCTTAGTCAACATTTATGGATATAACATCAGTAGAGAAAACCGAAACCTACTTGAACAAATTGGTTTACATTTAGACAATCTCAAATGAACACACTCAACTGATAACATCATCATTGGAGGCGATCTAAACCTAGTTCATGATTTTTTTTATTATAAATATCCTTTCAGATACTCTGCCAGTCATCCAAACACCATATTCACGAACTTTTGCGAAAAACAAAATTTGGTTGATCCTTGGAGACACTTAAATCCAGAAATATCTAAATACTCCTGGTTTAGCTCAAGCCACAATTATAAATCCAGAATTGATCACTGGTTAATTGCAAATCATTTGCTATTTTATAATATTAGCTCTGATATTTCTTCTGCACCACTAACAGATCATAGTGTTATTTTACTACAGATCAAACCCAGTGACAACAATGTCCACTCACACACATATTGGAAGTTCAATTCCAGTCTGCTCAAAAATAATGACTACTGCCAAAAAATCTAATTATTAATTAAAGAAAATGCCAATTCTGAGGAGCTCACAACTGCTACCAAAAAGTGGGAATTCCTAAAATATAAAATACGCCAATTTACCATCTCATTCAGTAAAATAATTAAAAAAGATAGTTAAAAAAAAAAGAAGTAGACATTATTAATCAGTTCAATATGTACTGCAATAGACCAAACCCAACTGAAGACGATAGACAGAAGATATTAAACCTCCAACCAAAACTAGATGAAGTTCACAGTCGTAAGGCCCAAGGGGGCTTTATTAGATCCAGAGCTAGTGGATAGAGGAGGGGGAACAATTCAGCGTATTTCTGTGGTCTTGAAAAAAGAAGACAGGAAAAAAAATAGCATCAGATCCCTGATGGTTGATAATAATGAAGTCACAGATGAAAACTTGATCTCTTCAGAAATCTGGGAATTCTATAGCCAGCTCTATAGCTCAACATTTTCTAGCGTGGACTGTTTTTTTTCAGGATATAGCAAAACATATTCCAAAAATAGAGGATGGCCTCAAACAAACATGTGATAATCAAATAACAATTCCAGAACTTGACGCAGTAATTGGTCGCCTCTCTCTTAACAAAGCCCCCGGATCCGACGGTCTCACAGGTGACTTTTACAGACATTTGGGTAGATTTAAGAGACCTGCTGCTACAAGTCTTTACCCAAATATTTGAAACATGAGTGCTTCCACCAACAATGAGACATGGAGTTATCGTCTCAATTCCAAAACCTGGGAAAGATCCCAGAATTATAGTTAACAGAAGACCCATTACACTCAGAAATTCAGACTACAAACTCCTAACTTACATCTTTGCTTCTCGTCTTCAAACAGGGATTTCAGATCTTATTGCAGATACACAGTCAGGGCTCTTAAAAGGAAGGTCAATACATAATAATATAAGATTGGTAATGGACATCATTGAGTGTAGAAGCCAAATAGAGGATAATGGTTTCCTTCTCTTTCTAGACTTCTATAAAGCATTCGACTCCGCGGAGCATCCATTTATTCTTTCGCCGAAATCAGAAATCAAATACCTGGGGATTTACCTCTCTAAGGACCAAAAACAAAGCCTGCTTCTGAATGTAGAAAATACAATTAAAGAATGCAAATCATGACTAAATATATGGCTGCAGAGGGACCTATCAATACTAGGCCGAGTTTACCTAACTAAGATGAATATTTATCCAGATGTTCTTGCCCAGCCTATTCCAGTGCCACTCCAAACAACACTGATTACATCTATCAACCAAATCAACCTAAACTTCATTTGGAGAAACAGACCACATTATATGAAGAAAAGCAATATGGTTAAAGACACAAAGGATGGAGGAATAAAAGTTATTGATTTTGACTGCCTTAATGGAACCTTAAAAATAAACTGGTTAAAATCTTGGATCAAACACAGCAACTCCTTTTGGTATTGTATTCCAAGACCTTATTCAAGAGAACTGGAGGATTAGAATTTCTTCTTAGAGCGGACTTTAGTGTTAACAGATTACCTATATCATTGTCAGAGATTCACTGATAAATACTCTTGTACTGGAAAATGTTATACGTGCATAACTTCTCACGCCACACATCTGTACTCTGGAACAACAGATATATTTTGCACAGCAACACATCTCTGTTCTTTGAGGATTGGTGTGGGAGAAATATATGGTCCATAGCCGACTTAATGGATACCGACAGACAGTTGTTAAATTATGGACAATTTTCCATCAAACATAATTTCAAACCCTTAAAATCAGACTTTACTAAATTACATAAAGCACTAGCCCAATAATTTGTCCTTCTAACAAGAAACATTTTGGCATATTATCCGATACAACCACAATTGGCCCCACTATCAATTCAAGGGATCTTTGTTCTGGATGAAAAATGCACTAACCACTTTATTAGAAATTGTTTTATTGATTATATTTACCCTAAAAGGCCAAATAAAAATAACATCCTACAAAAATTTGATAAATATTCAATCACTAAATTAAGAACAATGTATCTAACACTCCCTATACCTCCTAAAGTGAAAGAAACGCACTTCAAAGTAATGAACAACATTTACCCCTCTAAAGAATTACTGAGACGTCGCTTTGGTATAGATGATAATACATGTGCATTCTGTGAAAATGATGTCGAAACTACGGACCATGTGTTTTTCTCATGTAACGTGATACAGATATTTTGGTGTGATAAACATAAACGGGTTAAGCAACAGATGTCTTCATTCCCAAACTCTGTCTCCAGTGACGCCATAACATTTGGACTGATATTGCAAAGCAAGGGTGATGAGCTCTGGACTAATACAACTGTGTGTCTAGCTAAATTCTTCATTCACAAATGTAGAATTGTGAAATCATCTCCCAAATTAGTTTTTTTTTTTTAAATGAATTTAAACTGTATATGAAATCCTTAAAAACTCTGAAAGGTCCTAAAGCACAAAAATATATAATACCCTAAAACACGTCCCAGCTGAGGTTAATAGCTGAACAATGACTGAATTCTCCCCTTATGTTATGTTATAATTTCTTACGTTTTATTTTTTTCTATTTAAATTTGTTTATATGAAAGTTTCTTTTCCTTTTATAAATCATCCTTATTTTTGTTACTAAGACTACATATATATTTCCTGTTTGTATTAAGAGCTGCTCCCTCTGGCTATATCTTCTCTGTGTCCTATTCTGAAGAAACGGATTTTATGCAGCCATGTTTGCTTGTAAATCTTGATATTTTCAATAAAAAAAAAAAAGAATAAAATGTAAAAAATGAAGGACGAAAGGTGACCAGGCCCGGACACGTATAGGCTATTTTGTTTTAGTTTATGCAGCAGTCGTCCGTGAGGGGCTGCCAAATTTCGTATTGTTGTTTGTTTATTTTTGGATTAAAGTTTATTCTTAAAAAAAAAAAAAAAGCTTCACTTCTCACCAATGGAAGAGAGTGAAGGGGCGTCGTCCATATTTTTTTACAGTCTATGTTTTTATTTTTTTATTGAACAATTATTCATGTACAAACAATATGGCAATATTAATAAATCTTTACATAAAAAAAAACATACAAGACAGGTGCATGAAAGAACCACAAATACACATAACAAAAAATAATAAATAAATAAATAAATAGAATTAAGGGGTTAATGTTTTTCTTTTAAATCATTCTTCTATGGTGGAAAAAAGACTAATTGCGTTTTTCTTTTTTATCACTTTGAGGGCTTTTGTATAAGAAACATTTTCACCATGAAATGCACAGAACATTGGTTTCATCTTTAGATATTTAGATTTGTGAACAAAATTTTCCAAGCATGAGGATATTTTTTACAGTCTATAGTTGACACGGTCAAAATCACGCGTTTCGTTTAAAGACTTTTGACCCCGATCGCCTGCCATACTCTCTGTCTCTCTCTCTCGTCACACATAGAAAGTGAAAGTAAGTTTACCTGTCGCCATAAAAAAAAAAAAAAGGTTACCTGTCGCCATTTTAAGCAGGAGAAATGCGAAATACGACACGGAAAAAACAGAACATCAAAGTGTTTATCAGCCATTATAAAGGGATTTAAGTGTAGTTTTATGATGTTAAAGCTGGAGGATTTGAGATCCTGTATCTTGTAAAAGTTTGATCAAGGTGAGTGTTCATGTGTGACTTTCTCATATTAATATGAATCTCTGGAGGATATTTTACGTGATTGTTTGATATGAAACCTTAAAGGTTTTTAATTTTTTTTACTTCAATGTTTCCTTTGTGTTTCGTGATGTTTGTGATTCTCCAGAAGTTTAGCTTATGTGTAAACACACATAGGCCAATTCACACAAACGTCAACAAACACGTTTTTTTTTTTTTTGTATCGGATCAGTGTGTGTCGATGTGGGTCGGGGTTTGTTTTCTTTTTCACCCGAACATCAACGGTCGACTTGTGTGTGTGAAAAGGCCCTGTGAGCTTGAGTTAACGCAGTCACATGATCCTTTTCTCCCACACTCCAGATATGTTCAGCTCAATTATGAAGGTTGTTTAATTTAATCATTTAATTTAGTATGTGAATGTTTCTTCATTCAGAGTCAGTGGAGGAGATCAAACTCATCAGATTCTCCTGCAGCTTCATCATGGCTGATTCACAAGGATCCAGAGATAGAGATTGTTCTCCAGGATGCAGGTACTTTCAACAAACATTACATTACCATTACCCCCACACCTCCACCCCTCCACACACACACACACACAAACAGATCAAAGACAGTTTACAGAAAAAATATGATTTTTTGCCCTTTTTTTTTACTAAAATGAAATATTCAGTAAAAAGATAATTGTTTCCTCAAAGTACTTTTTGACAGAGGTGGGACAAAGTCATTGTTATGCAAGTCACAAGTAAGTCTCAAGTCTTTGCCCTCGAGTCCCGAGTCAAGTCGAGTCAAAGATGAGGCAAGTCCCGAGTCAAGTCAAAAGTCAAAGCCAACAAGTCTCAAGTCGAGTCCAAAGTCCTACCATTTTAGTTTCGAGTCATTTCAAATCCTCTTACCACAGAAATAAAATTTATACAAATCATGTACGTCTGTAAGATTTGTATTTATTTAAACCTCTTTTTATACTTTGATTTATAATCAAATACAGTAAAAAACAGAAAATTAAATTTTCACAAAAAATGCCTGTATTTCAACTGCATATTGCACTAGAACAATGCACAGCATGCAGCTTCAGTCCTGTATTGTATTAACCTCATATTGCTAAACAGTTTAACTTTCAAATAGACATGGGTCGTTTTAGCCTAAACCTTTTTAAACATGTCATCAATAAAATCCTCACTCCTCAAAATTATCACTTCTGAAAAACTGGACCAACCTGATAATATAATTGGAATGCGTGTTGCAGTGCGTATGCGGTGCAAGACCAGCACGCGCAATAGTGCTTTCACATATGCTGCGTTTGCAGTGCGTGATCCGCGGCTGTACCACAAATACATACTCACTATCTGTATTTCAAATCCAGAAGTTATTAGCATCTTTTATGTAAGAAAAAAAATTTGTCAGCGTTGCGATTCTCTTTGTACACACGTATACACTCTTTAATAGACGTATTCACGTTTAAATACAATTTAAACAACGTATTATTTAATGCATTACTCTTATATAATTATATATTAAGTTGCTCAAACAAGTGGTAAAATATTTAACCATGTACTTATATTAAAATCGCATAGCCTACATTTTAAATTAAAACTTAAAATTGACAAAAACAGCAGACTCATACTCTTTCTTTTGCATAATTTAAATCTTTATACAATAAATCTCGCATGTCACAAAGAACTTGTTTTTCCACCTCCACGAATGAGACGAGTGTTATGTTGCCTTGTTGAAATATGTATTTTCCCTTGATTTAGGCTACCCCGGTCTTACGTCTCAGCATTGCGATTCTCTTTGTACACATATACACTCTTTAATAGACGTATGCACGTTTAAACACAATTTAAACAACGTAGGCCTATTATTCAATGCATTACTTCTACTTATATTAAGTTCCTAAAGCAAGTGGTCAAATATTTAACCATGTAGGCTACTTGTATAAAAAAACAGCCGACTCTCATGCCTTTTATTTTATATTTAAATTAATACAATAAATCTTGCATGTCACAAGGAACATGTTTTTCCACCTCCACGAATGAGACGAGATTTGTTCATTATGTCGCCTTGTTGAGGTAAATTGTAGTTTTCCTTGCTTTACCCTGGCCTTAAAGTGAAAATAGTATTTAATTAAATACATTTATGGTGAGATTACTACATTTTATTTAATTAATCGTATTTATGGTGAAATTACTAAATTTTTAGGTCAATCTGTGTTCATGTTGACCACGAAACATGCGCTGTCACTTTAATTCAGCGCGTGCAGCACATGTGCAGCACAGCAGAAATACGCCCGTTTCACACATACTCCGTTTGCAGTGCGTATGCGGTGCGTATTTTTTTCCGTACCCATGTTAACAGGTTAGAGCTTCCACACTGCACGCGGTTGCAGTCCGTCGATCCGTTCCAGTTGCGGTGCGTATACAGCAGTGCAGAGATCGTTTCCGCACCGAGTCTATTTTTGCTGTGCTGCACACGCTGAATTAAAGTGACAGCGCATGTTTCATGATCAAAATGAACACAGATTGACCTAAAAATTTAGTAATTTCACCATAAATGCGATTAATTAAATAACATGTAGTAATCTTAACATAAATGTATTTAATTAAATACTATTTTCACTTTAAGACCGGGGTAAAGCAAGGAAATCTACAATTTACCTCAACAAGGCGACATAATGAACGACACTCGTGGAGGTGGAAAAACAAATTCTTTGTGACATGCAAGAGTTATTGTTTTAATTTAAATGCAAAAGAAAAGGCATGAGAGTCGGCTGTTTTTTTATATAGCCTAGGCTACATGGTTAAATATTTGACCACTTGCTTGAGGAACTTAATATAAGTAGAAGTAATGCATTGAATAATAGCCTACGTTGTTTAAATTGTGTTTAAATGTGCATACGTTAGAGTGTATGTGTACAAAGAGAATCGCAATGTTGAGACGTTAAGACCAGGGTAAATCAAGGGAAAATGCATATTTCAACAACGCAACATAATGAACAACACTGGTCTCATTCGTGGAGGTGGAAAAACAAGTTCTTTGTGACATGCAAGATTTATTGTATAAAGATTTAAATTATGCAAAAGAAAGAGTAGCCTATATGAGTCTGCTGGTTTTTTTTTCAATTTTAAGTTTTAATTTAAAATGTAGTCTATGCGATTTTAATATAAGTACATGGTTAAATATTTTGCCACTTGCTTGAGCAACTTAATATATAATTATATAGAAGTAATGCAATGAAGTTTGTTTAAATTGTGTTTAAACGTGAATACGTCTATTAAAGAGTATATATGTACAAAGAGAATCGCAATGCTGACAAAAAACTTTTTTTTTTAAATAAAATTTGCTGATAACTTATGGATTTGAAATACAATTTGTTTGTGGTAGAGCCGGATCAGTTATGCACTGCAAACGCAGCTTATGTGAAAGCACTTTAGCGCGTGCTGCTCCTGCACCGCATACGCACTGCAACACGCACCGCACACGCACTGCACACGGAGTATGTGTGAAACGGGCGATAGACTCGGTGCGGAAACGATCGCGGCACTGCTGTGTATACGCACCCCACCTGGAACGGATCGACGGACTGCAACCGCGTGCAGTGTGAAAGCTCTAACCTGTTAACATGGGTACGGAAAAAAATACGCACCCGCTGGCGCATACGCTCTGCAAACGGAGTATGTGTGAATGTGAAACGGGCGTTAGATGCTGTCGAATCAAAACAACGTGGGACTACAGTGATTGGATGTCGTGCAGGCAGCGCGCGCGCTCGCTGCATGCATACAGGTGGTGCACATTTTTTTCACAGATGCAGATAAACTGAGAGCGACGCGGCCATGTGGACATTTTTTCCCCCAGTTTTCATGGGAAGTAGCAAGTCTTCTCGAGTCAAAAGGCGCAAGTCCAAGTGAAGTCACGAGTCATTGATGTTAAAGTCCAAGTCGAGTTGCAAGTCTTTGTACATTTTGTCGAGTCGAGTCTGAAGTCATCAAATTCATGACTCGAGTCTGACTCGAGTCCAAGTCACATGACTCGAGTCCACACCTCTGCTTTTTGATGCAGGATAAATGTATTCACAGTAATCTAAAGGATTAAACTGAATCTGTTCTCTGTTCCAGTTCAGTCCAGCAGAAGAGCTCAAACCCAGAGTCCAGCTGTGTGTCTATGAAGAGTAACCGCTCTATGGATCCGCCAATAACGTTTAAGAGTGGAGACAAACGGCCTGATCTCAGGTATATCATTTCTATAAAAGATGTGCTTATAGTATGACACTTTTGAATTAGAATCATCATTTTTCTCAGTCAGTCAGTCTAATACTAGCAATGACATCAAGTAAATGTAAGCTGAGATCTTTTCCACCTTTATATAATGGAGTAGGTGTAAAACTGAGTGGATTTTTTTAACTGCTGGTTCAGGGCCCGTATTTATCAAGCTTCTCAAAGTGTCATTTTAGTCTTAAAGGGTTAGTTCACCTAAAAATAAAAAACATGTCATTCCAAACCCGTAAGACTTTTGTTCATCTTCAGAACACAAATGAAGATATTTTTGATGAAACCTGAGAGTTTTCTGTCCCTCCACTGACTGCAACGTCATTGCAACTTTCAAGGCCCAGAAAAGTAGTAAAAACATTGTTAAAATAGTCCATGTGACTCCAGTGGTTGGTTTGATTCGTGGTTCATCATTGGTTGTTCGTTTAACGTTCTTTCTCAAGGTAGAAAAGCCAACAGCTTAAACGATGGCTCTTAGAAAGGCTCTTTTATTTGATCAAACTGCCAAAAAACCTTAAACAGCAAAACAAGAGAAAATTATTTTAATGCAAGCAATAAAAAAACTGCACACATCAGCTGTGGAATAAAAGAAAAGAAATGCACGATTAACTAGATTAAGGCACACTCCTGTCTTAATGTAAACCCTGTCCATCACCCACAAAGCTTTCACAAAGTTATTCTTGCCACTGTAACGTATGGCTTCCTAAAGACAAGTTTATGGGTAAATAAATGAATAAATAATAAAATAAAAAAATCAGGTCTCAACATTGTGTGTGTTTTAAATATAATTTATTCTGAATTCAATATTCTCATCACTGTTCAGTCAGCTTTGACATATATAAATCGGCATATTCATGATATTTTAACCTTTATAAAGGGCATTTTTCCCTCATCCCTAATCGATTCCCTAATCGCTTATTTCCCTAATCGCTTCCCTAATGCGTCATCTTTCAGTTAAAATTCTTAAATTTCATCAATAAATTAAAATAGAATAATAAGATGCTAAAGGGATGTTACCAATCAAATGAAACTGCATTAAATAATGTAATGAGATTATTTTAAATATTTTTTGAATATACAATTAAGAAATTTTGGTAAGAATGAAACTTTTAAACACGAAACTAAACAGCCAGTAGGAGGCGGCAGGAGACCGAGTCATTGAGTCATTTATTCAAACGATTCAGTTGTAAATGAATAGGAATTCATTGAATCTTTGACTCAACCGATTCGTTCAAAACACTGAATCATTCAGGAATTAAACATTGTTGAGTTTTCCTTTGAGATGTGCTGTGGTTCTTCTAGGATCTTTTTTTTTACTATTTTCGCTGCTGAAATAGAGCAAAAAATGTCAATATTGTGTCTAAAAATTCAAGTGACTTAATATTAATGACTTGTTTATTGAACTGCAATATGAAATCAGTGTCACATTTTCAGTCGTGATGGTATTCAGTGCTCTTGGTCGTATGATGTTGATGTTACGTGTCCCGGACAAGCGTAAATGTCGAGCCTGTAATACATATTAAAACATATTTTAAATATGATGTACTAATTTCATTATAGCACTCATCAGCCTGCAGCTTCCAAGACAATGTTTACTGTAAACAACACAGAGACAAAACAAAATTCACGCGTTTCGTTTAAAGACTTTTGTCCCCGATCGCCTTCCATTCGGGCGTACGCGCTCAGAGAAAGTGCATCATGTCAGAAAAGAAAGCTAATGAAATGTTTACCCGGCAAAGCTTTAAAGCACGAGCAAATAATGAACTTTTGTGATTGCGAATAAGTGCAGAGTCCTGTGAGTGTAACTCTAGCGCTGCGTTAACATGTGATGTGAGTTTTACAGTATTGGGACTGAGCGCCAGAACTGCAGCTGATAGAATGTGATACTACCATATTTCTTCAAAAGCAGATCGTGGAGACATTAAATCATCCACGATCAAAAATCGTGATATCGCATAAGCACAAGTATAAAACGACTGTTATCATGTCTGAAAACAAACACAAGTAACGGAGTTTACAAAACTGTATCGCACGCATTTTTTCATCGCACAGACCAATCTTTTCGTAACTGTACAGCCCTGCAATGAGTATCACAATGTATTCTTTTGAAAATGATGTATTGAATGATTATTAGTGTTGAATGTAAACTCCTCTTAGGAATTTCACCATTCAATGGGAATTTATCTGAGCATATTCCTAAATAAGGAAATCTATTCAGTGATTGGTCCATGCCTATGTCATCATCCAAAATCCCGTTTGTGGCACAGCAAAGTGTTGTGAATCATCTCTAAGACTGACACTTAAGATTTAGTCCTACACTTCACTTAAATTACAACTGAGATGCTTGATAACTAACTTCTAAGCACAGCTTTGAGCCAAGAGTTGTTTTACTCTTAAGTCCATTCTTAGCAGTGTTCTTGTGAGTAATTCTCAGAGGCTTTATAAATACGGGTTCAGATTTGTTGAAAGCTTCACTGTGTCTGGTCAGAACAGTGATGTTTCACAGCAAGAGTAGCGTTACTAGAGTACAGTAAGGTGGTTTATCTTTAAAGCTCAGCTAAACATTGGTCTCTTTAGTCGGTTGAGCCTTCGTCCTCCATTGTGCCTTTGAGAAGAGTCATGTGATCATGGTTGATGTTCATCTGAGTTGAATCATTCTATAATTCTATAGTTGATTTCAATTTGTTTGCTTTGAATTCCTAATTCCTAATATTACCGGTTTTCTCAGTCGCTTTGGTACAATTGTTGAATCATGCTTAACATTTTTAAACCAGTGAGTTAATTTCTCAAAATAATTGTAATCTAAGTTTGAAACACAGTGCAAAACAGTTACAGACATTAAAGCAAAAGTACACAACATTTATGTGGTCTTTTATAAGTCTGTATTCTTTATATTTTACTTAGTTTTAAACCCAGTTCAGTCCAGCAGAAGAGCTCAAACCCAGAGTCCAGCTGTGTGTCTATGAAGAGTAACTGGTCTATGATTGAGTAATGATCATCATTGTGCTCTTGTGTAAAGCTCTATGTGTTGTATTGTTAATACATTCACACACTGTAAAAGCTGTTGGTCTGTTACTCAGTTAATGACACAATTACATCAATATCAGTGTGTCTGATTCTTTACCCTCTTCATTCTGATTTAAGGTCAACTCTTCCATCCAGACCAGTTAAAAACAAAACTGTGTACAAGCCTGTGATTCGACCACAAGACTTTAATGAAAGCATGTTTCCTGGTTTCAGGTAAAATTCAGGACTTTGTTGATGTTTAATTTTAGGTGCTGCAATTCACATCACACATCACTCACACACATGATTAATGATGTACACATTTCAGAAACCTAATGATGTTCTGTGTCCCATAAATAGTTTTGTAATTTATGGCTATTTACTTCTCTGACTTGTGTAATAATGTGGTATTTTAATCTTACAGCCATGACTCTAATCCTGCTGAAGTCCTCAACACATTGAGATCAAATCTGAGACAGAAGTTTGAGTGTTTGTATGAGGGAATATCAAAGCAGGGAAACCCAACACTCCTGAATGAGATCTACACAGAGCTCTACATCACAGAGAGTGGAAGTGGAGAGATCAATAATGAGCATGAGGTGAGACAGATCGAGACACAGTCCAGGAGAGCAGAAACAGAGGACACACCGATCAAATGCAGTGACATCTTTAGACCTTTACCTGGACAAGACAAACCCATCAGAACTGTGCTGACAAAGGGAGTCGCTGGCATTGGGAAAACAGTCTCTGTGCAGAAGCTCATCCTGGACTGGGCTGAAGGGAAAGAGAATCAGGACGTCCAGCTCATATTTCCACTCGCTTTTAGAGAGCTCAACTTCATGAAGGACAAAACACTCAGTCTTTCAGATCTTCTTCATCGCTTTTTCCCCAAAACTAAAGAAATGGAAATATCCAGTGATGAGTATAAAGTGTTGTTCATCTTTGATGGTCTGGATGAGTGTCGTCTGTCTCTGAACTTTAAGAGCGATGTGAGGTTGTGTGATATATCTGAATCAGCCTCAGTGGACGAGCTGCTGAAGAACCTCATTGTGGGGAATCTGCTTCCCTCGTCTCTCATCTGGATCACCTCCAGACCAGCAGCAGCGGATCTCGTCCCCTCTGAGTGTGTCCATCGAGTGACAGAGGTACGAGGCTTCAGTGACACACAGAAGCAGGAATACTTCAGGAAGAGAATCAGTGATGAGAGTCTGGCCGACAGGATCATCTCACACCTGAAGTCCTCGAGGAGCCTCTTTATTATGTGCCATATCCCAGTGTTCTGCTGGATATCAGCCGCTGTTCTAGAGGAGATGTTGAGGAAATCACGGAGAGGAGAGATTCCCAAGACTCTCACTCAGATGTACACACACTTCCTGCTCATTCAGACCAACATCAGACATGAGAAGGACTATGAGAAGAAAGTGAAAGATGAAGACATGATTGTCAAACTGGGGAAACTGGCTTATCTGCAGCTTGTGAAAGGCAACCTGATCTTCTATGAGGAAGACCTGAGCGAGTGTGGCATTGATGAGACAGAAGCATCAGTTTACTCAGGATTGTGCACTCAGATCTTCAGAGAGGAGTTGGGCTTGTGTCAGGGAAAAGTCTTCAGCTTTGTTCATCTGAGCATTCAGGAACATCTAGCAGCTCTATATGTGCATCTCTCCTTTATCAACAATAACATCAATGTGTTTGACCAGATTACCAAACCAACTAATGGAGGCAGAGTTTCCCTATCGGATCTCCATCGGAGAGCTGTGGATGAGGCTTTACACAGTAAAAATGGGCATCTGGACCTTTTCCTTCGTTTCCTTCTGGGTCTGTCAGTGGAGTCTAACCAGAGTCTCTTACAAGAGCTGAAGACACAGACAGCAAACAGCTCTCACAACAATAAGAGAACAGTTGACTATATTAAAGACAAGATCAGTGAGAATCCCTCTCCAGATAAATACATCAATCTGTTTCACTGTCTGAATGAACTGGGTGATCTTTCTCTAGTGAACGAAGCTAAACCTCATACGAGCTCTAGAGGATTACGTGCTGTGAAACTCTCCTCGTCTCAGTGGTCAGCTTTAGTGTTTGTGTTGTTGTCCTCAGAGGAGACACTGCAGATGTTTAACCTGAGGAGCTTAATTGGAGGCAGAGATGATCGGTAAGTAACACTGAGTGCAATCATTACAGTCTAAAACATTATGAACAAAGAGAAACTCAGAGATCAGAGGTGTTTAAATCACGGGGCACAGACTGATTTCTGGGATACTGTAGATCATTTGCGTGTGTTCCTCAAACCGTGGCTGTGTCCTAGTAAGACTGCATATCTCGACTGCCACGTCATCAAGCGCCTCTGAAGGCCGTCTCAGTTTGAAGGATGTTTTGAAGACAGACTTCATTTTGTGTCTTTAATTCAGCTCATTTTGAAGGATGCATCAAGTATATCCTTCGTGTTCTTCAATCTCCCACAATCCTTTGCACACATTCTAATTAATGTAAAAGAACTGATGGAAAACGAGTCGGCACTGAGTTTATCTGAGTTCATTATGAAATGTAAGACACAGATAATGTATTCGGAGATGAAGGCATACATGTTATCTTTTGTTTCTGTGTAAATGAATCACTGAACACTAAACTGACAATAATGTAAGACACTGGGAGACACAGACGGCTGTCAGTCACTGTATTGCATTCATAAAAAAGCCAGTTAAAGGGTTAGTTCACCCAAAAATTAAAATTCTGTCAGTAATTACTCACCCTCATGTTGTTCCAACCGCGTAAGACCTTCGTTCATCTTCGGAACACAAATTAAGATATTTTTGATGAAATCTGAGCCATGTTTCACTCCTCCATAGGCTTCTATGTGACCGAAACTTGCTGGCCCAGAAAAGTTATTAAAGAGATCGTTAATATAGTCCAAGTGACTCCAGTGGCTCAATCTTAAGTATATCAAGCGACGAGAATACTTTTTGTGCGCAAAAACAAACAAAAATAACGACTTTATTCCACTATTCATTTCCTTCTCTCTGGATGTCTAGTTGGTTCGCGTAGTGTTTTTGCGCAGCGCGTCTGTGTTACACGTCACCACGTAGGCTCACTATTGGCCGACGCCGGTCATGTGTGTGTTGCGTGATGACGTGCAACACAGACGCGCAGCGCAAAAACACTACGAGGCCCAGAGAGAAGGAAATGAAAAGTGGAATAAAGTCGTTATTTTTGTTTGTTTTTGCGCACAAAAAGTATTCTCGTCGCATGATAAACTTAATGTAGTGCCACTGTAGTTACTTGGACTATTTTAACGATGTTTTAATAACTATTCTGGGCCGGTGAGTTTCGGTCACACTGGAAGCCTATGGAGGAGTCAAAATTCTGTCAGATTTCATCAAAAATATCTTAATTTGTGTTCCGAAGATGAACGAAAGACTTACATGGTTGGAACAACATGAGGGTGAGTAATTACTGACAGAATTTTCATTTTTGGGTGAACTAACCCTTTAATATAAAGATATTTAATAGGAAGCATTTTTTCTAAATTAAGTTTTAATATTATTATTATACAAGAGAGAATTAAGTAAATAAATTAGATTAATGTCTCATCATCATTTTTCTTTATCACCAGTTGCTGGCAAAATGATGGACAATGATTCACATTTTGTGTGCATCATTTCCTGTGACAATAAAACTAAGTAAATTATTAAATGAACAAGTATGTAAATAAACAAGTAACAAGCAAACAAACTCGTGTGCTTAATTTCTATGAATAATTTGCTGATGCAGGTACAAAAATACTTTTTTCTTGCCCCCCCGCCCGACTCGGGAGTTAAGTGTCTCCATGGTGATAACCATAGCAACGGACAGGACAAACAAACCTGATGTGTCATAATAGTGTTGTAGTGTAAATGCAGACTAATAGCCCTGCCACAGCAACACTAACGAGAAGAAGAAGAGACTAATCAGTGACGGCTGAATACGAGGCTTCTACAGTTATAAATATAAAACCACTTTTTCACATGTCCTTTATAAAGCAGTGTTTCATTAAAACAATTATTTGAGGGTATTCAGGAAGGTATAATGTATTATTTACTTATGATATGAAGTATTATTATTATTAGCATTAATAATTAACTTTAAGTTTAAATAATTTTTATTTTCAATTAGTGCCACACAGAACACAGGAGATGAAGTTCTCCAGAAGCTGATGCCTGTGGTTACAGCAACTAAATGCGCTCTGTAAGTAACACTGAGAACAAGCATCACTGTTAAAACATTATAACAGTTCTTACTTAAACATTATAAATTAATGGTTTAAAAATATGAGTCACACTTCAGCTCTTACCTATCTGACCTGATCTGTGATCTACTTAACTGTTTTTTATGATATATGTGTGAGAAATTTATATTCAGATATATGCATTTGTAATTTGTAATTAAACATTTATATTTAATGTATGTAATGAATTCAATGTATTCCATTTGATCAGTTTCATATAATCTTTCTCCCTCACATAGAGACATAATCTCTTACAATAACAGTTAAATTTACTGATATTTTGAATTCATTGTTTAAAAAAAGAGATATTGCACAAATTATAAACACAATCAAGAAAAGCAAAGGTTTCTGTTTTGATCTGAGAGAGTGAAGAGTGTGTCATTGTTCTCTACAGGTTGTGGGATTGTGGTGTGACAGATGAAGGTTGTGCTGCTCTGGCTTCAGCTCTGAGATCAAACCCCTCACACCTGAGAGAACTGGATCTGTCTGGGAATAATCTAGGAGACTCAGGAGTGAAGCTGTTCTCTGCTGGACTGGCGAATCCTCACTGTAAACTGGAGAAACTGTGGTAAGATCATACGTTACTCTCACATGAAACTGTCACTAGGGGTGTGTCCATTACAGATTTGCGCAAAACTTTTGTGTTTTTTTCTTCTTCTAAATGTCGACAAAAAGCTGTTGCAAAATGACGCTGTTTCCATTAACCGATGTTATGCGACTAAAACTTCATTTTATCCTCTCGCGATCAGTAAAATCATTCCAAAAATCATGTTAACGGACGTTGGTAGGATTATGTATATCCCAGCCACTGCACTGGCCATTAATATTAATGGAAGGAGATGTGTGTGTGTGTTTCCAAGCATTAATGGTGAGGAACGACCCTTATTATACTTGTGAGCGGCACATATGAGGAGTTTCTGGGTGTTTCTCCCTCAGTTCTGTTTCAAGGTCTTGATTGTGGCATTTATTTGAGGTTTAGAATCCATTATTCCTGTAATTCTTTTGCCTTATATGAATTTAATAAAGAACTCTGTCTCGTATTCTGTCCAAACACACTGCGTCGTCTACGTCAGGTGACTGTAAATGCGCAAAAACTGTTTCCATTGCAGTTTTGCAAAATATTTTTTGCAAAATATTTTTGAATGGCCTGAAAAACCTCCTCATGTGAGCGTAAAAAACTTTTTTCGATAAATGCGAGTTTTTGCGAAATTGACGTGTTTCCATTGGGCGTATTTTCAATTCGCAATTTGAAGGGTAATGGAAACGCGGCTACTGTGAATTCATAAAGTATAATCAAAATGGAATAAAATGCAGGGAAATAACTACTATTTCATTAATTACAAGCAAAGCTATTAAAACAACATGATCAAATTCAGCAAATTATTTTTATGTCTGTTCAAATGATGTAAGAGAATTAATATTTGTAAAGCGTTTGCTCTATTTATCAAAACGACTCCATCTACACCTGGTCACATAAATGTGTTTTTGCAAAACGGATTTAAATCCGATCTTCAATTCCCGCGCTATATGCAGATTTAATGGAGGGCACGTCACCGAAAGCAACAGATATGAGCTGCATTTTATTGATCATCAGCTAAAATTTCTAAATTAAAGACCGCAATAAGAGAGAGCAGCAACAGCCCTGGAAGATCATTTCATTTATACTGTTAAAGGGAAAATACAGGTTGTGTTGAATGATCTGGTAGGACTTTCACTGTCCGCTGTAAAATCCTCCAGTTTCCCCCTGATATGTAGTGAGAGCCGGCATGGGCCGCTGACAGATGACAGTCGCTCGTCCCTCTCTCTCTCTCTCCTCTGTCTTGCTCTGCCACACACACTCCCTCTCTTCTTCTCACAGCCACACACACACACACTTTAACCCTCTGGGGACCAAGCTGTTTTTGGGGCCCTTGAGATGTTCTGACATGCTCTGACATTTGTGCTTTTTTCAGTTATTTATAAACATGTTAATGGCAAAGGTGTAAATTCACTCTATATAGCACAAACAGGCCTACCATAATATGCGAGCAACATGTATGTAGATGTTTGTATTTTTAAGAGAATAATGTTTATGCGTGGTTATTGGAAAAAATAAAAATGAAAGTTGCTGAAATAAGACCACAAAACTCCTACAAAATATGTGCCCACAAGACTTTTGACTAATGGATGTTGTCTCTTCGAGTTCTAGCTTCAAAATTATGTGAAAATAGTCTTGCTTTATCGTTCACAAAAAAAAAATACATTGATTTAAATAGTGTAAAACAGGTTTTGCTTGGAAAGCCAATATGCAAGGGGGAGGAGTAGTTCACACCTTAGATTACAATGTCCCACCCACTCTGCATAATGACTCTGCATAATTAGCCATTCATTCAGGTGTGACACTGACTGAGCCACAATACAAGGACAAAAGATATATTTTGAAGAAGACTTATATTGACCATTTAAGATTTTGCTTACATCTATCTTGTAAATATGTTTTGCTATTTTATTAAAAAGGTTACAATTACAACAATAATTACAATTTCAGCAATATTTCTGCAAAAAAGTACTTTTTCTTTGTAAAAAAAAAAAAAAAAAGATTATAGGCCTACATTTTATCATATGTATTCATTAGTTTGAATATAGCCAACATTGGAACATCTTAGTCTATGACTTTATTTTTGACAAAATAGTATTTTATATATATATATGAGCAGAAAAGCTTATTTGATGTGACAGTATATTCTACAGTAAAAACTGTACCCAAATCTAGTCAACAAAATGTTGTCTTTCATACTTCGCCTGACTGTAACGTTGTTTTTATGAAATATTAAGGCATAGCCTATAAATGTTAATTTGCAGTTTAATACGTTGCTTATACAAATACATTTTATTTCAACATATTTCAGTCTATTTTTACTCATCTCAGTAGGCTATAGCAAAGCAGTTTATTCTTTCACACACAGACGCGCGATTCATATTTAGGCTAAACAGTCTTTACAAATATGTACCCTTCATTCATCTCACAGAAACGCGATTCATATTATAGAAACGCGATTCATCTTTTTGTTTACATAGGCCTACACTAACGTTATTCCATAACGTTATTCCATAACGTTATTCCACATCAACACTTGAGAAAGGATAACTTAGCCTACCTCACTCCTCAGCGGGATCTGCTCCTCATATCAGGAGATATTGCTCCTCATATCAGCACGGAAACTTTTCTCCATAAGGTAGGCTATATTATGCCTCTTTGTTTACAGCTGACGTGGGGGCGTTTCACAGACTGAAATGGTTCTCAGAATTTGCGTTTGAATAGCACGCGCTCTCCGGGGCGTGGTCAAATTACTTTTGAATGGCTCGTAATGAGCTCGACTGGAGTCGCTCTCTTTTTATACAGATTACAGAAGCTGATAATATTTGTTTTTTATATAAATTACTTCATTTAAAAGCTGCGATCTCAAGCTTTATGCCCGTGGGTCTGTTTGCCTGTTTGACTGAATTTTCGCGGAGTTATAGATCATTTTCGAACGCGTTTCAAATGGGAGTTTACTGACAGAGAGAAGGCAGAAATAGCATCATGTTAATTTTTCTTTATTTGTCAAAAAGCAAAACACTTTATTTTTATTGTGAGTATACAGAAAAAAAATAGAAACTGAACAGGATCGATTGATGTATAACACGAAAATTAAAGATCAAAATTAACAGAGCATTTTGTGTTTATTTTTCATTGCTAAAAAAAAAAACGAGCAAAACACGCGGGCGCGTTTTTGGTCCCCAGAGGGTTAATGAATACCTGTTCTTTATAGCGTTCTTCTTATAAGATTATTTTACAAAGTAAATACCAAAATCATCCAGGAAATTATGGAGTTCTGCTGGACACACACACACACACACACACACACACACACACACACACGTTGGGTTTACATGTTTTATGGGGACTTTCCATAGAAATAATGATTTTTATACTCTACAAACTCTATAATCAATCCCCTAATCCTAACTGATGAATTTTCACAATGTGAACTAATGAGTATTTGTATATATTTCATATTGACAGCATTATGTTATTTTTTAAGTGTCATGTTTATCTCTGGATATAGGCTTAATGTGTGTCATTGTTCTCTACAGGTTGATGAGGTGTGGTGTGACAGATGAAGGTTGTGCTGCTCTGGCTTCAGCTCTGAGATCAAACCCCTCACACCTGAGGGATCTGGATCTGTCTCTGAATAATCTAGGAAACTCAGGAGTGAAGCTGTTAGAGGATCTGAGGGATGATCCACATTATAAACTGGAGACACTGTAAGAATAGTTTAACGATTTTCATCATCATATTTTTATTTAAAGTTCAAATGGCTGATTTACTCACTAGAAATATAAGTAAATTGTACCAGGTTCAGTAACACTGTGTGTGTGTGTGTGTGTGTGTGTGTGTGTGTGTGTGTGTGTGTGTGTGTGTGTGTGTGTGGATATTTTGTCTGAGATCATCAGATAATGAGTCTTAAATTCAGCTTCAGTTTCTGTAGGTCTCTGAACTTTAAACTGTGTTTAATATGAGTGTAATTCTGCTCATACTGTTGTGACTGATTGTGAAAATAATATCAATGTTATTTTCAGCTTTTCCCCTTTAACTGTCTCTATAGGCATCTCTACACAGCGAGTTAAGGCTGCTCTAAAGCGGCTCTGTGTATTAAAATATGCCGGGTCTGACCCGCCTCAGCCCCGAGTGTCAAAGATGACTCTGATATTGTTTTGTTCAGTGTAAATGAACGCGATCTTGTGTCGCTCTAAACTACGCCATTGTCATGACAACCAAACGCGCGGCGCGAGAATCAAGAAGCAGAAGACTAAACATATCGGCCATAATCCATATTGTTTTAGCCAAATTAAAAAATGTCAGCCAACAAGAGACAATAAAGTAAAAGTGTCCTGTACTCACATCGTGAAGAAACCACCAAAATAACAGAATCTTCCTCTGAAGAGACTGGCAGATCAACGCGCTTCTACATTTCTCTCAGATACGCTAAATGCTTATTCGCCGTCACTGTGTGATATTATATTCCAGAAATCCTCTTCTTGAGGACGATATTACACACACACACACACACACACACACACACACACACTGCCTGAAACGCTGACGACAGCAGAATTGTTCTTTCTGGCTCTTTGAAAAACATGAATAAATCCTGCGGTGATCGACCCGGTGTAATAATTCATAATATATTTGTAGCATTTGTTCCATCTGGAATAGTTTTATTAAGAAATATAAAATAGCTCTCAGTACCACAGAATTATGACAAACATCAGAGCGTGAGATCGCTATATCACACAGAGGAAATCTGACATTCTGTGTTTTTATTTATCTTGAGTTTTATTTCTTTAATATTTAATTTATTACATTTATTACATTTACATTTTATAACACTTTGTTAAAACTGAAGTTTTAAAATAGTAATGTTCAAAGTATTATTTCCCGCGATTTTAATAACTAATTCCTGTGTAAATGCATTATGTTCTCGGCGTCAGAGAAGCAATAAACATTCTGTGTAAATGCACATTTTGTGATTTTATGCCGCTTCAGATTTGGTTTGTGTGTAAAGACGCCTTATGTGTGTGATAATCTGAGATCTGGGTTGTTATGAACTGATATTAAATGTGTAGTGAGTGTAATGGTCATTTCTGCTGGTTCTGGATCAGCTGTCCGGTGTGTGAAAGTGACCTTTCATGTGCTTTTGATTTTGTAAAGTGACTTTGAGCATCAGATAGAAGCGATATGATCATGCTTGAGGATGAATTAATATAGATTATCTAGTTAGTTTTCTTATGAAAAGATGTGACAGATGTAATATCTCATACTGCATATGTGACTGTGTGTGTGTTTTATTTTAGGACTTATAGATTGACAGTGTGATCTTGTGCTGATCATCTGATGCTGAATAAGGATCCACTACAGAGACTCAGTCAACAGAATCAACAGAGACTGAAGATACAGTGACTTCACTGTTAGAAATGAAGACTTCATGTAGATCTCAGCGATCCTCTGACAGACCTGATGAGGCGGCAGTGAAACACCTTTTATTTCACAGCAAATTACAGTTTCTCATTCATAGATTAATCATTTTATGTGTATAAACGCACAGTAACTCAAAAAGCTCTGAGTTTTGTCACAGAGTAAATAAAGAGCCTGAATATCTCTGTGTTTGTGTTGTACCAGCAGAGGGAGACAAAGACTGATGAAATATTCATTTTTCATCATTATGAGAAGAAGAAGAAACAGTTCAAGCTCACTTTTGGAAAACAATGGAAGCTTGAGTTTATACATAATGTTTTTAATAATGGTTGCATTACATGTGTATTAATGTATTAAAGGGGTCATATGATGTGTTTTCATGTTTTCTTTTTCTTTAGTGTGTTATGTAGATGTTTTTGCATGTATAAGATCTACAAACTTACAAAGCTCAAAGTCTCCTACAAAAGATTTTGGTGCTCGAGCCCCTTTTTCAGAATGAATCAGAAGTGCCCCTCTCAAACAAATATCAATGATAATATTGTGGTCAATAAAACAAAATGCATTCGATTATAATTAACATGACAATGTGAACAAAACTAACGACAATTTATTATTTTTTCTGAACTGTTAACAACTTAGTGTTAACTAATAATTGTTATAAACTGGTATTACCAACAAAATATGAGTGCATTCGTGGAGCTGGGCGTCGTTACACTACATCCTCATGATCGCTTTCTGCAGGACTTTTACGGGCTTTCCTCAACTCACTGAAGTGACGTCGGTGTCCGGGTTAGCGCTAGCATGAGCCGTCAGGCAAGTGTTATTTAAATAAACTCCTGATGTACTCAAGGCCGTAACCCAGGGGGGCAGCGTTTCATATTATTTTGAAGGTACCCCCGGGAGCCGCCATTGGCTAACAAGCCTTCACCTGCTGTTAGCATCCCATTGACTCCCATTCATTTTGGCGTCACTTTGACAGCGAATAACTTTACATCTGAGGCGTTTAAAGACTCCATTTGTCCATGGTTTATTTCTAAAGAAACACGACAATGTATAAAAGGCTCCATTACCTTGTATCTTACGTTATGGCCCCGTAGAAGCAGTTTTTGTAAAAGTAGGCTAACGATTGCGTCATAACCACGCGACCATCTGGAAATTACCGTAGAGACAGGAAGAGAAGCTCGCAGTCAATCGGGGGGACGTGGAGGCATAAAGTCCGATAAAGTCAAGGGAGAAGCCCATAGAGAGTCATGACGTTGCTCCTGCTCCTAGCTCATGGACAGATCCTACTCACGCTTTCCGTCTCTGCAAGATTTGGAAGGGAATGGTTCAGATTTCGTTTGGCACAGCTACTAGAAAACTTACAACTGTCAGGCAGGCTGCTGACGTCACATCCACGTCGTCAAGCTCAGTTTGAGTCTACGCAGTACGCTCGGCATTCAGGAAATGAGGGCTTCTAATCTGCTTCACTTCTCTCCGTTGAAACCTATGGGGTCGCTGTGTCCAGTTTATATACTGTCTATGCCGTAACCAGGGTTTGAAAATTAGTGAGGTCCGGAGTGAGGTGTTAAGAATTGTGCTATAATAACACACAAAAATGCACTACATATAGCCTAAACCTCAAAATAGACAGACATGTAGATGATTGGGAAAGATTTTTTATTCAATATAATGTTTTACATTTCACAGACATGTTACAACTATTTACAGGCTATTTGCTATAGTGTGTGTGTGCTACTCTTCAATCCTTGGCTCACTGAAATGACAAAATAAAAAAGACAGATTCAGACTTCAGACAGATAGTTTATACTCAGTGCAAAAGCAAATGCAAATGAATGTTGGATGACTCTTTACATACTCCTTACAACATGCATTACCTTTCCATTTGTAATGGGGTAGAAGAGGAAGGACTACTAAATTAATAGAGCACCAAATCCCTTTGTTGAATGATGTCCCGGTGCGTCAGCGCCATCGCCGAATTCCCCCTAGTCAGTTTGAAGCAGTGAAAACTCACATTAAGCAGCTGCTGGAGAGCCAGGTCATTAGGGAGAGTTGTAGTCCATATTCATCCCCGATTGTGCTGGTGAAGAAAAAGGATGGCTCCTTAAGAATGTGCGTGGATTATCGCCAGCTAAATGCAAAGACCAGGAAGGACGCTTATCCTCTTCCTAGGATTGAGGAGTCCTTAGACGCACTGACTGGGGCAAAGTGGTTTTCTACATTAGATCTAGCAAGTGGCTACAATCAAGTGCCAGTGGCTGAAGCTGATCGTCCTAAGACTGCCTTCTGTACTCCTTTTGGACTCTTTGAATTTCTCCGGATGCCTTTTGGGCTTTGCAATGGACCAAGTACTTTCCAACGGCTCATGGAGCGAATTTTTGGTGACCAAAGTTTTCAGTCCTTACTGCTCTATCTTGATGATGTGATTATTTTTTCAACAACAGTAGAACAGCATCTGCAGCGATTGGAACTGGTACTGAGTCGTTTAAGACAGCAAAATTTAAAAGTCAAACTGAGTAAATGTTGTTTTTTTAGATCAGAAGTGCGTTACTTGGGACATGAAGTTTCCGCTGCAGGAGTTAGTACTGATCCAGATAAGATAGCTGCGGTGGCAAACTGGAAACGGCCACAGACTCTTCAAGAATTGAGGTCGTTTTTAGGCTTTGCTAGTTATTATCGACGATTTGTAAAAGGGTTTTCGTGTATTGCAAAGCCGTTGAATACTTTAGTAGCGGAGGTCATTCGGGATCAGAAGACCAAGCGGCCAAAAGTTGAGTTGGGGAATAACTGGGTGGAAGCCTGTGAGAATGCATTCCAGTCCCTTAAGGTAGCTTTGACCAGTGCGCCTGTGTTGGCTTACGCTGATTTCCGCAAGCCATTCATTTTGGAAATCGATGCAAGCTTTCAGGGTTTGGGTGCCGTTTTGTCACAAGAACTAGAGGGCAAATGTCGACCAGTTGCTTTTGCAAGTAGAGGGTTGAGACCATCAGAACGTAATATGCGAAATTATAGTTCAATGAAGTTGGAATTTGTGGCTCTAAAATGGGCCGTAGCTGAAAAATTCAGAGAGTATTTGCTGGGCAATAAGTGTACAGTATATACTGATAACAACCCTCTTAGCCATTTGCAGACAGCAAAGTTAGGGGCACTGGAACAAAGGTGGGTCAATCAACTCGCAGAATTTGACTTGGACATAAAATATAAGCCTGGTCGCAATAATGGCAATGCTGATGCTTTGTCTAGACAAAGCACTGCCCCTTTCGCGGGATTGGCTTCAATTGCAGTTGTGCCTGAACAGATACGGCAGTCCGTTTCTGATCATGGTCCAGTAGCAGCGGTTAATACCATCTCTGTCTTTCCTAGACCGTCAAAGGACAATTTGGGTGTGCTGCAGGAAGCTGACCCAGTTATAGGAAGGTTCATGGTTTACTGGGACTGTAAGCAGCCACCAACATCTCAAGAGCGTAGTCTTGAACGATCAGAGGTCTTGGAGTTAGTTCGTCAGTGGGGGAAATTGGAGAAGGTAGATGGCGTCTTGTACCGACGATTTTGGCCACAAGAAAGTCATAAGGAAGTTCGACAGGTGGTGTTACCATCGGTCCTTAGGGAAGAGGTTCTCACCTGCCTTCATGATGACCATGGTCATCAGGGGATGGAGCGAACAGCAAGGTTAGTAAGGGCTCGGTGCTACTGGCCAGGGATGTATAGCTATGTGGATGATAGGTGTAGGAAATGTCAGCGCTGTACTTTGTCAAAAGTAGTTAGACCGAAGGTGCGTACCTTTATGGGGCATTTGGTAGCTGATAGACCGCTAGATATCTTAGCTATTGATTTCACACTGCTGGACCCATCATCTAATGGAATAGAAAATGTATTAATTATGACCGATGTGTTTTCAAAATTTACCCAGGCAATCCCTACTAAAGATCAGACTGCAAAGACTGTGGCTCGGGTACTGGTGGAACGGTGGTTTTATATGTTCGGTGTCCCACGACAGTTACATTCAGATCAGGGAAGGTGCTTTGAGAGCCGTTTGATTCAAGAACTTTGTCAAATTTATGGAATTACCAAGACTCATACTACACCATATCGGCCACAGGGGAATGGTCAGTGTGAGTGGTTCAATAGAACCATGCACGATTTGCTGCGCACCCTTCCTGCTGAGAAAAAACGCGATTGGCCGTCACATTTGTCCCAGGTGGTTTTTGCATATGATACCACAGAGCACCAGTCTACAGGCTATTGTCCTTATGTCTTGATGTTTGGACAAGAACCACATTTACCTGTAGATGTTATGTTAGGATTGGATGACTATGGTCAAACGAATTGTGATTGGATGGCTGACCATCGAGATAATCTGGAAAAGATTTTTAACTGTGCCCGAGCTCGTCTCCAAAAGGCTGCAGCCCAGCGTGCCCGTGCAAATGATGCTAAGGTGTCTCGTATGTCCTTACATGAAGGCCAGCTGGTATATCAGAGAGCTCACGGTCACAAAGGTAGAAGTAAAATCCAGGATGCCTGGGATCCAACCACGTACAGAATTGTCCGATGCCCTGAAGATCAAGGGTCCGTATATTCTATTGTTCCAGTCGATGGTGGTAAAGTGAGACACATCCACCGTAGTGAGCTGCGACCAGTTTATGTTCCATCAGATGGCCAAGCAGAGTATCCGGGATTACCCTCTTTGGACAACGATTATGACGATTTTGGAGGGGTCATGGTGTTGGGTGAATTGCCTGGTGTAATTGAGGAGGATGAATGCATTATGCCCCCTTTAGCAGAAGAATGTGGCCTTGATCGTGAGTTGATCTCAGAGCCATATCAAGATGAATTGCCTTTGCAGCTAGAGGTGGGCCCATTGAGACGGACAGCACGGTCCACAGCGGGACAACATACAAATCCATATCACCTTCCTCATTCGGCAGTGTGTAGAGAAGTCCAGCCAAATGGTCATGCCTCTCTCCCTATGACAGAGCTCTCCAAGGGTAAAAATACCCTGTTTTTTCGACCTTGGTCATAGAAATCCGATCGACGGGACGTCGATTTAAATTAAGCGGGGTGTATTGTAATGGGGTAGAAGAGAAAGGACTACAAATTGGATGGACTACAAATCCCATGAATTAAGACACTATAAAGGGAAACCAAACTGTTTAGACTTCCTCTTTGTGGTACCATGTGGCAAACAGGAAAAGCTGTTTGGTGTCTTTCAAGGCTGTGTAATAGCAGATGAAAAAACCAAGTTGATTATAGAACTGAATTGGGAAGGTAAGGGTTGTTGATTTATGAGACCATAGTGAGTTTGTCTAGTTTTAACATGTTTGTATTTGTTTTCTGTTTTAGTGTTCTTATGGGAATGGTGTAGATTGGTGCCTCAGAGAATTAAGCAGATATATTTGAGAATACAGGTACTGATATTAATTGAACTATTTAATAGGGAGATTTGGTTTTAAGTTTTATTTTATTTTATTTTATATTTGTGTTTGTTTTAATGGTTAAGGTTTTTTTAATCCTTGTAAATATTTTATAGGGCAATCATCAATGTGTATTCTTTCTTTGTTTTCTTTACAGATGATGCATGATTGCCGTTTACTTTAGTGAAAGCATTGGTGGCTTATTGGGTGTTTGAAGAGATGACTTTAATGCTGAATTGGGTCTTGTGTATGGAAGTGGCAAAGGGATTGATTTAATTTGTGAAATTGTCTTTGTTTGTTTTGGTTTGTTTTATTTTGTGTTTGTTTTTGTTTTGTTTGTTGTGGACCTACAACTGACGGTGGGGTTCCCATTTCCTTGTATGTGGTTTACTCTGTAAGGTTTTGGGAATAGATGGTAGTGCTTTGATTTACTTTACACTTGTGGAGGTTGGAGTGAAAGTGTGTTTGTTGAACTTGTGAGTGTGCACATAGTTTCAGAGCAATTTCCATTGGATAGGATCGGGAACCCTGTTGTCTGTAACGGTTACAATTTTTTTTTTTTTTTTTTTTTTTTTATTCTCTTTGCCATCTCTGATTACCCCATGTGCTTCTTGTGAATCTTGTATAATAAACTTTGTTATATTTGCAGCGAAACACACTGTGGTTGTGGCCCTTTCCGAGTTCTCCTCATCCCTTGTGAGATGATGGGGTTACACATTGAAGGCTAGCTGTATCCGCCTGTGGCCAGAGGCATCCCACCGTCTAAGGACTCTCTCCTTGTCCAGCTTAACTTTTTTGATGAACATGCATCAACGCCAGTCCTGTGAGCCTTTCTCTAGACAGAAGATCTGAGCCATGTTTTGAGCCTTCGCATTGCAGAGAATGCCCTTTCACATTCACATGTTGTCACAGGAAGTGTAAGAAATTTTTTCAGCATACACTGGATGTTGGGGAAGAAGGCCCTCTGTGTTGTTTTCAGAGTTTGCAGTGCTGATGCAGGCAGCACCCTAGCTCTATTTCATTTCGCTCCTGTACTCAGTCTGAGACCGCGACCTATCTCTCAGTTTTCCTCCGGCCTGAAAACAGCCGACCAATCAACGAACAGAGGGCGGGCTGAGAGCTGTGACGTAGACGCTAAGCGCCTAGTTTAGATTGTAGTTCAGGATACGACCGCGGATATGGAGACACGGGATGCAATTCGCTCTGTTGTGGAGAATATTCCCGGCATTAGCAAACTAAAGCCAGAACAAGAAGAGTGTTTGACTACGTTTACATGCAGCCAATATCCGGGTTATGGTCGGGTTAAGGTCACTATTTGGGTTTCTGAAACATTCGGAATAACCCGTTTACATGCGTGAGCAGAGAGAGTTACTCCTGTATACATGGAATTTGTAATCAGTTGGGAATATCCCGATGTAAACGGCGACGCACGGTTAGCGTCAGGACTTACGGACAACCTTAAGACGCAATATGCGTCATTTCCAATTCTTCTTCCTGTATCCAAAGACAACAACAACAGCAGCAACACGCGGATAATGAATAGTTCGGGGCAGATAGCGATCGCCTTTGTTTGCGCTTTCCTTCTCGCTCCAAAAGTGTGGTGCTGTGCTGCGTCTCGCCATGTTAACCTCTACTTCTTGTTTACTTCCGGTATACTGCACGCGGGTTTCTGTATGCGCCGTCTCTACTCAAAAGACCAAGATTCCTTGCGAATAGAACATGCGCAGAACACAAATCAATGTTCCTTTTGATGGGGATATGCCGATACGCGTTTACATGACCAAATATTCGGGTTAGAAAAGGGGTACCCCAGGGGTAATATCCGGGTTTTTAAAAACCGGGATATGAGCATATCCGGGTTTTTGCCGGTGTTTACATGGCCGTGCGCGACCGGGTTATTGCTAATATCCCGGTTTTGAACGGGTTATTGGCTGCATGTAAACGTAGTCTTTGTTCAACATTTTGAATGGAGGTGATGTTGTGGCCCTACTCCCGACAGGTTTTGGGAAAAGTTTAATTTATCAACTATTATCAATCGTCAGCGAAAAACTGGGGAGACCAAAGGCCGGCAAGGCGATAGGCTTTTTTATGGTCCTTGGCGTTTTTGAAGGTGTATCTCGGTCTCTTTTATCTGTCGAACTGGCGCCCTTTTGACAGGTTATTGTCTCCTTTCTTTGCCAGTCCTTAAATATTGTCATGTCATGCCGTAATCTTGTAATTAAGTTGCAGCATTTCCGACAGACTTGAGAAGAACTAAGAGCTGTGTTTGACAGAACTAATCCTAACTTTGACAGTTGGCTACAAATATTTTCTTGATTCTCTCTACTATCAAATATTGTTTTAGAGGCACTGATTGTACCGTGGATGCGAAGATTTACTTCACATAACCTGCAAAAGTCGTTCACAGCCATGTTCACTCCATATTTAGCTCGATGGTTTAGTTTTAGTATAGTTTTAGCATCACACAGTGGAAATTCGATGCGGCTGAGACGGCGCATAGCATACGTCATGACCAAACGTTATGTGATTGGCTTACGGGTAACCAATGATTTTAAGCTTCAGACTAGCGCCCCCAGGCGGTAAAGAAAACCTTTTTCTATTACGGATCTCCAGACTCTCTCTACGAAGCAAAGTGAAGTAGCAGAGTCTGGTATTACCAGGCTAGCAGTACCCCATCTTCAGAGTGAAACTTGTGCCTCCAGCTTTCTATCTCCTGCTCTACTGTGCTTGGGTAAGGTAGGTCCTCATGGTACCACTTTACCATTCTTTGCTCTCTTTCTTCTGTCAGTTTCTTCAACGATTTTGGTACCAGGTAAACTGCTAGTGATGCAGGCTCATTACTTTCAGAGAATCTCTCATCCAGCTCACTAGTTATGTGATCGATGAAGGGATAGAAGAGATTCACCTGGTAGTGGTCTTCCACTGACTCTGTGGATATATTTGGGCTGTAATTCTGTTTTACTGATATTCTACGCTTTGTTGGGACCACATCAACTGAGTTGGCCAATGCTGTGGCTTTTTGAAAACATGGACTGAATCCTTGCTCATTTCTTTGGTTGGCTATGACTTGCCGTACATTTCTTGCCTCCTCGTATGCTGTGATGATGTCCAAGTTGGTAGACTGCAGCTGTTTGGTTAGAGGTAGCATATAACCCAGCACTTTGTTGGCTATTACAGCAGTAATGATGGTCTCAAATGTTTCAATACTATGCCGGAGAGTACTGGCCTTTCCAGAGGTGGTAGTTACTTCTGCCTCCATGGTCTCCAAAACAGAATGTATAGCAGTGAACTTCTCCACAAAAGCACTCAGTGTGTTTGCTCTGCTACCCCATCTAGTGTCTGGCATCAGTGGGATCCCTGCTGTTCTTGGTTGCCCTTCTCTTCTACTCTCTGCCCGCAGGCCATCTTTTCTGGCCCCTGTGGCTGAGAAGAACACTGCAATCTTTTCTACAATGGCCATTGTGTTCCTCACTAAAGGAAGATCAGAACAACCATGCACCACAACCAAATTAAGTGCATGGCTCCTACAATGGGTGTACATTGCCCTGGGGTACAGTTCCTTGACTCTCTTTTGTACCCCACACACTTTGCCACTCATTGTAGAGGCCCCATCATAACCCTGACCCCCCAGTTGTTTGAAGACCCCACTTTGTCAGCTGATTGAGAATGGCTGAGGTTATTGTTGCCGCATCTTGTTTGGGCAAGGGACAGAAACCGAGAAAATCCTCCTTTATCTCTAGGTTTTCTTCCTCCTCACTGACGTAACGAACACATATGGACATCTGTTCAGTCCCACTTGTATATCCATGGACTCATCAGCTAATACAGTGAAGTACTTGGCTGCCTGTATTCTATTGATTAGGGTCCCTCTGATTTCCTCTGCACAACAATCAATAAGCTCATTTTGAATTGCTGGTGAAAGGTACAGTGGGTACGGAAAGTATCTACCATCTACCCGGCGCCCCCGGTCCACGCGAGCCGGGCCCAGGCCCAGGCCCAGGCCTGCCCACGGAGCCGACTGCTCAAGCAGTGCGCCGCCAGTCCTGCTCCTCTGATCAACATGAGCAAGTCTCGCAGACCATGCGAACTGCGGCGACGACCAAGCGCGCCATGACGGCAACCAGGTAAACTGTGCAGATGGTAGCCATTTTAGCTGCAGTGGGGGACGGATTAGCTGCTGTGGTAACCAGATGCGCCGCGCCAGTGGTAACCAGGTGAGCCGCGCCAGTGGTAACCAGGTGAGCCGCGCCAGTGGTAACCAGGTGGCCTATTTATTCATGTACAGTTGTAATAAAATAGAATTTTTGTAATAAAAATAATTGTTTCAATAGTGTTGTCAACATAAACAATGTAAAGCGCTTTGAGTACCTAGAAAAGCGCTATATAAATGTAATGAATTATTATTATTATTATTATTATTATAACACTTGTAAGTGGTTAAACAAAATGTTTCTATCATGTATTTTGATATTTACCCACTTTCAGTTAGAATGTCAGAAAGTAGCTCATGCACGGCATGTTGATGGATTTTGACAGTTTGACGAGGTTTTGTGAAAAGATTGTTGGTTCAGTTGACTGGTTATAACAACACTACAAACAATACCATCTTCAATCAACTTCCATTGAGTTCCAGGGGTATTAAATGTAAGTACAAAATACTTTTACTCTTGTGCTTGTGAATTGGTGGGGAATAGTAGCAGTAGCTAATGTAAGCTTGGTGTTTTTAGCAGGCTAGCTATCTTGCAGGTTAAACAGTGTAACAGTAACTGCTACAGTGCAGTCAGGGCTCTCAAGTGTCACGTGACAGTCACTCATTTCAGTCTTTTGTCACGCCCTCTCGCCACACATTGTATTTCTCACACGGAAAAACTTCTTATAATATATTTAATATGCCGCAGCGCCCAAAATGTCTCTGGCCGCGCCAGTCTCATTATGGAACCGGCAGGAATCAATCGCTGTGATTCAAGATCAATCCTCAGCCCGCTGCTGGAGCCTGCATCCAGTTAGTTTTACATCAGGCCTGGCTAGAATAAGTTTCTCCAAACCGTAGAAAAAGTATACTGCAACATAAGAGTGTGCAAATATCATCTATGATAATATTGTAATTGTTTTAATGATGTGAAATCGAGTATGTCCCTCACTTTGCAAACACCAAACAAAAACTCAGCAAGAGAGTTAACCCTTTCAGATTTAGGTTAGACTACTGAGCGTGCGCATTTAGAGGGCACGCTCTCAACTGCGTGATTTACTCTATTTAAATGCAGCAACATACACACCTGTATTAATTGTCTGTTAGGCTATATCATATGATATAGATAAGCAATCACACAAAGAGTGCCATTTTCTCCTCAAAATATCAGCACAATTAAAATGAGTTTAATAAACAAGAAGTTAATATTAAGTGACTTACATTAAGTCTGCCGACCTGAAGCATCTCTCGCTCAAAACCACTCTTTTACTGGCGCTCGCCTCCGTTAAAAGAGTGGGCGATTTATACGCGCTGTCTTCGAGTGCGCCCTGTCTTGAGTTTGGACCCAGTGACTGCGGAGCCGTCCTTAAAGGTGCTGTATGTAACTTTTCTACTAAAATGAATCCTTTTTTTATTGCCTGTGTGTGAAGGGGTTGTAATCTCACATTAAAATGATCCACTTTGCGGGTTTTGCTATTACCTCGGAAAGCAAGTATTCTTATTTTTATGTGAGGGTGCCGGGTCGGATTTACCGCGAAATCCAGTGACGTGACCTGCACGCGCGCTCCCGAGCCTCTCGCCTCGTCTAGCCTATACTGACTCTGCACTCAACAGCGACGACACTGCAACTTATGTTATGACATGGACTTATGACTTATTATGCAACTTATGACATGTCTGATAACAATAAGAAACGACCTGCTCCCAGCACAACACAGACTCCAACACAAACTCCACATATTGATAAAAAACAAAACAAAAAGCTTTTTCTGCTGAAGCTCGTAAGGCCAGACGTGAATCGGATGAACTTCGGGTGAAAAAACACGGCTCAACATCGGCAGGGCATTTGAAGCATGGAGAAACCTTATCTAGAAACCTAGAATGTACATTTCCTGAAGAAAATGTGAAGTGGTGCTTGCAGTGGCAAAATTTGGCACGGTTGATAGGGTTCCATACTTATCATGGTACGAGCATGGAGCATTAGTTCAACGTCAAGCTGATAAAAGTAGCCTATTATTGTGATGTTGCAGTGGGAGTTTACCTTAGTTTCCAGCATGTTGTGTGATGCTTTCTCCTGTCCTGTGTGTTGCGTCTCAGCCTGGAAGGTACCCACAGCGCTCGCTCATAAATTCGAGCACGCGCAAGAGCACACGCTTGTAAAATTATTGGTTGCAATCTGAAACATCACCGCTAGAGGTCGCTGAAAACTACATACAGCACCTTTAAAGGAGAACTCCGGTCAATTTTAACATTGAGCTAATTTTTTTGTACATTTGGAGTGCTGTCAGTACAGAGAACAACGACACAAATCTGTGTTGCCTACACCGTGTTATCCTCGTTTTAAAATTTGCACCCTGTTGACTTCAATGGGGCAAGTTTTAAACCTGCTTTTAGCCTCTTAACATCCTTGATGTGTCATTACAAGTGCACAGGTCATGTGAGTGATTCCTTCGGAGTGAACGCGGGTGAATCTGACTGCAGTAGATGTGAAAGAAATATATAAAAAATTATGTTTATTCAGCCAGCGCACATACCTGTGTTTACATCCTGTTTTCGGTCGAAGTCCACAGTAATCGATTGTCGAGTTCACGCGCATAGGTTTAGTACCTATGATCACGCGCGTGAACTCGACAATCGACTACTATGGACTTCGACCGAAAACAGGATGTAAATACAGGTATGTGCGCTGGCTGAATAAACATCATTTTTATTCATATCTTTCACACCTACTGCAGTCAGATTCACCCGCGTTTACTTTTAATCAAAATAAATCAGTTTCATGCATAACCCTTTTAATCCAGCTCTAAATACCTTACATTGGGTGTCTTTGACCTCTTGTGGAAAATAAATAATATAAGATGATCTTTCATGACTCTAGATGGCCTTATATGGAGCAAATGAGCTGTTCCTCTGGGTCCTAAAGTCAGAAAACTCAGTCAAAACTCCTCAATCCATTAAAAACACTTTTTTTTTTGTGAATTTCAGAACTCTTTCATTTCCTTTTTTTTCTTCTTTTTTTTTTAAAATGTGACTAGAAACAAATTTTTTTTATGCAACATTTAGCAACTTTTTGAACAGGCTGCATGTAACCCCACTTATTCAATAGGGAATAAATTATGGCTAATAATGACTGGGGATGCACCGATACCACTTTTTCCAGAACGAGTCCGATACCGTAACCGATACCTGTATTTTCACTGCATTTGTCATTTTTAAATGTATTGGTAGAGAAACCAAAAGAATATAAATCATATTATTTGGCTAAGTTGTTTTCATGCTTAATAAAGCCTGTGTATGAATTTGTTACTTTCACTGTTCATATTGCTCAATCATATTTTATCTTTCATTTTAAAGGGATACTCCACTTTTTTCGGAAATAAGCTCATTTTACAACTCCCCCAGAGTTAAACAGTTGAGTTTTACCGTTTTAGAATCCATTCAGCCGAACTCCGGGTCTGACGGTACCACTTTTAGCATAGCTTAGCACAGATCATTGATTCTGATGAGTCCAGTAGCATTTCTTTCAAAATGACCAAAGAGTTTCAATATTTTTCCTATTTAAAACTTGACTCTTCTGTAGTTAAACCGCGTACTAAGATCGACGGAAAATGAAAAGTTGCGATTTTCTAAGCCTATATGGCTAGGAACTACTCTCATTCCAGCGTAATAATCAAGGAACTATGTGGCTGTACCATGAGTGCAGCAGGCGTAATGATATGACGCAGCGCCTGAAAATAGTCCCCAGCTCGGTAACTTCTTCCAACGTGACCGGGACTAAGTTTGTCTAACCTATTAGACCTATTTTCAGGCGCTGCGTCATATCACTACGCCTGCTGCACCCATGGTACGGCCGCACAGTTCCTTGATTATTACGCCGGAATGAGAGTAGTTCCTAGTCATATAGGCTTAGAAAATCGCAACTTTTCATTTTCCGTCGATCTTAGTACACGGTTTAACTACAGAAGAGTCAAGTTTTAAATAGGAAAAATATTGAAACTCTTTGGTCATTTTGAAAGAAATGCTACTGGACTCATCAGAATCAATGATCTGTGCTAAGCTATGCTAAAAGTGGTACCGTCAGACCCGGAGTTCGGCTGAATGGATTCTAAAACGGTAAAACTCAACTGTTTAACTCTGGGGGAGATGTAAAATGAGCATATTTCCGAAAAAAGTGGAGTATCCCTTTAAAGGGATGGTTCGGAGTAAAACCAACCTAGGGTCCTTTGCACCATGACCTCGAGCCAAAGAATGGCACCAAACTTATACAGTAGTACAAATAGGTTCTGTACTCATAAAACGAGGCATTGGAAAGTTTGTAAGTACATCAGGAGTTTATTTAATAAAGAAATATAAAATAAAGAAAATGCAAATCATATTACTTATAGATCAGAATTAATGTAACACTGTATATTATACTCTGTACTCTATATGTAGTGCATATTAATCTCAAAACATTTTAGTTGTCACAATATAATACCACTTTACACGTCATCCATTTTATGTGATAACTGCAGGCCTTCACATTTGAACATGGACGGTTCAGCACGTGACCCATTAACACTCACTCATGTACGATAGAAACTCAAATAAACATAAAACAGAGTTAGAAAATAATAATATTACAGCCAAACTCTTCTTAAAGCTACACTGTGTAATTTTTTTAGTTGATTCTTAGCAAAAAACACTTAGTTCTTTCAAAAATATATGTGCTCATTAATGTATATTTACTTCTTTCAAGTAATAAAGTATTCTCGTAAGTTTATAATCTGCCATTGAAAGTACATACGGGTGAGGGGTTCGAATGCCGGTCGCCATGTTGCCCCTCCATCTTGAAACTACATTAGCCAAAGAGGGACATACCTGTAAATTCAAGCTTCGCCTTTTGCGTTTTTCACTCAGTGACACCGTGACGAATGCGAGGGGGAGATTACTCGCGAGTCGCGACTGCCGGCAGATTTGAAAGATGTGTGTGTGTGTGTGTGTGTGTGTGTGTGTGTGTTCACTCACATTTGATTTTGAAATAGAGAATTAAAACGTCAACGCGACAGCAAGACCAAAGTCAATATTGGAGTAACTTTTCCCAGATGGAAAGAGCTCATGAGAAGCAAAGATTTTAAAACGGACGCCGAAGTTGCCTGCTTTCTTCTCGACAGGTAATTCAGCCTATGTGTGTAAATTAAGTTTTATAGTTGCTTGTCTAACCATAGCATGGTTGTGCATAACGCCAGAACGACCTCTAGTATAACTTCATCCTCGCGTCAATGGTGAAAAAGTATTGTTTACCTTGTAATGTAGCAGATTGGGAATTTCTCTTTTTCTCCCCCTGGTGGAGAACTGAATTATCTGCCCAGTAAATTTAGTGGTGTCAGGTAACCGTCTGGTGACTAATTACCATGATTGCACTCTAAATAAAAATGCAGCATTCAAATGGCTGGGGATGTTACTTTTTGCATCCTGGTTGCCTGTTCCTAGTGGAGTCGTGTGGTTCGGGGCATTTAGTCTGCTCATTGCGTGATCAGGTATGTGACTGAGCGGAATATGGAATGTGATTTTATAATATTAGTGTGTAATTTTAAAGTTTGTGTCCTGCAGTCACTACACAATTTGAGTGCAGCGAGAACCTGTACAGTCGTGTTAGAATCATTGAAAACGCAGTGAGTATGATCTCTTTTCTGGTGGATCGTTTCATGTTTATAAAAAAAGTTAATTTCACTGCTGTGTGTGCGTGCAGGTTGGAAGGAACGTGCATAACAGGCTTGCTTCCAGCTCTGAGCGGTGCAAGCTTATCTTTAATGGCAAGACGCACGGCCCCGGATTACGCTGCTGTTTTGTTTCTATTTTGAATGTTTTATTTTCATTAATGTTTTTGTTTTGTGGTATTTTCTTTTATTAGTAATTGTTATAATCTGTATGATTTGATTTTCTTTCTTTGTTTATATAATTTGTAATTAATGTAAGCGCTCGGGTCTCCTGTGGCCAATGGTAAAAAGGATACTTTGCCCACCTCTCTTTTTGGGGGTATAGGGTTTAACACTTGAGTGTGAGTTTCTCATTCCCTTTCTAGTGTGCAACACCAGTGTGAGTGGTTGGTTGTAGTGAGCGATTACTGTTTGAGGTGGGGCAGGATTCTCTTTCCCTGTTAGTGTCTTTTGACGACCCAAGTGCTGCCCGTAATATTTAAATCTTTATTTTTCTTTTCTTTATTTTAAGTACCTTTTTCTTGTATGTGTTGGTAATGTAAAAGGTAAATGTATTGAAGGTACTTGTTAGTGACTGTCATGTGCAATAAAACAAAAAATGTTTTAATTGGCAGAACTGTCTCAGTCCTCTCTGGAAAGAACGAACCTGGGGTTTAGATTTTCTGAGTACTAGTATATCCTGGGGTGAAAGTCCCTAGGTGGCGTAGTTGGCTACAGTTAAGACTTTGAGTATCTTCACGTGAGCTTTTGCTTATCTTAGTTCTAATCTTGCTCTCCGCCTCACCATCGTGCCACATAACATAAATCTGTGCTGCGACGGATCACAGGTGATGAATAGTTTTAAAGGCGCAATTTTTTAAGCTATATAAAAAAAGGACACTGTAAATTTTAGTTATTTTTAATTGCTTTTACTTTGTACACATTATAACGTTAGCCTAATCTGATTATGCTGGGATAGCCGATTCCAAGGGTGACGTTTACCTCCTGACATCTGTCCTGTAGTTTTATTCATTTTAGATGTATTATTGTTTATTATTGTAATGGACGAAGTCGATAACTGGAAGCCATGTTAATCTTGGAATAATGCGGCCACCGTAGGAGTTAAAACGCCCTCGGAATTGAAAGGAACAGAAACTAATATTCACTGGGTAGTCATATACAATTTCACCACTAGATGGGGGAAAAATTCACACAGTGTAGCTTTAACAGCATAAATAACACTGTATTTTATTATACGAACTGTTAGTAACCCATAAAACTTCATGTACTAACAATACAGTGCATTGAGACGTGCTGATGTTAGCATAGCATCGGGAACTAATCACGTTCGCCATGTGCGACAATCTCATCTCTTTTTCCACAATACGGGTATATAACAATTATACCAACACCCTATATACACAAACTCATATTAACATCAAATATTTGGATATTTAAGGGGCTTACCTGAAAAGGGGAACATAAAAATATTAAAATAATCTCTGTTTTATGAGTGGGGGAAGGGAACCGTGTGCCTGATAATAACTCTCCATGCTCGCCCCGCCCCCTGCTGGAGTCTTCTGGTACTGCACCATAACAAACTACATGAACCAATGAAATAACCAATCATGACAATAATATTCTCAATACCTGCTACATTATACACCATATAAAATGATCCACAATATACAATACTTTTGTATATTGCGTTACACACTGCGTTTGCATAGGTGGAGATTTTTTTCGTGAGAAATACAAGTACGAAATAATCCACAAAATTATTAGTGAATGAGACCCAATGTGTATACATGTGATTCATTTAACATAATTTTAACTTAATTTAAAATACTTATTCCAATATCCAAATATGATATAAAACTCGCAGTGGGAAAACGGGTTTATATTTGTGACGTGCTGTCTTTGCATCTGATCATTGCACACTATAAACAGGCATTAGCTGAATAAACGTTAGCCAATACAAACATAATAGAAAACAGTTGACAATGAATAGAGCAAATCACCAATAAAAAACCTAGCACGTCAATTTTAATTTTACAGTTATCTACAATTCTCACGCAGCGCAGACAACAATAATTTTTAATCCATAAGTAATAACGCACTAGTTTTCATACCAAATAAATACGTAACATAATTAGGTACTTTATTTATTAACACACAATAATGTAACATGTAGGCTACGTTTCTCAACACTGAGAATTAATAAATAAACAGCTGTTTCTCCAGACTATCGCTTTCCAGTTATCCACAAATCACAGCACTATTATAATCACTAAGTGATTTTTTATTTATTTCAGTATTTAGATTTATTGTTCAGCATTACTTGAGCATTTTATCATTTGCATGGCTGAATGATGTCTTCCTCTTGTTTGAGTGACCATGAATGATCTTGGAGTATGGAGTATCTTAAATTAATCCCACAGACAGTAAAAGAAATGGACACAGCGACCCCATAGACTTCAACAGAGAAAAGTGAAGTCAATCAGAAGCACTTCTTCCTGATGGCGAGCGACTGCACAGACTCACACTGAGCTTGACGACGTAGATGTGATGTGAGCAACGCGTCTGTCTTCTAGTAGCTGTGCCGAGAGAAATCTGAATCATTCCTTTCCGAACCTTGCAGAGGCGGAGAGTGTGAGTAGGAGCTGTCCATGAGCTGGAGCAGGAGACACTTTATGATCCTCTATGGGCTTCTCCCTTGACTTTATCAGACTTTATGCCTCCACGTCCCCCCGATTGCCTGCGAGCTTCTCCTCCTGTCTATACGGTAATCTCTCTACTGTGCGACAGAGAGTCGCGTGGTTATGACACAATCGTTAGCCTACTTTTACAAAAACTGCTTCTACGGGGCCATAACATAAGATACAAGGTAATGGAGCCTTTTATACATTGTCGTGTTTCTTTAGAAATAAACAATGGACAAATACAGTCTTTAAACGCCTTAGATGTAAAGTTATTCGCTGTCAAAGTGACGTCAAATGAATGGGAGTCAATGTAATGCTAACAGCAGGTGATGGCTTGTTAGCCAATGGAGGAGGCTGGATTCCCCCCTTGATTAATCCATGCGATTAAGCCCATGTGATTGTCGAGGACTGAATCCAGCGCTATGATTGGTCGAACTCTTCTTCTTTTGCTGGTGCTTGATGTGAGTTCTGCGATTGCACAGTCACCAGGTTTTTGCGTAGTTTAGAGTGACAAATCGAACCAGTGTACCCAAAATGTGTTCAGGTTGGCAGGTCTGCTACAGGCTTTTTTCAATTTATTTTTTACAAATTAATTTATTTTTTGAACTTTATTAAACTTTAAAATAAAATATTTAAATCAAATTGAATAAAGCCATAAGCCCCAAGAAACTGGTTTACAGTGAATGTATAACAGCTATGTGGTGTTCACTGTAAAAATAAAATAATAATATGATCAATAAGTTAACATGTTTGAAAAGTGATACAGTATATCCAAAAACTTAGAAAAACCCAAAAAAAGGAAGAAGATAGGCATCTGTGCTTTCTTACGGAGAATAGGGAAGGCTGTAAACAAGGCTCTACAGTGCGAGTATTTCACTTGCATTTGCGCCTAAAATAGATATGTGCGAAACTTGAAAAATAATTTACGAGCACAGTGCGCGAGTGACAGGCTGTTCTCAATACACAGAACAACAGCGCCATGAAGCGAAGCACACCATTGATTTCACATGGAAAGCAAGCAAGAGGACGTGATGGGGTCGCAACTGCGCGATGTGAACATAGCATGATGTATGCGTGCCTAACGTAATGCAAATGAGAGCGACGATTCACAACCAAGCGTGCCGCACAAGCCCTGAAAAGTGAAGCCTAAGCGTCTCGATCGCCCCCCGGTGGCTGGTTCTAGTATAGGTCATAAGCCCCGCCTCCCCGTGTTATTCAACGGGACTTGAGACCAACTAAACAATTTAATTACACTTCAGATATTTTTTTTCCGAAGGTGGTTTCTGTCATTTACTGTAGTTTTTATCACGCTGATGTAAATTCAAGTGCTTGTTTTTAAAGTAAGTTTGTTTTTAGTTAGTTATTTAATAGTGGTGAGACGTCATGATTGACAGCTTCTCTGAGCGAAGTAGTCACTGAACAACAACAACAACAACCTTCAGTTATAAAGCACATTTAACACAATACAAATTGATCCAAAGTGCTGTACATAGTGCATAGCAGGACTACACTATATAAAACAACAATTACAAGTTTCCAAAAGCTAAAGAATAAAAATGTGTTTTCAGAGTAGATTTAAAGATGTCCAATGAAGGAGCAGACCTCACAGGATAAGGGAGAGCATTGCAAAGCTTGGGCCGGGCCACAGAAAAGGCCCGATCACCCTTTAATTTGTAGCGACATCGTGACACATTTAAAAGCAAGTGATTTGAAGATCTAAGTGCCCTAGCAGGACAGTATGGCACAATAAGATCACAAATATACCTTGGTGCACAGCCAGACAACGCCTTATAAACAAACATAAGGATCTTAAAATCAACTCTAAACTTAATGGGAAGCCAGTGAAGGGATGCCAAACCAGGAGAAATATGATCCCGCTTTCTAGACCCAGTCAAAAGTCTTGCAGCTGCATTTTGAACAATTTGTAAGCGAGATAGTGAAGATTGAGGAAGACCACAATAAAGAGAGTTGCAATAGTCTAAACGTGATGTTACAAATGCATGAATTGCAACTTCTAAATCTTTGCTTGAAAGAAGGTTCTTCAACTTTGCAATAGATCTTAAATGGAAAAAGCTTCCTCTAATAACAGCAATAATTTGTTTATCAAAAAATAGTGAAGAGTCAAAGATTACTCCAAGGTTTTTGATTTGTTTGCATACATTTGTTGAGAGAGGACCTAACTGGGCTTCCAGAGCAGGAGAGGAATCTGCCGGACAACCCAGAATTAAAACCTCGGTTTTATCCTCATTTAGCTGCAGAAAATTATTTGTCATCCACCTCTTGATATCATCTACACATTCCAATAACACATCAGATGATGCAAAGGATGCACATCAACTGATTACTGAAGCACCAACAGACTTTTTTTCGGGATCTTTGGAGGACTGAGGAGATTGGAGCTTTATATTTAACATCTAAATTTCCAGATCTTTTGGATGCTGCAGCAGAGAGAATTAGAGAGTTGGAGGCTGAAGTGCGAGCTTTGTCTGTCTCCCGCATTCAAATAAATAGATTTTGTATCTCGGATGATGACTTCCGATTTTACACGCGCTTTTCCTCAGTGAAGATTTTCAGGATTTTCTGGGCATCAATAGATCAGCATCGAACCTTGTGTATTGGTCTAAGGCACAGAGACATGGTCTAGAGACGGTTCCAGGACCAAGCCCTAACAGAAAGCTTCAGCTTATTGATGAGTTTTTCCTTGTTGTCGCGTGTCTGCCGGTCTACGAGAGAAGGTCTTGGCAGATATCTTCAGTGCGAGTACGACAACGGTCAGTTGAGTTATCATAACATGGGCAAATTTTCTGTTCCGTGTTTTGGGGTCCTTGCCTATTTGGATGACCAAAGAGCAAGTCAGAGCAACCATGCCAGCAAAATTTAAGGAGTACCGGTACTTCCCAGATGTCCGTGTTATTTTGGACTGTACTGAGATCAGATGTGAAAACCCCACAGCTCTTACACTACAGTCGGAGATGTTTTCACATTACAAAAATTACCCTACCTTCAAAGGCTTGGTTGGTGTTGCTCCATGTGGGGCCATAATCTTTGTTTCACAGCTGTTCACTGGATCCATCTCAGACAGGGAGATAACAAACCAGTCTTGGACCTGCTCGAGTCTGGAGACTGTTGTATGGCAGATAAAGGCTTTACCATAGAGCGACTGCTTGAGAATGTGGGAGCCAGACTTGTTATCCTTCCATTCAAAAGAGCAGCCCAATTTACAAAAGAGGAGACGAAACGTTTGAAACCTGATTTAAGTTGCCACCAATCAAATGTCTGTCATTTCATAACTTTAATAAGTTTAGAGTTTCATTTGTACAAATATATTGAATTGTGAAAACTTGCATTTAATGTTGCAAAATGTTTTTAGTAAATGAGCTTGAAAGTTGCAAAATGAAAAAACTGGAATTAAATTTATTGCACCACTTTTATACATATATGTACAAGTATTGACTGCATTTTGACAATTAAAAAGTTGTTACAATTTCTGTTGTTACAAATTCTTATTTATTCATTCATTAACAATTTACAGTGAACTTAGTTATGAATAGGCACTATTAACAATTTAAGACAAACAGATGCTCAACCAAAATAGACATTTGAAGAATCTTTAAAGTAAAACAATTTTAAATCTCGCTCGCGTGTGTAGCTGCTAACCGTTACGAGTGACAGTGTATTCACCAGTTTTGGGCTTTTATCTGTTTATGCTACGTTTAAATTCACAACTTGTATATACCATGGTATATGTATACTGTAATCATTCAGTACCATGGTATTCCCTTCTGATACCATCGCTGTAACAGTTCAGTTTTGAGATTAGGACTTTAATTTAAAGGGATAGTTCACCCAAAAATGTTGTTCATCCTCATGTTGTTCCAAACCTGTAAGAGTTTCTTTCTTCAGTTCAACACAAAATAAGATATTTTGAAGAATGTTGGTAAGCAGACAGTTAATGGACCCCATTGACTTCCATTCTAGGAAAAATAAATACTACCGTAGTCAATCGCATAACGTTACTGTCACGGTTCATGAATTCACTGTTTCCTTCTTGTCTCGTGTTGCTGTTGTTCTGTGTGTGTAGGTGTGTGTAGGTGTGTGCGCGGGGGCGTTACCGCTCATCCCAGTTGATCAGCGATCCAGCTGATCTCACTCCTCTCTCCAGCTGCAGCCTATTCACTCACCCTTAAATACTCATTGCACTCTCCTCTCTTTGTCAGATCGTTGTCTGATGTCTTCCGTGTGTGTTGGTCTTGTTCCAGTCGGCGTCTCAGTTTCGTGCTCTTGTTCCTGTTCCTTGTTTCTACTGGCCGTCGTTCATTATCTGGATTACTTCACCATTCACCGACATCACCGTTTCATCACTTCACTACCGGATCGCTGACCATCTAGTCTTACCGGGAGGAACGTAGATGTAGATGAGGTCTTCTCAGCGGAGATCCCACCCGACAGTATAGCCTCATACTTACTGCCGGGCTTGGCCTTTTACTGGACAGTTGTAAGCGTAGTGTCCCGCCGCACCGCAGTACAGGCAGAGCCCTTGGGATCTCCGCCTTTCCTTCTCCTCCCGGGAAAGCCGAGCTCGCCCGACCTGCATGGGCTCGTGATCGTAGACGGGGCTGACCACGTCCCCGCCGCTGGACCGCTGACTCTCAGCTCCTCCCAATATCCGGCTGGGCAACATCCGTCGCTCGACCCTGGTCAGTCGTGCATCCACTCGAAGAGCCAACTCCACCAGTCCGTTAAGAGAAGTAGGAAGGTCCAGGGCGTAGATCTCTCTCTCTGGACGCGGTCAGCCAGCCCATGCAGGAACATGTCCCACTGCGCCTCCTCGTTCCACTGACACTCAACAGAAAGAAAGCCAAGTTTATTTGAGATAGCCTGACCTCTTCTGGTCAAAACAGGTTACTGCATCATCTATCAGTAAAATTAGTCATAAACCATGTTAAAGGGATAGTTCACTCACAAATAAAACTTAGCCATTATAAAGCTTGGAAGAGCCAGGACATTTTTTTAATATAACTCTGATTGTATTCGTCTGACAGAAGAATGTCACACACACCTAGGATGACTTGAGGGAGAGTAAATCATGGGCTAATTTTTTAATTTGAAGTCTAACACAGCTTGTTCAATATCCCAGGCAGCTTCCTTTCCATGTTTTCTAAAGGGCACGTGTACGAGGTTCCGATTGTGCCAAAATTATGTCGACATGATTTATAGGTCTCCAGATTATCCTGCAGCGTCGGTGGCAGAATGTAATGGCTACTGTGAACACTTGTATTCCTTTTCTGGCCTGCTTTCTGCCATCTTTCTCTCCCTGTAGGAAGTCGAACGAGTTTCTTTGAAGACAGATATCTCCCTAGATATAATATATAATTGGGGGCAATAAAGTGTATTTCATTCATTCATTCATTCAATTAAATATTTTTGTTGAATGCAATTGGTTGCCTTGTATATTTTTTTTACTGTTGAACAAACTTCTTTCTTGACTTAAACTGAGCAGCTTTAATTGATATTCACTTGTTGTGCAGGTTTATGTGAATGTATTTTAACATAACATTAGGACGTTAGTAATTATGACCATAGAAGCACGAGGAAAATACAGTAAATACTGTAAATGTATTATACCTTATGGGAGCAGTCCCCCTTCCCTCCAAAATTAAACGCACAAAAAAAAAAAGTATTCAATTCAAAGGGTTTTATTGACATAAATGTTTCAAGAACAATGTGTGTGTATGTGTATATCATAGACTGTAAAAAAATATGGACGTAGTGTCCGTGACGTCACCCGTAGGTTTCTGAAGAGCATTTTTGAAGCCTAAAGTGGGCGGAGCCGGCCGTCGCCATCTTGGCCTTGCGTCACTCCCGGATAACAGAAAATGGACAAACAGGTGGGGCGTGAGTGGAGCTGAGGAGCCTGGCCTGGCTATCTGAAATCTCCTAGCTCGACGTGATCGAGTTAGCTGATGATGTAAAGCCAATTAAACGTTCCTATTTTTGCCCTTCGAAATATTATAATAGTTAAAAGACATGGCTACAAGTGAGACTGTGTATTACTTCGAGAGTGTTTGTGTGTGACAGTGATTTATGTGCATACATGTCCGTCACTCTTTCATGGTCCGTCAGCGTGGCATCGCTCAAGTTCGTAGAGAGCTTATTCAGTCCATTTTAAATTCTGATGTTGGCCGTCTCTCAAATGGGTTATGGTTTAACCGTTAAACCATAGATATATTGTCTTTGAAGTGCAAGTAAATGCGCTAGAAAATCCGCGCTTATTCACGGACGGAGAAAGCGCTGACGCCCGCATGATTTCATCTGACGGTAACTTACATAAGCATATAATCCATCTGTTCCATGGGAGCAGAACGAACGAGTATTTATTGACGTTTTAAATTTGAAAACCCCAAAAAGCAACGAAATTGTCAGACATCCATTAGTGCATGTTCACAAAGGAAAACAACTGAAATACAGCTCTGGTTTTTCTCTCGAACGATAACGACGGAATCCAAAGACGTGTGCTTTGTAACGTTACCCAAGTATTAAATTGTATGAAATAATAATCCCGAAAAAAGCACAAACACTGCAGAGATGGCAAGTTCAGCAGCTAACATTGCTGAGGTGAAGTGACGGCTAGTAACAGCAGACAAACGGCTAGCACTGACAGCGGCAATCCATCTGTCACTCAAGTGGCTTGGCCACACCCTTAAATATTAATCAACTAAACGGACGAGTTATAAAATAATTCACCCCCCTCACAGTTGTTATGAAGGGCAAAATTAGCTGTATAGACCAAATCCACATACAGACACCAGGCTTTAAACACGTTTTTTTCTGCTGTAAAATTTGGCATTTTAACATGGGGGAGATACAGATTTGACTCACTTCTGACAACAGCCTCAAGCGGCCAGTCAACGAATTGCAGTTTAACTCACTTCCGTGTTGATTTCAAGAGAGAGACGGGGAGGTTGCCGCTTGGTGTATATACACTACTCTCTATGGCTCTGATATATACCAACGTACCATCACGTCACATATGCAAATATAGTCTTAAATAAAACAATTTCATTGGCTGCTGTGCTTGTTATGGCGCGTGTTGACACGGTCAAAATCACGCGTTTCGTTTAAAGACTTTTGACCTCGATCGCTTGCCATACTCTGTTTACGTCTCTCTCTCTCTCTCTCTCTCTCTCTCTCTCTCTCTCGTTACACATAGAAAGTGAAAGTAAGTTTTCCTGTCGCCATTTAAGCAGGAGAAATGCGAAATACGACACGGAAAAAACAGAACATCAAAGTGTTTATCAACCATTATAAAGGGATTTAAGTGTAGTTTTATGATGTTAAAGCTGGAGGATTTGAGATCCTGTATCTTGTAAAAGTTTGATCAAGGTGAGTGTTCATGTGTGACTTTCTCATATTAATATGAATCTCTGGACGACATTTTACGTGATTGTTTGATATGAAACCTTAAATAAAGGTTTTTAATTTTTCACTTCAATGTTTCTTTGTGTTTCGTGATGTTTGTGATTCTCCAGAAGTTTAGCTTATGTGTATACATACATAGGCCAGTTCACAAAAACGTCAACAAACGCGTTTTTTTTTTTTTTTTTTTTATCGGATCAGTGTGTGTCGATGTGGGTCGGGGTTTGTTTTCTTTTTCACCCGAACATCAACGGTCGACTTGTGTGTGTGAAAAGGCCCTGTGAGCTTGAGTTAACGCAGTCACATGATCCTTTTCTCCCACACTCCAGATATGTTCAGCTAAATTATGAAGGTTGTTTAATTTAATCATTTAATTTAGTGTGTGAATGTTTCTTCATTCAGAGTCAGTGGAGGAGATCAAACTCATCAGATTCTCCTGCAGCTTCATCATGGGTAATTCACAAAGATCCAGAGATGGAGATTGTTCTCCAGGATGCAGGTACTTTCAACAAACATTACATTACCATTACCCCCACACCTCCACCCCTCCTCACACACAAACACAAACAGATCAAAGACAGTTACAGAAAAAATAAGATTTTCTTGCCTTTTTTTTTAAACTAAAATGAAATATTCAGTAAAAAGATAATTGTTTCCTCAAAGTACTTTTTGATGCAGGATAAATGTATTCAAAGTAAACTAAAGGATTAAACTGAATCTGTTCTCTGTTCCAGTTCAGTCCAGCAGAAGAGCTCAAACCCAGAGTCCAGCTGTGTGTCTATGAAGAGTAACTGCTCTATGAATCATCCAATAACGTTTAAGAGTGGAGACAAACGGCCTGATCTCAGGTATATCACTTCTATAAAAGATGTGCTTATAGTGCGACACTTTTGAATTAGAATTATAATTTTTCTCAGTCAGTCAGTCTAATACTAGCAATGACATCAAGTAAATGTAAGCTGAGATCTTTTCCACCTTCATATAATGGAGGAGGTGTATGTATCGAATCGTGACATGAGGGTATCGTTACACCCCTAATATTTTAACCTTTATAAAGGGCATTTTTCCCTCATCCCTAATCGATTCCCTAATCGCTTATTTCCCTAATCGCTTCCCTAATGCGTCATCTTTCCTTTAAAATTCTTAAATTTCATCAATAAATTAAAATAGAATAATAAGATGCTAAGGGGATGTGACCAATCAAATTAAACTGCATTAAATAATGTAATGAGATTATTTTAAATATTCTTTGAATATACACTTAAGAAATTTTGGAAAGAATGATACTTTAAAACACGAAACTAAACCGCCAGTAGGAGGCGGCAGGAGACCGAGTCATTGAATCATTTATTAAAACGATTCACTCAAACGGCTGATTCATTCAGGAATGAGGCAGTTGTAAATGAATAGGAATTCATTGAATCTTTGACTCAAACGATTCATTCAAAACACTGAATCATTCAGGAATGAAACACAGTTGAGTTTTCCTTTGAGATGCGCTGTGGTTCTTCTAGGATCTTTTTTAAAACTATTTTCGCTGCTGAAATAAAGCAAAAAATGTCAATATTGTGTCTAAAATTCAAGTGAATTAATATTAATGACTTGTTTATTGAACTGCAATATGAAATCAGTGTCACATTTTCAATCGTGATGGTATTCAGTGCTCTTGGTCGTATGATGTTGATGTTACTGAACAAGCGTAAATGTCGAGCCTGTAATACATATCAAAACTTATTTTAAATATGATGTACTAATTTCATTATAGCACTCATCAGCCTGCAGCTTCCAAGACAATGTTTACTGTAAACAACACAGAGACAGAACAAAATGCACGCGTTTCGTTTAAAGACTTTTGTCCCCGATCGCCTTCCATTCGGGCGTACGCGCTCAGAGAAAGTGCATCATGTCAGAACAGAACGCTAATGAAATGTTTACCCGGCAAAGCTTTAAAGCTCGAGCAAATAATGAACTTTTGTGATTGCGAATAAGTGCAGAGTCCTGAGTGTAACTCTAGCGCTGCGTTAACATGTGATGTGAGTTTTACAGTATTGAGACTGAGCGCCAGAACTGCAGCTGATAGAATGTGATACTACCATATTTCTTCAAAAGCAGATCGTGGAGACATTAAATCACCCACGATCAAAAATCGTGATATCGCATAAGCACAAGTATAAAACGACTGTTATCATGTCTGAAAACAAACACAATTAACGGAGTTTACAAAACTGTATCGCATGCGTGCTACAGTGGGACATTTATTCATCGCACAGACCAATCTTTTCATAACTGTACAGCCCTGCAATGAGTATCACAATGTATTCTTTTGAAAATTATGTATTGAATGATTATTAGTGTTGAATGTAAACTCCTCTTAGGAATTTCACCATTCAATGGGGATTTATCTGAGCATATTCTTAAATAAGGAAATCTATTCAGTGATTGGTCCATGCCTGTGTCATCATCCAAAATCCCGTTTGTGGCACAGCAAAGTGTTGTGAATCATCTCTAAGACTGACACTTAAGATTTAGTCCTACACTTCACTTAAATTACGACTGAGATGCTTGATAACTAACTTCTAAGCACAGCTTTGAGGCAAGAGTTGTTTTACTCTTAAGTCCATTCTTAGCAGTGTTCTTGTGAGTAATTCTCAGAGGCTTGATAAATACGGGTTCAGATTTGTTGAAAGCTTCACGGTGTCTGGTCAGAACAGTGATGTTTCACAGCAAGAGTAGCGTTACTAGAGTACAGTAAGGTGGTTTATCTTTAAAGCTCAGTTAAACATTGGTCTCTTTAGTCGGTTGAGCCTTCGTCCTCCATTGTGCCTTTGAGAAGAGTCATGTGATCATGGTTGATGTTCATCTGAGTTGAATCATTCTATAATTCTATAGTTGATTTCAGTTTGTTTGCTTTGAATTCCTAATTCCTAATATTACCGGTTTTCTCAGTCGCTTTGGTACAATTGTTGAATCATGCTTAACATTTTTAAACCAGTGAGTTAATTTCTCAAAATAATTGTAATCAAAGTTTGAAACACAGTGCGAAACAGTTACAGACATTAAAGCAAAAGTACACAACATTTATGTGGTCTTTTATAAGTCTGTATTCTTTATATTTTACTTAGTTTTAAACCCAGTTCAGTCCAGCAGAAGAGCTCAAACCCAGAGTCCAGCTGTGTGTCTATGAAGAGTAACCGCTCTATGAATCCGCCACTACACTTTAAGAGTGGAGACAAACGGCCTGATCTCAGGTATATCATTTCTATAAAAGATGTGCTTATTGTATTTTATTTGTATGAAATTGTTATTAATATACAGCAGTTTAATGAGTTACAATCTTGCTGGTTTCGGTTTATTAATGATCATCATTGTGCTCTTGTGTAAAGCTCTACTGTATGTGTTGTATTGTTAATACATTCACACACTGTAAAAGCTGTTGGTCTGTTACTCAGTTAATGACACAATTACATCAATATCAGTGTGTCTGATTCTTTACCCTCTTCATTCTGATTTAAGGTCAACTCTTCCATCCAGACCAGTTAAAAACAAAACTGTGTACAAGCCTGTGATTCAACCACAAGACTTTAATGAAAGCATGTTTCCTGGTTTCAGGTAAAATTCAGGACTTTGTTGTTGTTGTTGTTTAATTTTAGGTGCTGCAATTCACATCACACATCACTCACACACATGATTAATGATTTACACATTTCAGAAACCGAATGATGTTCTGTGTCCCATAAATAGTTTTGTAATTTATGGCTATTTACTTCTCTGACTTGTGTAATAATGTGGTATTTTAATCTTACAGCCATGACTCTAATCCTGCTGAAGTCCTCAACACATTGAGATCAAATCTGAGACAGAAGTTTGAGTGTTTGTATGAGGGAATATCAAAGCAGGGAAACCCAACACTCCTGAATGAGATCTACACAGAGCTCTACATCACAGAGAGTGGAAGTGGAGAGATCAATAATGAGCATGAGGTGAGACAGATCGAGACACAGTCCAGGAGAGCAGAAACAGAGGACACACCGATCAAATGCAGTGACATCTTTAGACCTTTACCTGGACAAGACAAACCCATCAGAACTGTGCTGACAAAGGGAGTCGCTGGCATTGGGAAAACAGTCTCTGTGCAGAAGCTCATCCTGGACTGGGCTGAAGGGAAAGAGAATCAGGACGTCCAGCTCATATTTCCACTCGCTTTCAGAGAGCTCAACTTGATGAAGGACAAAACACTCAGTCTTTCAGATATTCTTCATCTCTTTTTCCCCGAAACTAAAGAAATGGACATATCCAGTGATGAGTATAAAGTGTTGTTCATCTTTGATGGTCTGGATGAGTGTCGTCTGTCTCTGGATTTTCAGAGCGATGTGAGGTTGTGTGATATATCTGAATCAGCCTCAGTGGACGAGCTGCTGAAGAACCTCATTGAGGGGAATCTGCTTCCCTCGTCTCTCATCTGGATCACCTCCAGACCAGCAGCAGCGGATCTCGTCCCCTCTGAGTGTGTCCATCGAGTGACAGAGGTACGAGGCTTCAGTGACACACAGAAGCAGGAATACTTCAGGAAGAGAATCAGTGATCAGAGTCTGGCCGACAGGATCATCTCACACCTGAAGTCCTCAAGGAGCCTCTTTATTATGTGCCACATCCCAGTGTTCTGCTGGATCTCAGCCGCTGTTCTAGAGGAGATGTTGAGGGAATCAAGGAGAGGAGAGATTCCCAAGACTCTCACTCAGATGTACACACACTTCATGCTCATTCAGACCAACATCAAACATGAGAAGGACTATGAGAAGAAAGTGAAAGATGAAGACATGATTGTCAAACTGGGGAAACTGGCTTATCTGCAGCTTGTGAAAGGCAACCTGATCTTCTATGAGGAAGACCTGAGCGAGTGTGGCATTGATGAGGCAGAAGCATCAGTTTACTCAGGATTGTGCACTCAGATCTTCAGAGAGGTGTTGGGCTTGTCTCAGGGGAAAGTCTTCAGCTTTGTTCATCTGAGCATTCAGGAACATCTAGCAGCTCTATATGTGCATCTCTCCTTTATCAACAATAACATCAATGTGTTTGACCAGATTACCAAACCAACTAATGGAGGCAGAGTTTCCCTATCGGATCTCCATCAGAGAGCTGTGGATGAGGCTTTACACAGTAAAAATGGGCATCTGGACCTTTTCCTTCGTTTCCTTCTGGGTCTGTCAGTGAAGTCTAACCAGAGTCTCTTACAAGAACTGAAGACACAGACAGCAAACAGCTCTCACAACAATAAGAGAACAGCTGACTATATTAAAGAAAAGATCAGTGAGAATCCCTCTCCAGATAAATACATCAATCTGTTTCACTGTCTGAATGAACTGGGTGATCTTTCTCTAATGAACGCAGCTGAACCTCATACGAGCTCTAGAGGATTACGTGCTGTGAAACTCTCCTCGTCTCAGTGGTCAGCTTTAGTGTTTGTGTTGTTGTCCTCAGAGGAGACACTGCAGAGGTTTGACCTAAAGAGATTAATTGGAGACAGAGATGATCGGTAAGTAACACTGAGTGCAATCATTACAGTCTAAAACATTATGAACAAAGAGAAACTCAGAGATCAGAGGTGTTTAAATCACGGGGCACAGACTGATTTCTGGGATATTGTAGATAATTTGCGTGTGTTCCTTTAAACCGTGGCTGTGTCCCAGTAAGACTGCATATCTCGACTGCCACGCCATCAAGCGCCTCTGAAGGCCGTCTCAGTTTGAAGGATCTGTTGAAGACAGACTTCATGTTGTGTCTTTAATTCAGCTCATTTTGAAGGATGCATCAAGTATATCCTTTGTGTTCTTCAATCTCCCACAATCCTTTGCACACATTCTAATTAATGTAAAAGAACTGATGGAAAACGAGTCGGCACTGAGTTTATCTGAGTTCATTATGAAATGTAAGACACAGATAATGTATTCGGAGATGAAGGCATACATGTTATCTTTTGTTTCTGTGTAAATGAATCACTGAACACTAAACTGACAATAATGTAAGACACTGGGAGACACAGACGGCTGTCAGTCACTGTATTGCATTCATAAAAAAGCCAGTTAATATAAAGATATTTAATAGGAAGTATTTTTCCTAAATGAAGTTTTAATATTATTATTAAGAGAAGTTTTAAGAAAATAAATTAGATTAATGTCTCATCATCATTTGTCTTTATCACCAGTTGCTGGCAAAATGATGGACAATGATTCACATTTTGTGCGCATCATTTCCTGTGACAATAAAACTAAGTAAATTATTAAATGGACAAGTATGTAAATAAACAAGTAACAAGCAAACAAACTCGTGTGCTTAATTTCTAGGAATAATTTGCTGATGCAGGTACAAAAATACTTTTTTCTTGCCCCCCCGCCCGACTCGGGAGTTAAATGTCTCCATGGGGATAACCATAGCAACGGACAGGACAAACAAACCTGATGTGTCATAATAGTGTTGTAGTGTAAATGCAGACTAATAGCCCTGCCACAGCAACACTAACGAGAAGAAGAAGAGACTAATCAGTGACGGCTGAATACGAGGCTTCTACAGTTATAGATATAAAACCACTTTTTCACATGTCCTTTATAAAGCAGTGTTTCATTAAAACAATTATTTGAGGGTATTTAGGAAGATATAATGTATTATTTACTTATGATATTTATTATTATTATTATTATTAATAATAATGAACTTTTACTTTAAATAATTTTTATTTTCAATTAGTTTCACACAGAACACAGGAGATGAAGTTCTCCAGAAGCTGATGCCTGTGGTTACAGCAACTAGATCCGCTTGGTAAGTAACACTGAGAACAAGCATCACTGTTAAAACATTACAACAGTTCTTACTTAAAGTCAAGTCAAGTCATCTTCATTTATATAGCGCTTTTAACAACGTAGATTGTTTCAAAGCAACTTCACAGAGATAAGCGTATAATTTAAGGTAACAGATATTGTTTTGGCTTTATAGCAGAGTTAAGTTATTTTCCATCTAAAGTTAGTTTTGATTGATTTGCTTCCGTCGCAACGATCATTTGTTATTAAATTAGGGGCCGCTAAGACGACACCATTCCCTCTACACAGACTTTAAACGCGAGCCTGTGAGAAACGCTGATGGCGTTCACATGCGCATTTAGAATGGGTTCTATAGTTATGTGCATTTGAAAATACGCAGGTTTGGAATTCCCTACAAGCCAAGCCTAAACAAAGTACTTGTCTTTCCTTATAAATTTTGATAAAGAATTTTATTTTATTTTGTTGCTTTGGGGTAGGAACGCGAAACAAATTTTCCAGACAGCGCCTTATCTGTATAGTGGTAGAGGGATCCTCCATAGGGAGAGACTAGTTGGCACTTCAGCACTGCGTTGTCATCGGTCCAGGCGAAGGTCCTTCGTCAGATCTGGATACGGCCTGGATCCGGCAGGCTGCAGGAAAACCTCGGGATAAACACAGACACTAAAATTAGCATAGATGCCATTCTTCTCATGATGTAACGAGTACATCAGGAGTTATGGGAAGTGTTCCCGGTTCCGGCTGACCTAATCTATGCAGCCTAACATTAAATTATAGAAGTCTATAATGTATTATGTGAAAGCTAGGTCAAAGAGATGTGTTTTTAGTCTAGCTTTGAACTGACAGAGTGTGTCTGCTTCCCGGACAATGGTAGGAAGACTGTTCCAGAGTTTTGGTGCTAAATAGGAAAAGGATCTACCGCCAGCAGTCGATTTTGATATTCTAGGTATTAGTAACTGGCCGGAATTTTGAGATCGCAATAGACGTGACGGACTATAATGCGTTAAGAGCTCACTCAAGTACTGCGGAGCTAAACCATTTAGTGCTTTGTAAGTAATCAGCAATATTTTAAAATTGATGCGATGTTTAATAGGGAGCCAATGCAGTTTTGACAGAACTGGGCTAATATGGTCATACTTCCTGGTTCTGGTAAGAACTCGAGCTGCTGCGTTTTGAACCAGCTGTAGTTTGTTTATTAAGCGTGCAGGGCAACCACCCAGTAGAGCATTACAATAATCTAGCCTTGAGGTCATGAACGCATGAACTAATTGTTCCGCATTTGTCAATGAGAGCATATGGCGTAATTTAGATATATTTTTAAGATGGAAAAATGCAGTTTTACAGATACTAGACACGTGACTTTCAAATGAAAGATTGGTATCAAAGAGCACACCCAGGTTCCTAACCGACGACGAAGACTTAACAGAGCAGCCATCGAGTGTTAGACAGTATTCTAGGTTATTACGTGAGGAAGTTTTTTGTCCAATAATTAGAAACTCTGTTTTTTCAGAGTTAAGAAGTAGGAAATTACGAGTCATCCAATTTTTTATATCTGCTATGCATTCCGTTAATTTTGTGAATTGATAAGTTTCGTTAGGTTTTGAAGAAATATACAGCTGAGTATCGTCAGCATAACAGTGAAAGCTAATTCCATGTTTCCTAATGATATCTCCTAATGGTAGCATGTACAGAGTGAACAGCAGCGGTCCTAGTACTGAGCCTTGTGGTACGCCATACTGAACTTGTGATCGATGAGACAACTCATCATTTACTGCTACAAACTGATAACGGTCAGATAAGTATGATTTAAACCATGCTAGTGCATTTCCCGTAATGCCAACATAATGTTCTAATCTATTTAAAAGAACGTTGTGGTCAATGGTGTCAAATGCAGCACTAAGATCGAGTAACACTAATAGAGAGATACAACCACGATCGGATGATAAGAGCAAATCATTTGTGACTCTAACGAGAGCAGTCTCAGTACTATGGTACGGTCTGAATCCAGACTGGAAATTCTTGCAGATATCATTTCTTTCAAGAAAGGAACACAGTTGTGAGGATACTGCCTTTTCTAATATCTTTGACAGAAAAGGTAGATTCGAGATCGGCCTGTAATTGACTAATTCTGTAGGATCAAGTTGCGTTTTTTTAACAAGCGGTTTAATCATAGCCAGCTTAAAGTTTTTTGGTACGTATCCTAGAGACAAAGATGAATTAATGATATTAAGAAGAGGATCTATGACCTCTGGAAGCATCTCTTTCAGTAGCTTAGTCGGTATCGGGTCTAACATACATGTTGTCGATTTAGATGATTTAACGAGTTTAGTTAATTCTTCCTCTCCTATAGCAACGAATGAATCAAATTTTTCCTCAGGGAGACTACAATGCACTGCCTGATGCGATACTGTAGTAGACGGTTGCATAGTTATAATTTTGTCCCTGATATTTTCTATCTTATAAGTGAAGAAGTTCATAAAATCATTACTGCTGTGTTGCTTGGAAACTTCGGTGCTTGAAGCTTTATTTTTCGTTAGTTTAGCCACCGTTTCAAATAAATACCTAGGATTATGTTTATTTTCTTCTAATAGGGTTGAAAAATAAGCAGATCTAGCAGCTTTTAAAGCCTCTCTGTAAGCAATCGAGCTCTCCTTCCATGAAATGCGAAATACCTCTAGTTTTGTTTTCTTCCAGTTGCGCTCCATTTTTCTGGCTGCTCTCTTAAGGGCCTGAGTGTGCTCGTTGTACCACGGCGTTGGACTATTTTCTTTAATCTTCTTTAAGCGCAACGGAGCAACTGTGTCTAAAGTGCTGGAAAAGAGAGAGTTAAACGTTTCTGTTGTAATATCAAGTTCTTCTAAGCTATCTGGGATGCTGAGATGATGAAACTGATCAGGAAGATTATTAATAAAGCAATCTTTAGTGGCAGAAGTGATAGGTCTCACATATTTGAAACACGGAGTCGGCTTTGCAGCCTTGGCTAAATGCAAATTACACGAGACTAGATAATGATCTGAGATGTCATCGCTCTGCTGCAGAATTTCAACGGCATCAACATCTATTCCATGTGATAATATTAGATCTAGAGTATGATTACGACGATGAGTAGGTCCTGACACGTGTTGTCTAACTCCAATTGAATTTACAATGTCTTTAAATGCCAATCCCAATGCATCTTTTTCATTATTGACGTGTATATTAAAATCACCAACAATTAGTACTTTATCTGCAGTCAATATTAATTCTGATAGAAAGTCCGCAAATTCTTTGATAAAGTCTGTATGGTGCCCTGGTGGCCTGTATACAGTAGCCAGCACAAATCTCAAACGTGATTTATCGTTTACACTATATATTTTTACATTAAGCACCAATGCTTCAAAAGAATTATATTTAAAACTTGATTTCTTAGTGGTTTTGAAACTATTACTATAAATTACAGCAACACCACCCCCTTTGCGTTTCAGACGAGGCTCATGTTTATAACAGTAATCTTGCGGGGTTGATTCATTTAAAGTAATGTAATCGTTTGGTTTTAGCCAGGTTTCTGTCAAACACAGCACATCTAGGTTATTATCTGAAATCATATCATTAACAATGAGTGCTTTTGAAGTAAGCGATCGAATATTCAGCAACCCAAGCTTTAGCATTTGCTCGTCTGTATTATAGCTGTTTTTTATTTGTTGAACATCAATTAAATTTTTAACCTTAGATGGGTTAAAACATTTTTTGGATTTCCAAATTCGGGGAACAGACACAGTCTCTATACGATGATAGCTAGGTAAAAGAGGCTCTATGTGATAGGATTTATCTGACCTTGGTGACGCGAGACCGCTAGCAGACAGTCGGTTTAGCCAGTCTGTCTGCTTCCTGACCTGAGCCCCAGATTGTCATGTTTGAGCTCTAAGACTATGAGCCATATTACTAGAGAGAAGAGCAGCACCATCCCAGGAGGGATGAATACCATCTCTTTTCAACAGGTCAGGTTTGCCCCAAAAACTTTTCCAATTGTCTATGAATTCTATATTATTAAGCGGACACCACTTAGACAGCCAACCGTTAAGCGAACACAATCTACTAACTATCTCATCACTCCTGCGAACAGGAAGGGGGCCAGAGCAAATTACAGTCCTTGACATCGTACTTGCAAGTTCACACACCTCTTTAATATTAATGTTGGTGATCTCCGACTGGCGGAGTCGAACATCATTAGTGCCGACATGAATAATGATCTTAGAGAATTTACGATTAGCATTAGCCAGCACTTTTAAATTTGCTTTGATGTCAGGCGCTCTGGCTCCAGGCAAACATGTGACTATGGTGGTTGGTGTCTCTATTTTCACGTTCCGTGTAATAGAATCGCCAATAACTAGGGCACAATCATTCTCAGTGGGTGTTTCACTGAGCGGGGCAAATCGATTTGTTATGGTAATCGGAACGGAAGAGTGGTTTTTAGATCCGCGACTAGAGCGATCCCTCACTGTCACCCATTTGCCCGGCTGCACAGGCTCTACTTCAGCCGGAACCGACTCATGTAAAGTGTTCACTAAGCTAGGTGCATCCAAAACATCTGAAGCTCTAGCACTCTTACTATCCTCAATTAAAGTTTGGATGCGTGTTTCTAATTCTGAAATCTTCTCTGTCAACCTAACTGTCTCCTTACATTTATCACATATAAATCCTATATTGCCGACAGAGAAGTCTATGCTAAACATGTGACATGAAGTGCAGGTGACAATAACAGGACAAGACATTACTCACCGTGTTTGTTGAGTGATTCTTACTCACCTGAGCTTTTATGAACTCAAAGGCGCGGGCGCGCGAGAGAAAAATAAATAAATAAAAATAGCTGAGCGCACGGGTGGCGCGTTAGCAGGCTAGCGAATTACTAGCGTGTTGTGCTAGAAGTAACGGAAGCTAGCGATGAGATGTTGGGTAAGCTGTATTTAGTAGTAGTATAAACAACTAGAAATTGTAGTAAATGATGGTTCAAAATAAGGAAATACGAGGCTAAGACGGAGCTTACAGCACCGAAGCAAACACACTCACAGCAGGCAGCGAGGCAGGATTTATAATTAAACATTATAAATTAATGGTTTAACAAAAAATATGAGTCACACTTCAGCTCTTACCTATCTGACCTGATTTGTGATCTACTTAACCAGTTTTTATGATATATGTGTGAGAAATTTATATTCAAATATATGCATTTGTAATGTATGCATATAAACATTTATATTTAATGTATGTAATGTATTCAATGTATTCCATTTGATCAGTTTCATATAATCTTTCTCCATCACATAGAGACATAATCTCTTACAATAACAGTTACATTTACTGATATATTGAATTCATTGTTTAAAAAAAGAGATTTTGCACAATTATAAACACAATCAAGAAAACCAAAGATTTCTGTTTTGATCTAAGAGAGTGAAGAGTGTGTCATTGTTCTCTACAGGTTGTATAGCTGTGGTGTGACAGATGAAGGTTGTGCTGCTCTGGCTTCAGCTCTGAGATCAAACCCCTCACACCTGAGAGATCTGTATCTGTCTGAGAATAAACTAGGAGACTCAGGAGTGAAGCTGTTCTCTGTTGGACTGGAGAATCCTCACTGTAAACTGGAGAAACTGAGGTAAGATCATACGTTACTCTCACATGAAAATGTCACTAGGGGCGTTTCCATTTCAGATTTGCGCAAAACTTTTGCGATTTTTTTTATTTTTTTTATTTATTTTTTTCTAAATGTCGGCAAAAAGTTGTTGTGAAATGACGGTGTTTCCATTAACTGATGTTATGCGACTAAAACTTCATTTTTTCCTCTCGCGATCCCTGTCCCAGAAAAGGCTAGCTGTGAGGAGAATAATGATTATCGTCCAGTAGCACTTACTTCAATAATAATGAAGTGTTTGGAGAAAATTATGATTCATTTTGTAAAAACAGACGTGAGTGGTCTATCAGACCCATTTCAGTTTGCTTATAGGAGCAATAGAAGTACAGATGATGCTGTTATAGCTATAACACATTTCATAAATAGGCATCTAGAGGATCCTAGCTCGTATGCATGTCTTTTATTTGTAGATTTTAGCTCAGCTTTTAATATGTTGGAACCACATCTTTTAATTGCAAGGCTGAATGATTTTAAAGTCAATCCATCTATTATAAAATGGTATTATTCTTTTTTGACCAATCGCAGGCTATATTGTAGATATATGTCGCACTGTACAGCCCTGTACAGGACCCTTTTAATGAGCGTTTGGTGTAGGTCTACTAGGCATAGAGATATCTGAACATCTTTGCCAAGCGCAAACCAGTACAGAAGTAGCCTAATCAATAATTAAAGTGCAAGCTGAGAAACTGGAGTGGATATGGAGAAAAGCTTCTTTTTATGCCATTGCCTACATTTTAAACGGATGTCTGCCAATAGGCCTAAAACATTACATATATGGTTATTGTGATAGAGACTGGGACTCAAGGTTAATAAGATTCTGACTGAGTAGCAAGATATGAATTCAATTGTGATTCTGTGAGAATTCACAGATCCAGTTTCTCTTTTTTAATCTTCCCCTTAACATTTAAAGGAATCTACATGTGTGTGTGTGTGTGTGTGTGTGTGTGTGTGCTCAAATATGGCTTCTGGAGAGCAAATGAAGGATAAAATATGAATGACTAAACAGACATTAATTAAGCAGCTCCCCATACTTTTAGAGTTACAACTAACAGCCACTAGATGGCAGCAGCGTATAAGAGATGAACTGACAGCTAGTAAATCTTTGAACATGGAGTGCTAATGATAATAAATGTAATATGTCAGGCTCACAATTTTTACAATTGAAGTGCTATAAAAGTTGTAGAAATGACAAATTCAATCTGCATTGTATTAAACAAATCTTTATTGATATGCAAATAGACAATAGACATCCAGCAAAAGAAAAATGGCAAGTGTTTATTTCTCCATGGCACATGCATTTTGTTTCTTTATATGCAGCCCAATGTTATCCAATGAGTTGTTTGCATTATTTAGGTATTTTATTTTAATTGTATTACATTTTTGGTAACACTTTACAATAAGGTCTCATTTGTTAATGCATTAACTAACATGAACTAACAGAGAGCAATAGCCTTTATTAATGTTAGTTAATAAAATATTAGTGTTCATGTTAGTTCACAGTGCATGTTAACAGATACAACTTTGGATCTTAAAAATGTCTTATAAAATGTTGAGCTTAACATTAACTAAGATTAATAAATGCTGTAGAATATTGTTCATTAATTGTTGGTTCATGTTAACTAATGCTAACAAAATGAAACCTTAGCCCATTATAAAGTGTTACCATTAAGGAATCTTTCCTGTAGCTCAAACAGTAGAGTGATGCGCTTGCAACGCCAAGGTCATGAGTTCGATTCCCAGGGAAAGCAAGAACTGATAGGAATGTAAATGTGTATCTTGAAATGCAATGTAAGTCGCTTTGGATAAAAGCATCTGCCAAATGCATAAATGTAAATGTGAGTTTGAACAAATCAAATTTTTATGGTCAGTTGAAACTAAAAATGGAATTAAACTAAAACCTTTTTTTATTTCTATTTATTTGATGTTTTGTTGGGAAAATAAATATTAGACAGATTCTTCTAAAAAAGGCTGAAATATATTTCACTAAAATATTACAGATTAAAACACGAAAGAAAACGTGCTGAGTTTCAGCTCATTGTGGCGCGCTCCAAACATCTATAAAGGAAACAGAGACATTACGTTTGTGTCCGTTATTTTACAAAATCTGAATATCTTTAGTAAATTTATGAATTATGTCTTGCTTTTATCTGTATGAGCATAAATTACGGAGTAAGAGTTTACTCTCTTGAATAAATCCAGTGGTCGCGCCGCCGCCTCTGAATAAAATAGTCAAACATAAAATGTTCCAGCGCTCAATCTGAATAGTCTGTAATATAATCTGTGGCGTTCAGCGTGACCACCGCCTCACTGCGCTGTTATATGGGGAAGATGATATTTTACGTCAGTAATGCCGAGTACAAAGCTTAGCCTACATAATAGGCCTAATAGTTCAGCTTGATTCGCAGATCATGAAACATCTGGATTCGTGCCGAATGAGGAATGTAGGCTTTTTCACTTTAATTAATTCGTTTGGCATCTTATTTAGTTTTATTTAAATAAAAAACCTGTTCCTCACCTTGAATATATATATCCATAGAAGCTGGCATGGCATTAAACAAAGAAAAGAAAAGAGAGATATTAGTAGTAGTCGTATTATACCCTAAATATTATTATTATTATTATAAACTAGGCTACAAAAAAAAGTAAAACAAAAGAATGTTATTAATCTGTATTTGTTCTAATCAAACCGGTTTCTGAACGTTTATAATCCAGAAGAAACGCAGGATCAGAAACGTTAAAATAGGACTGGTTCTGCTCGAGTGAACCGGGGGATTTTATTCATTTATTCATTTTTACAGATAGTACTTTTAAGTGGCCAATGAATGAACAATATTATTAAAATATTTTAATATGTCTGAAAAGTTCATATCTTTGGCAAAGATAGACATTAAAATGCAATATAATTTGATGTTAGACTGACATAAGTCACATTTTCGTCATTGTGTCCTTGCAAAAGATCTTTTATATGTTATTTAAATGTCAAAGAAATGAATTCACAGTGTAATAATTCCACAATGTGGGAATTAGGGCTGATAAAATGGGACGGGATATTTGCACTTATAAGTTCACTAAAAAGTTATTATAACACTCATTTATGCTACAAACGCCCATGACAAGCTTGTAAGAACCACTGATAACTGAATCATTAATATTTAATTTCTATTTGAGCTGTTCATAAACAATATATTCTACTTAAAAATGTGTTTCTCACACGTTTATGAGCTCGCCGCTTGCTGTCAATATGCACCAGAGAGAGTTTAACACATCGCTGCACATTATTGTCTTCAGTGCCGCTATAACTGAGAGAGAAACAGGACTGCCCCCTACTGGTGATGTACGGCATGTGCCAGAGAACTTCACCACGGCCGAATCGCCCAATCCCTTTCCCTGTGATTCTTAATGGACACATCTGCACAACTTTTGATTTCAAACATGTATTAATAAATGTTGAAATGAACATCAACTAAGATTAATAAATGTTGTAGAAGAATCTGTCATGGTTCGTTCATGTTAACTAATGTAGTGAACTAGTGTGTAACAAATGAAACCTTATTGTAGTGTAAGCAAATAATCATCTCTGTGAGTCCATGTAATGCAAGTGGATTCAGAAACCACACAAAGTGAACATGACGGTAATCTATAAACCCCAGCTGATGAATCAGTGCTTCTGAAGTGAAACAAATATTTCAAACTTTTCACAATATAAGCCTTTGCTTCCGGCCAACACACACACATTCACGAGTTCATGTTTGTCTTAAAGGGATAGTTCGCCCAAAAATTATATTTAAGCCATGATTTACTCACCCTCAAGCCGTTCGAGATGTATATGTCAATCTTTTTTCAGACGAACACATTTTCAGTTATTTTTGAAAATGTCTTAGATCTTTCAGTGGTTAGAATGTGAAGCAATGGGGTTCAGCTCGTTGAAGTCCGCAAATGAGCATGCATCCTTCACAAAAGTAATCCATCCGGCTCCAGGGGGATAAACGAAGGCCTTCCGAGGGTAATCCGTGCGGTTTTGTCGTAAAAATATACATTTTTAAAACTTTATAAACGAAAATAACTGGCTTCCGGTCGCGGTCGACGCGCGTTCACGGAGATGGATGCTGGCATATGACGTAGGACGTAGCGTAGGAAGCGTCGTGACGTAGAACGAACATAGAGTTTTGTTTTGCTCTGCTCTCTGGCTGCGCTGTCACATTCGTTCTACGTCACGACGCTTCCATCTCCATGAACGCGCGCCGACCGCCACCGGAAGCCAGTTATTTTCGTTTATAAAGTTTTAAATATGTATATTTTTACGACAAAACCGCACGGATTACCCTCGGAAGGCCTTCGTTTATCCCCCTGGAGCCGGATGGATTACTTTTGTGAAGGATGCGTGCACATTTTCGGTCTTGAAGCAGCTGGACCCCATTGCTTCACATTATAACCACTGAAAGATCTAAGACATTTTCTAAAATAACTGAAAATGTGTTCGTCTGAAAAAAGATTGACATATACATCTCGAACGGCTTGAGGGTGAGTAAATCATGGCTTAAATATCATTTTTGGGCGAACTATCCCTTTAAATGTCAGCACGTTCTGAAGCGTGATATAAGCGAACTGTGAAACTCACAGGAATGCCGCTCATCTTCCGCATCACTTCTGGTGTGAGCTTCACAACGCACTTGTGTCGCTTCACGCCGATATCATTAACCCGAGTGCGACCATTGGCTGGAAGTGAGTGTTTATAACACTCTTATGGAAAATGAAACAAAGTGAACATGACGGTAATACAAAAAGAAAATATATCCATATATCTGGATCTGAAGTCTCTTCTGCTCACCAAGGCTGCATTTATTTGATTAAAAATACAAAAGAACAGTAATGTTATTAAATATCAAGACAATTTAAGATAACTGTTTTTTTTATTTTAATATATTTTCAAATGTAATTTATTCCTGTGATCAAAGCTGAATCTCAGCATCATTACTCCAGTCTTCAGTGTCACATGATCCTTCAGAAATCATTCTGGTATGATGATTTGATGCTCAAGAAACATTCATTATTATTATTATCAATGTTGAAAACAGTCGTGTACAATTTTCTTTCAGGATTCTTTGATGAATAGAAAGTTACACTTTACTATATATTCACGTAGAAAAGAGCTGTTTTACATTGGAATAATATTTCACAATATTACTGTTATTTTGAATGAAATAAATGCAGCAGAAGAGACTTCTTTTTAAAACCTTAAAGATATTAGCGATCCCGCACGTTTGGCTGGTAGTGTATCTGCATGTGTTGCTCTGGAATCATCATTCGTCTCCACAACTGCATAATTACACCAGTTGTCTGTAATATGATGGTATTGTATTATACAATAAGCGAGTACATCATGAATGCCTTTTTTCAAAGCGTGTTTTTGTCCTATCCTGAATCAGTACGGTAAGCCTGTAATAAGCGTTTAGACTCGGACTACTTTACAGCGGTCGGGTCGCACCGCGGCGGAGTAACGTTAGCCCAGCGCCTGCGGGACTCACCGCGTCAGAGACATAAACAGAGAGAAGTTTATTAACTGATAGAGCGCTGATTCATCCAGGAGTGAAACAAGTGAAGTCTTTATGAATCAATCATTCAAACCCATTTTAAAAATAGTATGTTTCACCTGTCTGGATCTTACATGTGTGTTCAAGCATATTCTCCCCTTTCTGAGAGGGTATTCTCCACTGCTGGAGACACTGTAAGCTATAGAAGAGTCCCACATTCTCCAAGAGGATGCAGAAATGTTTATAACAATTATCTGAATAACCCGCGAACAAACACACACACACACACACACACACACACACACACACACACACACACACACACACACACACACACACACACACACACACACACACACACACAGAGACACAGACACACACACACACACACACACACACACACACACACACACACACACACACACAGACACACACACACAGACTCACACAAACAAGCACACACACGCACACACACAAACACACACACACACACGTTGGGTTTACATGTTTTATGGGGACTTTCCATAGAAATAATGATTTGTATACTCTACAAACTCTATAATCAATCCCCTAATCCTAACTGATGAATTTTCACAATGTGAACTAATGAGTATTTGTATATATTTCATATTGACAGCATTATGTTATTTTTTAAGTCTCATGTTTATCTCTGGATATAGGCTTAATGTGTGTCATTGTTCTCTACAGGTTGATTAGTTGTGGTGTGACAGATGAAGGTTGTGCTGCTCTGGCTTCAGCTCTGAGATCAAACCCCTCACACCTGAGAGATCTGGATCTGTCATATAATAAACTAGGAGACTCAGGAGTGAAGCTGTTCTCTGCTGTACTGGCGAATCCTCACTGTAAACTGGAGACACTGTGGTAAGATCATACGTTACTCTCACATGAAACTGTTTTGCGATTTTTTTTTTTCTTTTTCTCTAAATGTCGACAAAAGGCTGTTGCGTACCGTCTCGTATATTAATACAATTAAAATGAGCCCAAAATGAACTTAATCTATTCCTTTTATGACAAGATATTCTTCATGGTGAAACAATATAAAAAATGCCCATGAGGGGGCGTCAAAGACTGAACAATTTGGTTCCAAATGCTGTATCTTTTGATTCCTTTATCCAATCACCACAACATTTGATCCAGATGCAGCTCATATGTAGAGGGACTTCCCCAAAAAATAATTTTCCTCCTACCTTATTTCCTTCCTGAGTTATTCCATGTCAAATAAGAAAGATATGCATTATCATGATAAAAATTCTATATATTTCCTGTCTTTTATCAGCAGTTTCTCAGCAGGAGAATGTCCAAATGTAATGTAATTTATATTTTCAAAAAATTAGAAAAGTGTTCTATCAAACGATACCTACCTTTTGACTCTCCTAGTTATAGTTTTGGAGTTATGAGTCTTTAGTTTTGTGTGTGTCACTAAAAATGCCTTAGTTTTTTGTTCATAATTGTTGTTGCCAATTTTGAATAAGAGTTACTGTTCATTGAATTGTACAAAAAATTATTTTAATGAAAATGTTTATTATAGAAGGTTAATAAAAAAATGTTATGACTGAAAGAATTGCATTTTTATTAAGTTAGAATTAAAACAATGGGAATTAAAATGCTTTCCATTTGTTCTCTTTCTAATCCAATGTTCAGGTTTGACTGTATTATAAAGTAAAACTGGCACTTCAAATTACCATTTAAACCAACCAACCAAACAAAAAACTTGACAAAAATAGTCTTTGAGAATCTCTTATTACCGTATATATTAAAATCCACAACCTGAAAAAAATAGGCAAATATGTGCAAAAACAACTAGAATTCACAAGCCTTTCTACAGAGAGCTGTAAATCCATCTAGTGGTTAAAATATGATATTGCACGATAATTATGCTCACTACATCCACCAGATGGCACCAATCTGACTCCAAAAATTGTTTTCTATAGGCCTAGTCTGTACTTTAACCTGAAATACAGAATTAATAATAAAAAAAATAAAAAAAAATATTATATTCAGTGGGAAAAAATAATCATAATTATTGCATAAATATTCATTATTATCTTAAAATTCTCTCAAAACACCACAGAAAAAATGGAAAAATATCATTGAACAAAAATACATTTCATTGATTTTACTGAACAAAAAAAAATCTGAATCCCGCCCTCCGGGTCATTTTAGACCCGAAGACCCCAAGTGTGACGGAAACATGAGGAACCCCAGAGGGCTAGGCTACTGTATTGTATATGTCTGATTTATGTTGAAGTGTTTGGGACATGGCTTTTAATGCTGAGTCTTTTGTTTATGTACACAGGCTATCAAAGTATATCAAAATATGAATTTAGATTTATCGGCCAATATATCGGTTATCGGCTTTCAAATGAAAAGAATTATCGGTTAAAAATATCTGAAAGATCTACTTGAGTAACGAAGTATTTGTACTTCCCATCTCTGACACTTTGACATGGTGATCTACATTTAACAGCCTTTACTTTAAACACACTCAATCTCAGCACAGTCAGGATTAACACAGTCCATTCATTTTAATTTTAGGGGGAAACTGGAAACTGTAGAGATTTTTCTCCAGGTTTAAAGTCTACATCATGTCAATGTCACAGATTATGACCTGGAGAAACACTATAGTACATCGATGACACGTCAGTGTGTGTATTATTAATGAGACTGCGTGATCTTATCCTATGAGAAGACATTTCTCTTCTTCATGACAGCACACGGTGTTTTTCTATGACAGACGCTTCAAACTGTAAAATCAGGCAGTAGTTTAGAGAGGCGTTCATGGGTCGCAAGTGTGTGTGTCCATGGAGCAAGAGTTGAGTGTGTTGCAGGCTTCCCCCGTGATGCTGTCAGGCCGAGACTCGCTGCGGGCGCTTGGTTGGCCAGAAACTACCGACACAATCAAACTGTGTGTGTGTGTGTGTGTGTGTGCGTGTGCTTGTGTGTGTGCATGTGCATGTGCGTGTGTGTGTGTGTGTGTGTGCGTGTGTGTGTTTGTGTGTGTGTGTGTGTGTGTGTGTAACAAGCGTCTTTCTGAGGAGAGCTACGAGAATTTCTGTCTTCTCTGTCACTATCCATCTTTATTGTCAGTGTCCTGAAGGGACGTAGATGTGTGACATTTGTATGAGATCAATACAAATTATATTACAATTATACTCGTCCCTCTCTCTCTCTCTCTCCTCTGTCTTGCTCTGCCACACACACTACAATGAATACCCGTTCTTTATAGCGTTCTTCCTATAAGATTATTTTACAAAGTAAATACCAAAATCATCCAGGAAATTATGGAGTTCTGCTGGACCCTTAGAATCGTCCCAATCCTCCCCTGCTAACACACACACACACACACGTTGGGTTTACATGTTTTATGGGGACTTTCCATAGAAATAATGATTTTTATACTCTACAAACTCTATAATCAATCCCCTAATCCTAACTGATGAATTTTTACAATGTGAACTAATGAGTATTTGTATATATTTCATATTGACAGGATTATGTTATTTTTTAAGTGTCATGTTTATCTCTGGATATAGGCTTAATGTGTGTCATTGTTCTCTACAGGTTGGAGAGGTGTGGTGTGACAGATGAAGGTTGTGCTGCTCTGGCTTCAGCTCTGAGATCAAACCCCTCACACCTGAGAGATCTGAATCTGTCTGATAATAAACTAGGAGACTCAGGAGTGAAGCTGTTAGAGGATCTGAGGGATGATCCACATTATAAACTGGAGACACTGAGGTAAGAATAGTTTAATGATTTTCATCATCATATTTTTTTACATTTTTTACATATTTAAAGTTCAAATGGCTGATTTACTCACTAGAAATATAAGTATATTGTACCAGGTTCAGTAACACCCTGTGTGTGTGTGTGTGTGTGTGTGTGTGTGTGTGTGTGTGTGTGTGTGTGTGGATATTTTGTCTGAGTGTGTGTGTGTGGATATTTTGTCTGAGTGTGTGAGTGTGGATATTTTGTCTGAGTGTGTGTGTGTGTGTGTGTGTGTGTGTGTGTGGATATTTTGTCTGAGATCATCAGATAATGAGTCTTAAATTCAGCTTCAGTTTCTGTAGATCTCTGAACTTTAAACTGTGTTTAATATGAGTGTAATTCTGCTCATACTGTTGTGACTGATTGTGAAAATAATATTAATGTTATTTTCAGCTTTTCCCCTTTAACTGTCTCTATAGGCATCTCTACACAGCGAGTTAAGGCTGCTCTAAAGAGGCTCTGTGTCTGCTCAAAGTTCTGTGGAAAGACACAATGCTGCATGAAAGCAGATTTAAAATATGCCGGGTCTGACCCGCCTCAGCCCCGAGTGTCAAAGATGACTCTGATATTGTTTTGTTCAGTGTAAATGAACGCGATCTTGTGTCGCTCTAAACTACGCCATTGTCATGACAACCAAACGCACGGCGCGAGAATCAAGAAGCGGAAGACTAAACATATCGGCCATATAATCCATATTGTTTTAGCCAAATTAAAAAATGTCAGCCAACAAGAGACAATAAAGTAAAAGTGTCCTGTACTCACATCGTGAAGAAACCACCAGAATAACAGAGTCGACGTGTGTAATCAATTGGCTTTCGCCGTTTGTAATCTTCCTCTGAAGAGACTGGCAGATCAACGCGCTTCTACATTTCTCTCAGATACGCTAATGCTTATTCGCCGTCACTGTGTGATATTATATTCCAGAAATCATCTTCTTGAGGACGATATTTCACACACACACACACACACACACACACTGCCTGAAACGCTGACGACAGCAGAATTGTTCTTTCTGGCTCTTTGAAAAACATGAATAAATCCTGCGGTGATCGACCCGGTGTAATAATTCATAATATATTTGTAGCATTTGTTCCATCTGGAATAGTTTTATTAAGAAATATAAAATAGCTCTCAGTACCACAGAATTATGACGAACATCAGAGCGTGAGATCGCTATATCACACAGAGGAAATCTTTTTATCTCATCTCATTTTATAACACTTTGTTAAAACTGTAGTTTTAAAATAGTAATGTTCAAAGTATTATTTCCCGCGATTTTAATAACTAATTCCTGTGTAAATGCATTTATGTTCTCGGCGTCAGAGAAGCAATAAACATTCTGTGTAAATGCACATTTTGTGATTTTATGCCGCTTCAGATTTGGTTTGTGTGTAAAGACGCCTTATGTGTGTGATAATCTGAGATCTGGGTTGTTATTAACTGATATTAAATGTGTAGTGAGTGTAATGGTCATTTCTGCTGGTTCTGGATCAGCTGTCCGGTGTGTGAAAGTGACCTTTCATGTGCTTTTGATTTTGTAAAGTGACTTTGAGCATCAGATAGAAGCGATATGATCATGCTTGAGAATGAATTAATATAGATTATCTAGTTAGTTTTCTTATGAAAAGATGTGACAGATGTAATATCTCATACTGCATATGTGACTGTGTGTGTGTTTTATTTTAGTATTGGCTATCAGATGACAGTGTGATCTTCTGCTGATCATCTGATGGTGAATAAGGATCCACTACAGAGACTCAGTCAACAGAATCAACAGAGACTGAAGATACAGTGACTTCACTGTTAGAAATGAAGACTTCATGTAGATCTCAGCGATCCTCTGACAGACCTGATGAGGCGGCAGTGAAACACCTTTTATTTCACAGCAAATTACAGTTTCTCATTCATAGATTAATCATTTTATGTGTATAAACGCACAGTAACTCAAAAAGCTCTGAGTTTTGTCACAGAGTAAATAAAGAGCCTGAATATCTCTGTGTTTGTGTTGTACCAGCAGAGGGAGACAAAGACTGATGAAATATTCATTTTTCATAATTATGAGAAGAAGAAGAAACAGTTCAAGCTCACTTTTGGAAAACAATGGAAGCTCAAGTTTATACATAATGTTTTTAATAATGGTTGCATTACATGTGTATTAATGTATTAAAGGGCTCATATGATGTGTTTTCATGTTTTCTTTTTCTTTAGTGTGTTATGTAGATGTTTTTGCATGTATAAGATCTACAAACTTAGAAAGCTCAAAGTCTCCTACAAAAGATTTTGGTGCTCGAGCCCCTTTTTCAGAATGAATCAGAAGTGTCCCTCTCAAACAAATATCAATGATAATATTGTGGTCAATAAAACAAAATGCATTCGATTATAATTAACATGACAATGTGAACAAAACTAACGACAATTTTTTATTTTTTCCGAAGTGTTAACAACTTCGTGTTAACTAATAATTGTTATAAACTGGTACTACCAACAAAATATGAGTGCATTCCTGGAGCTGGGCGTCGTTACACTCCATCCTCATGATCGCTTTCTGCAGGACTTTTACAGGCTTTCCTCAACTCACTGAAGTGACGTCGGTGTCCGGGTTAGCGCTAGCATGAGCCGTCAGGCAAGTGTTATTTAAATAAACTCCTGATGTACTTACAAACTTTCCAGTGCCTCGTTTTATGAGTACAGAACCTATTTGTTTTACTGTAGAAGTTTGGTGCCATTCTGGGCATTATTAGTGGGGTAATTTACGAGATTCATCATTGGATCCATTAGCGCCTGCACTAAACCATCCGGCTGATATCTCTAAATAAGCTCTAACTCTAATAATGTTCGACCAAGGGGGAAAAGGCTTCTGGGGGTGTTTGGCTCGAGGTCATGGTGCAAAGGACATTTTCCAAAATATGGGCAAAAATGTTACACTAAACCAACCATGTACAATTATCCATGTTATCCCTATGAATTTTACATAAAAAGCTGTTTTTGTATAAAAACCTATTTAATTTTTTTTTTTTTTAAATGTATATAACTTTAAAATATAGCATAAATACTGCACAAATGTAGAGTAAAAACATTAATAAACAGAGTAAAATTACATTTGTTAAAAAAAAAAAAAAACTATTATTCTGTTTCAAAATTGCATGTTATATTCTGGGGTTCCTGGAGACCCAAATATAACGAGTGTCGGCCCAAATGAAGATAATCAGAGGGTTAAGGGATACAATTATTGACTACAGGGGGACTTTAAAGGGATAGTTCACTTTGAAATTAAATTTTGGTATGTTTTAGCTTACCTCAAGGGCATCCAAGATGTAGGTGTCTTTTTTTCCGCAGTAGTTTCAATTCAATTCCCCATCGTCCAAATTAAACAATTCCCCATCGTAAGTACACATTGATTAGGGTGACCATATTTTAGTTTTCAGAAAACAGGACGGGGGGCGTGGTTGATGGGCGGGGCGTGGATTGAGGAGGCGTGGTTAAGGGGTGGGGGCGTGGCTGGGGGTGAATGCATCAAAAAATACTTGACAAATGCATTCACAACCTTGTTGTGACATAGGCCACAACCTATGTTATTGTACTTTAATACATAAAGGAATACATCCTTTCCATTCAATGTTTGGCCCGCAAAAATAGAATATTATTAAAAAAAAAGGTTTCGCTTTTAACACCTTTTACATGATGACACTATTTCTTTTCATTGCCATAAGCATAGGTTAAAAATCTACTGCTAAAATAAAAAATCTACTACACTATTTAAGTTAAAAAAAATAAAATAATTTTCAATCCTCCTGTTGTTCTCTTGTAGCCTATACTTTCTTTATGTGGGCTTCTAGGTCGCTAGCACCTGTATTTGACACTGACACGTGCGTGCCAGCTTTGCTGTTCATGCATTCTGCTTTACACGGATCCCGACCAAAATGAAAACGCAGGAATTTTCTCTGTAAATCATCTGTGAATTTACATTTGGGCTTTGTTTTACGCTGTTAGCTACTTATATCTTACCTCGCACTTGACCGCAAACTGAAGCGTCGAGTCACGCTGCTAAAATTCTGTAAACGTAAAGTCCGCCTACTTTGATTTGATTGGTCAATGTCAGAATATTGGAAATGACAAGCAGTGACAGACCAATGAGGCTGAGATGAACACACACACACACCTCTGTTTTCTGACGTGCTCTCTGCTTGCCGCTGCGGAATCGGATTGAGGAACGCGCTGATTATAACAAGACGGGGCGAAGCCGAAGCCGGTTTCATATGTTTTGTGTGCAAAGGCAAGCGTATATTTAAAGTACACGCTTAATGGCCAAATGAAAAATAATGAAAACCAGGACATTTTCATCACTTTATAAAAAACAGACAGGACGGACAGGACGTGAAAACAGGACATGTCCTGGGAAAACAGGACGGTTGGTCACCCTAACATTGATGGACGAAACGAGCGGTTTGTGTGAGAAGACGAACAGTATTTATATCGTTTTTAACTCTTGTACACAGCCACGTCCAAGTGAGCAGATGGAAGAACGGATGGTGGAGATGTGGCAACAGTATGAGAGCCTATTTAATGTCTCCTCAAAAGAGAACCACAACCGGAGCGACAAAGAGAAGAGCTGGGGAGAGATCGCTTCAGATTTGAACGTACCGGGTGAGTGTGAAAAGTTGCTAGCGCACTAGCTAGCAAATGTAAACATTAGATCTAGGTCAATGATCATCTGCTACATTCAGGTCTAACAAAAGATGAAATGCACAGTTAGTTAGATTGTTTGTTTGAATAATATTACTAATATTTAATGATATTAGTTCAGTTGAATTTAGAGAGGAAACACAGTGTATGTCAGTGTCAGTGTATATTTTCAGTGGAGGAGGTGAAAACAAGAGCAACAACATTACGGACACAATACACCACGCTTCTCAAACCTAAACCAAGTGGGAGTGTGGAGAAAGGGCTCACTCATAAGCAGGCTTGGCTGTTGAGGAATCTGGAGTTCCTCAAAAAACATGTTGCCCAACGCCCCAGTGAGACCAGTGTAAGCAGAGCAGTATTATGTGTTGTGTCCTCTCTATCTATTGAATTGCGATAGTATCATGTCCACTAGGTGGCACTGATGTGTTTACATGTTCAACTGAAGTAAGAGCTGTGAAGAAAAAGATAAGTAAAGAAATGCTAAGCTACTGCTCGTGTCTGTCTGCATTTTATCCATTCCTACTCCAACTTAACAAGTGGCGACGAGGATGTTAAGATGGCCCTGCTCTCTCTACAACCCCCAGTTGCGTTCCTGGAATGCCCAGGTGAACCGAAACTGTCCTTTGATGCGTGGGAAAAGTTATTTCAGAACTACCTGCTTGCGATCGGCGGAGAAGAGTTTTCTGCCGAGAGAAAGAGAGCACTGCTCATACACTGCTTAGGAACAGAAGGGCAACGAATCTAGAATACATTGCCTCTTACTGCTGATACATACGATGGATCGTTACAAGCACTGAAACAGTTCTTTTCTCCTAAGCTGAATGTGGTTTCAGAGAGATATCGCTTTAGACAACGTGCTCAAGCCGTGGGTGAGTCCACTGATCATTACGTTGCAGCGCTGCGCGAACTAGTGAAAACATGCGCTTTTGGAAAAAGCCGTGATCAGATTGTGGAAAAAACGCCCATGCCTCGAATTCGTGAAAGACTGTTACTAGAGCCAGATTTAACCCTTGAAAAGACGATAGCTATTGCAAGACAAATTGAATCGGCAGTAGCAGACGCCAAAGTCATAGCTGACGGGGAATCAAAACAAGTAGCAGCGATTCAGAGGCAAGAAAAGACGCGAATGCAAAAAAATAAAACAAGGATTATGTCGAAGGAGGATAAACGGGTGAAGGGACAGCAGCAGTGTTACCGTTGTGGTTCTGCTAACCACCTCGCAAATGATAGGTCATGCCCTGCTAAAGACTGCAAATGTAGAACATGTGGAAAATTCGGACATTTCTCAAAGGTGTGTAAGACAGCATCAAAGTCAGTTAATGAAGTATGCTTGCCTGAAGTGACAGTACTGTGTGTGAATGACTGCCATACAGATGATGGAGCTCCAGTGGGTACTTTTACCATAGCCACGCCCACATCTCCTATACAGACTTGTACCATTAGGATGATGGTGGATACAGGGTCTGGTGCATCAATTCTACCGCAACACATATTCAAAGAATATTTCAGCTTTTGACTTACTCAAAGGAAAATATACCTGTGTGTGGCTCCCTGAGACTGAATGTGACATATTATGGAAAGACTGTTGCTGGTGAGCTTAACATTGTCAAATCAGGAACTCCTCTCATTGGACGTGACTTATGTAAAGCACTGGACATTGAGATTAAGGGTGGTCGCTTGATTGAACCTGCTACTTACTGTGCAATTCTTCAACCATCCAGCATTTCACTTGTTTCTGCTGATAGTCCTGTTTCCGTACCAACTGGCGCTGGATTTGGATGCGCTAAAAATTTCACACACAAAGTGAAGATCCGCCCTGGAGTTAAGCCTATACAACAAAAACTTCGTCACTTACCTCTATCAGTGCGAGCAGCAGTGTCAGACGAACTCAAGATGCTATAGGAGAATAGCATAATTGAGAAGATTGATTCATCTGAGTGGGTTTCTCCTATTGTGGTCACAAAACGAAATAACAACACAATCCGTATGTGTGTTGATTTACGAGAACCTAACAAGGCGGTGGTACAAGACAGTCACCCCCTACCACTGATCGAAGACATACTGTCTGAGTTGCATGGATCAGTGATGTTCTCTTCTCTTGACCTCAAAAATGCATACCACCAAGTACAATTACACGAGGAGAGTAGAGGACTTACTGCTTTCATTACCCATGAAGGTTTATATCAGTTTTGTAGAGTACCATATGGACTGTGTTCGGCACCATCTGCTTTTCAGCGAATGATGACCATGATCTTAAAAGGCCTTGATGGTGTACAGTGTTACTTGGACGATGTGATTGTCCATGGTGCGTCCGAAGCCATTCACAATGCAAATCTCAAAGCTGTTCTGCACAGGATCAGTGAAGCTGGGTTGAAACTGAATACAGAAAAGTGTAAGTTCAACTTGACGACACTTAGTTTTCTTGGATACAGACTCTCAGCTGATGGTCTGCATGCAGATGATGCTCATGTTACTGCAATTATAAATGCACCCACTCCTACTGATGCAGCTACACTACGGTCGTTTCTGGGTCTTAGTGCCTGGTACAGTAAGTTCGTGCCTGCCTATGCTACTCTGGTTGAGCCAATGAGAGCCTTACTCCGTAAAGACTGTGAATTCCACTGGAATACTGCAGCACAAGAAAGTTTTGATAGAGTCAAACAGGCAATAGTGGATAGCCCTGCTCTTTCCTTATTCAATCCCAATCACAGTACAATCCTCTCCTGTGACGCCTCAGACTATGGTGTGGGTGCTGTATTGACTCAGCTGGATGACACAGGAACAGAAAGAACCATTGCTTTTGCTTCACGCTCCTTGTCTGATGCTGAACGAAAATACTCCATCGTCGAGAAGGAAGCACTGTCATGTGTTTGGGCTGCAGAGAAATGGCGTACATGGCTGTGGGGAAGGAAATTCTTACTACGCACTGACCATCAAGCTCTGACTACTCTTCTCACGAGTAAAGGAAATAGTCGAGCTGGGTTACGTGTGGCTAGATGGTCTGCACGTTTAATGGAGTTTGACTACAATGTTGAATACAGACCTGGTCCATTGAACAGTGTTGCTGATTGTTTATCAAGATTGCCTCTTGTTAACAATGGACAGGACTTTGCGGAAACCATTGAGTCTGTTGCTATGATTTCCTTTGCTTCCAGCGCAATCACCAAGGAAGATTTCCAGTCTGCATGCAATAACTGCCCAGTGTTCGCTAAATTGCGTACATATCAACAGACACGTTGGCCAAAACACATGAAGGATGTTGATCCGGACTTACAGGGATACTTTCCTGTCCGACATGAGCTCGCTGACGTGGATGGATGTATTGTCAGAGGAACATACCGTCTCTTGGTACCTGAGTCACTACAGAAGAAACTCATACAACTGGCACATGAATCACATCAAGGGATGGTCCGGACAAAGCAAAGACTTAGGCAACTGTACTGGTGGCCAAAGATGGACAATCAGACGGAAGCTCTGATACGTAACTGTCAGACGTGCAACCAAAATGACAAATCTGCGGTGATACATAATGCTCCTCTCAACCCTGTTGAATTGCCTTCTGCTGCATGGGAAAAGGTCTCCATAGACATTGTCGGACCATTCGAAACGGCACCATCAGACTGCAGATACGCAATAACGCTCGTGGACTACACCAGCAAATGGCCGGAAGTCGCTTTCGCGTCCAGGGTTGACACATCTACTGTTAAACAGTTCTTGATTACTGTTTTTTCTAGAGAAGGAAATCCAAAGGAGTTGGTCTCAGACAATGGACCTCAGTTTATCTCTGCTGAGTTTTCTGAGTTTCTGAGAGAGAGAAACATAAGTCATTTCAGATCTGCTGTCTATTATCCACGTGCGAATGGAGAAGTTGAGAGGTTCAACAGAGTTCTGAAAGACTGTCTACAAACTGCTTCAATTCAAGGAGAACCTTGGAAGACGTTCACTCAAACATTCTTGATGGACTATCGAAGTACTCCTCATGCTACTACAGGAGTTACACCATCTGAGTTACTCCATGGTCGATGTATGAGAACCAAGTTACAAATCATGGATTTTCCAGTAAAAGAGGCTGACAGAAACTTGATACGAGAACACGTAAAAGTGAAACAAGACAAGGTTAAACGGTACACTGATGCCAGGAGAAATGCAAAGCCCTCAAGATTCAGGCCTGGTGATCTAGTTCGAGTTAAGAAACCTTGGATGGTAAAGAAGGGTGATCAGAAGTTCACACATCCAAAAGCTGTTGTACAGAAGAAAGGTAAAGATTCTTACCTGCTTGATGATGGTAAGGTGTGGAATGCCTCACGTCTTGCTGAAATGCCGAAATCAAGTGGAAGTGTTACTCCTACTGAGGTACAACATGGAACAACAACAAGTCTGTTAAATAGGTCTGTTAGAGTTAGACAAAAACCCGTCTGGACCAAGGACTATGTTTTAGATATGTAAGGAAATGCAGAACTTGAGATAGTGGAGTTAATATTTGAATGAAAATACAACACGAAAAGTAAAATTTATTTCGTTGTTTCAAAATACTTTTATTCTTGATTTTGTTATTTCTGTTGTGATATACATACAGTTGTATTCTTTCTGAAAAGGGGAAGATGTTGTGTCCTCTCTATCTATTGAATTGTGATAGTATCATGTCCACTAGGTGGCACTGATGTGTTTACATGTTCAACTGAAGTAAGAGCTGTGAAGAAAAAGATAAGTAAAGAAATGCTAAGCTACTGCTCGTGTCTGTCTGCGTTTTATCCATTCCTACTCCGACTTAACATTATGGACAGGCATATTGTGTGCTTAAGTAATGTAGATATTTGCATAATTAGATATTAATTATCAGGAAATTTTCTAATCCTTTAAATTCTTGCACTGACATAGAATTGTTTTTCAGCTTGATCAATCTGTCAAAGACTTGATTGACGGGCAGGACATGGATGACCCCACCAGCGATGAGGACATTATAAATACATCCGAGGCACCAGGTAAAATAACAATTGTAGATGTAAAGACTAATAAAATGCTGAAAAAGTGATGACAGATTAGTTGTTTTGTCATTCAGGATGCCAGGTGTCCTATTGTTAAGTTTGCACAAAACAGATCAAGCAGTGACATTTTCATAACTGGTGTATCCAAAATGGTCAATGTTTATGATAATGTCTTTATTCAAATGATTTATTTTATTAATTATTCTTTACATATTATTATTCTTTGACATGTTATGGAGATATTTAATCATTTATAAATATTCTACTATATGCTCTGATATATTTCTAAATGCAAGATCTTTGGATTCTCTTCTGTGCTGTAATAACAATGTAATTTCTCTTACTTTAATTTTTATCTCATTACAGCACCACATCCCTCTACCCAAAGGGATGAAGAACTCACCACCTCTTTTCCCACTCCCAAATCAGGATCGAAACGTCACAAAGGGGATGCAGATTCTGTTGAGCGACAGAAACTTAATTTGTTACAGTAAGTTACTTCAGTTCTTGCCACTCCAGATCCTTACAGTTCCTTTGGACATCAAGTTGCTGTGGAATTTAAATTAATAAAAAATGTAAGCATACAGACCAGGGCAAAGAAAAAAATATCATATAAACTAGTGCTAACATGTTGCCAAACAACTGTAAACAATCTAGCCCTTGCTAGCGCACTACTGTAAACATTTTAAAACAGTTAAAAATCGTACCTCTAGTTCTCGCTGAAGAACAGACAGTCCATGCTGATCCCGACTTCCCAACCATTTTCTCGTCCACGCTTCGTTTGATTTTCTTTTGTTTTTTATTGCTACAAAGAATAAGTATTAATACAGCAAGTTGCCGCGACACACTATCCATTTTGTTTGCATGCGCTTCCCCGTGAGATCGCGTCACGTGAGGTGCTAAATCTTAAGAATATCTTGTAGTGTGTGATGCGCCACTATTCTCAAATATTGTAGTGTGAGCATGTTTAAGATCTGAGGGAAGAATATCTGCAGAGATTCTCCTAAAGTGTGTGCTGCAGCCAGATTTCACTATCGGTTAGGATGTTAAAACTCCTGTAGTGTGAGCCAGGCTTAAAGCATCAAAACCTTCGATCCTAGGGAGACTCCAAGAAGGCGTTTTGGATGAGACTGAGGTCTGTTAGTGTTGGTCAGCAGGACTTTTTCAAGCATGTCAATGACCTTTTCAAGAGCAGAGAAATCTGTACATTTCTGTCGTTGCTCGCACACTGTGGGAACGGGCACTGGAGCTGCATTAAAATCAATCTTGTTGACTGAAACTCTCTCATTTCGACTACCATGCCCTGTACTGGTGGCTTTGAAAGACAACTCTGACTGATAGTCGTTAAGCACAGCCTGTACTTCATGTGCTGACCACTTGTCAGTCGGTTTGGACCTGAAGGTTAGGGCTAAATCCTTACTCGGGCAGTGTCTGATAAACACCACTTCCACACTGGGCTTGTCAAGTGTTTTACCGTGCTCTCGAAGACATTCTGAAGCAACATCCGCTGCCTTGTTGAGTCTCAGCCAGTAGTCGTACGGATTCTCATCCTCCTCAGGCAAGGTAGTGTAGAAATCAGCAAGCGGGACCGGCGAGTAATGATTACAACTGAAATGTTTGCGCAACAGGCTATAGACAGAGTTTGGACAGACAGTGGTGGCAGAATCACAGTTCCTGATCCAGAGTTTGACTACATCCTTTGCTTTACCACGCAGGTGCACAAGAATTTCTTCCACATGTTCGTCAGAATTCATGTTGCTCTTTTTAACAAATGTCCTCAACAGATCTTCCTATTCCTCAATTTCAATTGTGTCAGAACTATCCCCTCTGAATGAAGGTGGCTCCTTGACTTTTCTGTGCTGAATTACTTGACTTTGCGACAGATTTATCATGCCTGATGGGCTGTTAATAGCCTTCGAATCGCCAGTTGTCTATTTGGCATGTCAATGTCCAAGCTAAAAGGACTAAGATGGAACATAATGTTGTCTGCTAACTGTTGGCCAATTTGATGGACAATTGAACTCATTTGTCCTAACATATCAGGCACACCATGGTCAGCATTAGGTGTTGACGTGCTGAAATCTCTAGGCTTTTGATTGACATTTGACATTTTGATCACAATCTCCCACAGTACACACCCTACTTGTAATGTCAGGTCTGCTATCACTATTCCCAGTATTGGGGCTGTCCATTGAAAAGGGAAGTGGTACACCTAAAACCCCTCTGCCTCTGCTCTGCCTACTGGACTAGGACTGAATTGTTTATTTAAAACAGTACTCTTTCTTTTTAATCTATTTCTTTTGCGTTGTGATCGTATAATAAGTACAATTTTGCAGAATTATAAAACATTTTCAGTGAATTAATCACAAATCAACTCAATGAAAAACAGAACAATTAAATTAAATTCAATAGAAAGGGAAACACCCCCACCTAGTGGTGAACATGCACAATTCTACATGAATAAAGCAATTAATCCATAAAACACATTATAACAATATATTTTATACACATTACCTGCACAATGGAGATACAAACGTGGAAATAGGGGTTTCACTTCACAGAGAATAAATCAGTCCTACATAAAACACAAGACAATGCACAAATTAATTGCGGTTGTGCCTCGTAATATTTACAATGTCAAAATAACTCGATATAATATAACACACTCGACGCCAAACACACATCAAAATATGCCTTACAAGTTCATTGCAGGATAAATCTACAATAAAGGGGTTATTTATGTGTTTTGAACACTTTTAACTGGCAGGTGTCCAAAGAAAAAACGTAAGTTTATCTAATCCTTTTTTTTTGTCCTAATCTTTCAATCAGAGATTTAATATTGTTTTAAATTGTCACGATGCTATCAAACATCACATCATAAACCACTTATGCTTGTGATTACAGGAGGATTGCCTTCGTCTGTCACTAGCCACTGTTTTTCCTGGATTTAATCATTCTGTTTTACTTTTTATTTCTTTGTGTGTGTGTGTGTGTGTGTGTGTGTGTGTGTGTGTGTCTGGGGGATCTGCTACACCGTTCTGTGATGACCTGGACCTGATGGAGTCCTGCTAGTGGTAGCTTGTTCATTTAAATGTTTGTTTTTAGTCTGTTTGGCAATCATCATACTCCAATATTCGGCCCATGGGCATTGTGTAATATCTCCTTTGGGGACAGTGTTTATTTTGCAATGTTCACTAGTGTGAAGTGTGAAATGCTGTGTTAGGTGTGTGTATTCACGGCAATGATTTGGTTTGAAGTGTCTCTTGCAGTGTTTGAGTGTGTGTATGTGGACCGTATCTATTTATTTGACTTTATTCACTGTAGTCTAGGTATTGTTAGACTTTATATCCTGTAACTCATTCACTGTGAGACTTTTATACACTGTGATTTATTTATTGTAGAATTGTTCACTGTTATCTACGGGGAACATTTGTCTGCTCTGATTGCCTATCAGTGTATCATGGTGTTTAGTGTTTAATAAAATTATATTTGAGTACATCAGTCCCATTTCTGTTCCTTCATTGGACACAACCTGCCTGAATAGTGTAAAGGGGAGCGCTGTTTTGATTTTCTAGTTTAGATATTCAAATTGCGTGCGTTTGAGCGCCGCCTAGGGGTCACACATAGAACATCACTTCTTATTTAAAGCGACTGAATTGTTTGTGTTCAGCAGTTATTTCCAGAAAGCTATCAAACCCCTATAGAGAGGATGTCCCAGTTCTGGAAGATGATCAAGGGGGACTTCTGGCAGATCTGAGATAGGTAGAGGGATCAGACAAGGGTGTCCAATCTCCCCATTTTGGTTTTTGTTAGCAACGCAAATAATGGCCCTTCACATTAAAAAAATACATTTTCAAGGAATTACAGCATTAGGGAAAACATTGAAGTTGTGTCAGTTTGCAGATGACACTGCTTTATTTCTGAAAGATAGGAATGAAATCATTAAAGCAGTGAAATGCATAAAATAATTGTCAGATGTATCAGGGCTGGGAATGAATATGAATAAATCTGTTTCCTCTTAAAGAATGTAGTTTAACTCATTTCTATAATATTCCAATTGCAAATCAAGTAACATATCTGGGAGTTGTTATATGTAAAGATGAAAATCTGCATAACAATTTAAACTTCAATCCAATGATTAACAAAACTAGTGAGAGGTTTAATGTGTGGTTACAAAGGGATCTGTCAATTCAGGGACGGGTACTTCTGTCAAAAGCTGAAGGAATCTCCAGATCAGTCTATGTGTCTATCATTGGATATTCCCCCTAAAGTTACCAAACAATTGGATAAAATGCCTTTTGATTTTATATGGAAAAACAAGCCACATTATTTGAGAAAAGAAATGTTATGCAACCCCAAAGATCATGGTGGTTTAGAGGTTTAGAGTTATGACGCTTTGAACAATGTATTTAAAATAAATCGGCTTATTCAGTATTTAAAAAATAAAGACAGTATCTGGAATTCCTTTCCTAACTCTCTATTTAAACAATTGGACGATCTCTCATTTTCACTGAAGTGTAATTATTCAATTGAAAAAATAGCCAAATTTCATAAACCGGCTCTCATGGCATGGACACGGGCCTACAAACATAACTTTTCACCTATAGGAGATATTATATCTGGAACAACAAAGACATCCTTTACAAAAATAAATCTCTCTTTTTTGATTACTGGTTTGAAAACAATATTATATTAGTTAGTCAGCTTTTGAATAATGATGGAAATTTATTAACATATAGAGAATTTTTGAGTAAATTTAAAATACCAGTCAGACCTAAAGACTTTGCAGTTGTAATGGATGCAATTCCCAGGAAAGTATTGATCCTTCTTAGAAATGCATCACAGGAGGAAGATCTACATTTGACAGATATCATGGGGGAAATATTTCTTGGGAATACAAATATTTTACAAAATAAAGTCTCAAATAACTACATTAGGAATATACTTAATAATATTGTTTACCCTCCAGCTCGTTTGGTCATCTGTGTTTGGAGATGTAAACTGGCGTAATGATGGCGAACAGTAGATCAATTCTACATTAATAACAAAGTAAAAGAAGTCTCTTTTAAAATAATGCATAGAATATATCCAGTAAAACATGTGCTGGAACGGTTTAGATTAGATATTGATTACTCCTGCAATTTTTGTAAAGGTGAAAAGGAAAAAAAAAATCATTTATTTTTCCATTGCATACATACAGACATATTTTGGATTGATGTGGAGAGTTTAATTAAGAACAAATTGAACATTGATTTACAGCTGAGTGGATTTGACATAATGATACACTTCAATGATAATGGGATTGAGAAAGATAAGGCATACTTCATACAACTGTTAATATTAATGGGGAAGTTTCATATTCATAAAATGAAATGGTCTGACTCCAAACCTAATTTTTCTTGCTTTAAAAATGATTTGAAGCTTTATTGTTCTGTTTTGTGTAATTGCACAAGTAAAAAGGCAATAAGAGCTTATAGCATTGTAAGCAGGGATGATGTTGTATAAAATAGCACCTTTTTCTGTTGTTTGTAATACTTTTTTGACAAATCATGACATAAGACTGACATCACTCACAACGTACCGATGAACAAATATAACGTCTGATGTTTGCATACGTGCATACCAGTATACCATTACGACATTCTTCGTGAATAAACATGACCTCTGATGTTTGTATACATATATACCAACGTACCATCACGTCACATATGCAAATATAAGGCTTGTTCGACTTCGTGCAGCTCTGCGCAGACCGATCGCTGGCTGACTTGAAGCATTGCATGCCGGTTAGAAATTTTGTCCGACTTGATACAGCCAGAGAATGTCTAATACGGGGAGAAGTGCCACTCTCAGTAAGCTTCCGGTTGCAGTTCCACTCTGGTTCCACATGAGGGCGCTCACAGGACGAGTGCAGAATGAATGGAGGTCTATGGAGCTATACCTCTCAAAATCTATAATTTATTGTATAGTAATTTGAATGTTGTATTCGAAAGGAGATGCAAAGAAATTAATCAGATTGTTAGATTTTTTAGAGTCACTTAATTGCTTTAAAAAGTCTTTTAAAATGTCAATGACGTCATACACATCATACGACCAGAGAAACTGCTTTACAGCAATCCTTCAGTCACTTTGGTGCTTTCGCGCTCTGCACTTTCTTTTCTCTCGAGGCATCGACAACACAGCTGACACAGGTAAACACACAACACAGCTGACACAGGTAAACACACAACACAGCTGACACAGGGAAATACACAACACAGCTGACACAGGGAAATACACGCACTAGAAGAGTTTTTGTTTTGTTTGTTTCTGGTCCCGCTTTGGATGCCACAATGCCATCAAGTGGTATCTCTGGTCAACAACAACTCAACCAGTAAGAAATCGAAAGGACAGAAGTACTCGTTCATTCAACTTTCGACCTATAACCCATGTTGAACTTGCAAAACCTACAATCAAATCTGAGATTTCTCAACGGCAATCGGGTGAAAGAGACACATTTAGCCGTCTAGCTCCATAGACTCCCATTCATTCTGCACTCATGGGCGATCGCCCCCAGTGGAGCACTGGTGGAACTACAACCAAAGTTCGGTACAATAGGACTTAATAGGGAGTGGCCAGGCTCTCTGTAGACGGGCTCTGATACTGGCGGCTTCACTTCTCACGAAGATGGCGGAGAGAGCAGACGCATTGTGAATAGCTCAGAGTAGCAAAGCCTTGAAAATCAACGGAATGAAATTTTATCTCAACAAAACCCTGAAATATCAGATGTAAAACCGTAGGGAACTTATCATAATAATTCAGAAACGTGTGAGTGACCCTGAGCACCTCCTGGAGTACGATATTGCAGACCATAACATGGCTAGCACAAAAGCTAATGCTAAATTGAAGGCTCTCCAAGAACACGACTATGGTGGTCCAGAAAGGATGGATCTGTCTCTCATTAGTAATTTGCAAGATGGCGCTCGGAAAGCGAGTGTATGTACATGTTTAGCTCATGTTTGAGCTGACTGCAGCATTTTCCCTGTTGGGGATTTGATCCTCCAGAGAAACCAAGCAAAAGTTATCGAAGCGCCTGTTTAGTATTACAACAACGAGAAAGCTTACGATCCTGCAGCTCACGAAACAGGTGAATCTACTACAAGCTCAGGTGAGCGGCTATGAAATTAAATTAAAGAAGAAAGACGATCAGATCAAAGAATTGGAAAAGAGACTGGATGATGTAGAGCAATATTACCGTATGGATGATCTGATTATCTCTGGATTGAAAACACGACACCGTGCCTACTCCAGTGTCGCTGCGGGAATCAGTGCTGATGACACAACTGCTGAGACGGAGACCCTGGAATTCCAGGTTATCCAATTCTTCGGTAGTAAGGATATTCCCATTCACAGAAATCAGATCTCGGCCTGTCATACACTCCCTCGGAATAACAAGAATAACAAAAATAGTCCACCGGCAATCATAATCCGCTTTGTCAACAGAAAAGACAAGATCGGCTTGTTACAACAGGGGTTCAAGTTAAAAGGCACGGGAGTGTTTGTGAATGAACATCTAACGAGGAAGAACGGGAATATTGCTTATGCAGCGCGGCAACTGAAAAAGGCTAAAAAGATCAAAGCGACCTGGTCTCGGAATGGTAAAGTTTATATCCGAACGATTGGAGCAACACCAGAAGAGGAAAGAGCAGTGATGGTGAAAGAAATGGACGAATTGAACTTGTACAGATGATGATTAGAGTTGAGTCACAATATGAGCTGTGGATGTGTGGACTTACTACTTTATTTAATTTTTTTGTGTCGCTGATTATGGACGAAGATTACTTAATCCTCCGGGACAGATGGAATATTCAGTTAATTCAGTTCGGTTATTAGCCTTTTTGAAGTAGGAGGCCTTCACAACCAGGGGACGCTCAGTTTTTATCACGTGAGTCTGTGTCGATTTTCTTGCCAGCTTAATTTCTATGGCCTCTATTGACTTGCCCATCTCTGACGATAACTCTTTTATTTTCAATCCGTTTGAGCAGAACATGGACAGTTGTGGCATCTATGAGAATTTCTTTAATCCTGATGTAAATCAACCTAATTTAAACTTATTAAAACTGTCTTGTAACTATTACTCTGAAGGGCAAGTAAACTCACTGCATCAAACCATAAACTTTTCTAAAAATCTTTTCTCTACTTTTCACTGGAATATTCGTAGTATGTCTAAAAATCATGACGAATTGAGAACTTTTCTGTCTAGCTTAAGTTTTTCCTTCTCAGTCTTGGCCTTTTCTGAGACTTGGCTGACTGATGATGCATTTACTTTATTCCCCCTACCTAATTATGGATCATTTCATTCTTGTAGAAAAAACAAAAGAGGAGGGGGTGTCTCTTTATATGTTTTGAATTCCTTTGATGCTGGTGTTAGAGATGAACTTAGTGCAGAATTTGACACCACTAACACACAGTCTATATTTATTGAAATTCCATCTTGTCAGCAATTCAATGGAAAGAGCATTCTGATCGGATGCATCTATAGACCACCAGATTCAGACCATAACACATTTATTGATGCACTTCAAACAACACTTGAGTTAATAAGCAAAGAAAGCAAATTATGTTTTTTACTCGGTGACTACAATATTAATTTACTCAAATTTGATTTAACACAAACAGTTGATTTCTTAAATGCACTCCATTCTTTTAATTTTTTCCCTCTTATTGCTAAACCTTCCAGAATCACCTCCTCATCTGCTACTCTCATTGATAATATTTTGTTTAATTCTTATAACTTTGAGGTCACTTCAGGCCTCCTGATGTGTGATGTCTCTGACCACTTTCCTGTCTTCCAGTTTATCCAATCATGCCATCTAATGTCTAGCTATCCTAAGAATGGGCCAAATAAATATCGTAAATTCTCTAGAAACAGCATTGATCATTTTAAGTCTGCCATTGGCAATACCATACGGGATGAGGTACTTGTGTCACAAGACGTTAACAGTGCATACAGTTTATTCTTAAAGTCTTTTAATAAGGCTTTAGATTTATAATTTACGTTGAAGAGAACAAAATCCAGAAATAAATACTCTAAGGGGAAGCCGTGGATATCTGATGAACTAAAAAAGCTTTCCCGGAAAAAAAATAAACTTTATAGGAGGTCTATTCTTAACCCTTCCTCAATTAATACTGAAACTTATAAGAAATGTAAAAACTACTTCACATCTTTAGTAAGAAAAACAAAGAAAGCATATTATTCAAATCAATTTGCACAAGCTTCTAAAAACATTAAAACAACATGGCACCTCATTAATCACTTACTGAACCGTACTAAATACCCATTTACCGTCCCTGTAGTAATGAACTAGCCTGACGTCGTCATACTCAATTCTAGTCAGAATGTGAGTCTGATACTTCTCCATTGAGCTTTGATTATGGGGCGTGTTTCAACCGAACCAGGAAAAAAAATTCCTCTGCACTCAATTGGATAGACCTACAACCAATCAGAGCAACGGAGTAAGTGACGTATGTTTTTCATTCATGTTTCCGATCGCGGTTCTCTGTTCCTCTTTTAAAATTAATGCGCTGTCGATATCTTCTATAACAGACGCGATGGCGGAATCTACACATGATGTTTTATAAACAAATTTCAGGAGGAGCACATTCAAATAATCAATCCAATCAACCGTCTATCAGCATGAGAGGAAAGCATATATTTATTCACTCGGTCAACTCACCTAACATGACAGTTTTCAGCATCCCTGCACTCACTCTTGGCTTGTTCTTCCACAGCCAGGAATACGGGGGGAGTACTTTGGGTTCGGGCCGAATACCGAGCCCGAAGCCTCTCCTCAGACAGCACGCCAAATATGCATTTATTCTATCTGACTTATTTGTAAGCGTGAACTCGTGAAATCTCAATTCTTCAGCGGCAGTCATTTGAATTCAACCCAAGCGCTCGTTGATGACGTGGATGATGACGTTACCGTTGCTTATCTGTCCATCATCGTATAAAGCCCGCCCTGACAATTTGATTGGTCCGAACAATTTTTGTTCGGGCATAATAGCTCCTCAACGGAGCGAGTCCAGACCGAACTTCCCGACCAAAAAATATTGTGGGCGGGGTTCGGGCTGGCACCCAGGCTAGTAATGAACAGTAAGAAGGGGGTTCTCTCCAACCCTGTTGATATTGCTAATGGCTTTAATGATTTCTTTATATCGGTTGGTTCTGAACTAGCATTTAGCACTAATGGCTCGGATATACACCCCTGTTCTTTAATCAAAGGTCAGGATCCTTCATTCCATAATTTTGACCCACCAACTGTTCAAGAGGTTCGTAATATTATTTTATCACTTAAAAATGCAGCCCATGGTCATGATGGCATTAAAAGTGTTCTTATCAAAGAGACAACTGACTATATCATTAAACCTCTCATTCATATTCTCTCACTGTCTCTTAAAACTGGAATTGTCCCTCGGGATTTGAAGGTTGCTAGGGTTATACCAATTTTCAAGACCGGTGACTCCAAGGAATTTGGTAATTATAGACCAATATCAATTCTCCCGTGTATATCGAAAATCTTGGAAAGATTATTTAATCACTTGGATGCCAATAATATTTTATACAAACATCAATATGGTTTTCGGAAGCGACACTCTACTGAGCATGCCCTCATTCAACTTGTGAACTACATTTCTTTAGCTCTTGACAATAAAAAATTTGCTCTTGGAGTCTTCCTGGACCTGAGTAAGGCATTCGATTCGGTCAGTCACAATATTCTGATTGCCAAACTTAGCAGATACGGAGTGGAGGATGTTGCCTTGAGATGGTTTAGAAGCTACTTAGCTGATAGAGAGCAATATGTATACCTGGAAGGCTATACCTCCATGAAGTCACAAATTATGATTGGTGTCCCTCAAGGATCAATTTTGGGGCCTCTTTTATTTTTAATTTATATTAATGACATGGCCACGACTTGCACCAAACTCCTACCAGTACTATCTGCAGATGATACAAATCTTGTAGCTTCTCACCAAGACTTTAATATTTTAATCAAAACGGTCAATGAGGAACTATCTTCCATTGTGGAATGGTTTCAATGGAACAAACTTACCCTCAATATAAAAAAATGCAATTTTATGATTTTTTGTAATACTAACAAACATTACCCTATAGAATTATCAATTTTTTTTATTAATAACATTCAAATCGAATTGGTTCAGCATACCAAATTTTTGGGAGTCATTATAGATAGTGGTCTTAAATGGTCTAACCATATCAATTTCGTATCTAAGAAGTCAGCTAAAATGCTGGGTATATTGAGGAGGGTTTGTCCTTTAGTTCACTCCTCAGCTTTTTTAACCTTATATTATAGTTTTTTGTTCCCATTCATTAATTATTGCAATATTGTTTGGGCAGCTACCTATTCTACTTACCTGAAGAAATTAACAGTCATACAGAAGAAATATCTTAGATTTATATCTCATTCAAATAGATATGCACCCTCGGCACCCCTTTATAACAAATTCAAAGTTCTCCCTATTGATAAGGTAAATATTTATCAAACATGTTTATTTATGCATAAGTTTATATATAGGAAACAAGATCTTCCAGACTCCTTTCAGAATTTATCCCCATTTCACATGTACACTCATTTCAAACTAGACACAGCAATAATAACCTACTCTTACCTTACACACGAACTGCAAGACATCAATTTAATATTTCTTTTAGAGGTCCTAAGCTCTGGAGTGATTTAAGTCCATCTTTGCGATCAATGTCCTCTTATTCTGCTTTTAAAAAGCATTTGAAGAGACTACTATTGCCAGCCTGACGCCTTTAAGTATTTCTTTCTAGGTATTGCATGCTCTTTCTGCATCTTTTTTGTTTTTTGTTATTGAATTGTTGTTCTATATTGTTTTTTTTTTCTGCTTATGCTCTTGCTTTGTCTCGATTGTTGTTTGTTTTTTTATTTTGTTTTTTTTGTTTGAGTGTTTAGTCTGCATGTCTCATGAGTGAATATGAGCAGGAGTGGAACTCTGTACAAGCCTAGAGTGGCTTTGTTCCCTCCTTGCATAGTTTTGTACTTGTACTAAACATGTGCTAAACAAATAAACATAAACAAACAAACACCAGAGGAACCAAAAACACCTTAGCATCTCCTTCCAAACCACCAGCACCACAGAAGAAGTCAAAACCAGACGACGCCGTGACTGCTGGAGCCCATGCTGAAGACGCCTCTAACGCTGTGATCCTGCTATCGGCACTCTTCAAAACATGATGCAGGACTTCAAAGCGGAGCTAAAGCAGAACACGCTGACCATAGCCAACATCGCGAAAGCGGTAGAGTTTAACTCTGCCGAAATCAAAGAATGTAAAGAACAGTGCCAAAAACTGCACGTCGAGGTGAAACAACTCAAAGAGGAGAACACAGATCTGGGGAAAGAGCTGCAGAGTTGGAGCGTTATAAAAGAAGAACCTGCGAGTAAATGGCTTACAGGAGGGAAAAGACGAAAACACACGACAAATCATCTCTGATATCATCGGAAAGATTGTGCCACACTGGAGGGAGAAGATGGATTTCATCCTGGATTCGGTGCACCGACTGGGGCCGAGTAACACCAGCCGCCCTCGTCAGATCATCATGCAGTTCACAGGACGCTTCAAAGGTCATATTGTGTCCCATATGGCAGATGAATTTGCTCACTGGCTGATTCTTATCATAAACATAGATGGTCTGAAATTCATCTTAGTCAACATTTATGGATATAACATCAGTAGAGAAAACCGAAACCTACTTGAACAAATTGGTTTACATTTAGACAATCTCAAATGAACACACTCAACTGATAACATCATCATTGGAGGCGATCTAAACCTAGTTCATGATGAATTTTATTATAAATATCCTTTCAGATACTCTGCCAGTCATCCAAACACCATATTCACGAACTTTTGCGAAAAAGAAAATTTGGTTGATACTTGGAGACACTTAAATCCATAAATATCTAAATACTCCTGGTTTAGCTCAAGCCACAATTATAAATCCAGAATTGATCACTGGTTAATTGCAAATCATTTGCTGTTTTATAATATTAGCTCTGATATTTCTTCTGCACCACTAACAGATCATAGTGTTATTTTACTACAGATCAAACCCAATGACAACAATGTCCACTCACACACATATTGGAAGTTCAATTCCAGTCTGCTCAAAAATAATGACTACTGCCAAAAATTCTAATTATTAATTAAAGAAAATGCCAATTCTGAGGAGCTCACAACTGCTACCAAAAAGTGGGAATTCCTAAAATATAAAATCTCATTCAGTAAAATAATTAAAAAAGACAGTGAAAAACAAGAAGTAGACATTATTAATCAGTTCAATATGTACTGCAATGGGCCAAACCCAACTGAAGACGATAGACAGAAGATATTAAACCTCCAACCAAAACTAGATGAAGTTCACAGTCGTAAGGCCCAAGGGGGCTTTATTAGATCCAGAGCTAGTGGATAGAGGAGGGGGAAACAATTCAGCGTATTTCTGTGGTCTTGAAAAAAGAAGACAGGAAAAAAATAGCATCAGATCCCTGATGGTTGATAATAATGAAGTCACAGATGAAAACTTGATCTCTTCAGAAATCTGGAAATTCTATAGCCAGCTCTATAGCTCTACATTTTCTAGTGTGGACTGTCAACATTTTTTTTCAGGATATAGCAAAACATATTCTAAAAATAGAGGATGGCCTCAAACAAACATGTGATAATCAAATAACAATTCCAGAACTTGACGCAGTAATTGGTCGCCTCTCTCTTAACAAAGCCCCCGGATCCGACGGTCTCACAGGTGACTTTTACAGACATTTGGGTAGATTTAAGAGACCTGCTGCTACAAGCCTTTACCCAAATATTTGAAACATGAGTGCTTCCACCAACAATGAGACATGGAGTTATCGTCTCAATTCCAAAACCTGGGAAAGATCCCAGAATTATAGATAACAGAAGACCCATTACACTCAGAAATTCAGACTACAAACTCCTAACTTACATCTTTGCTTCTCGTCTTCAAACAGGGATTTCAGATCTTATTGCAGATACACAGTCAGGGCTCTTAAGAGGAAGGTCAATACATAATAATATAAGATTGGTAATGGACATCATTGAGTGTAGAAGCCAAATAGAGGATGATGGTTTCCTTCTCTTTCTAGACTTCTATAAAGCATTCGACTCCGCGGAGCATCCATTTATTCTTTCGCCGCTCGAACACTTTGGCTTTGGAATCAAATTTAGAGAATGTGTTGGTGGATTATATCGAGATATTAATATCTGTGTCCTATTACCTAGTGGTACCACCCCAAGCTTCAAGATTAATGTGGGTATTCCTCAAGGTTGCCCCATCTCACCATACCTGTTCATCTTAGCCACAGAAATGCTAGCAATCTATATTAAAAACTGTAATGATATTAAAAAACTTAATGTACTTGGCACAGAAATAATAATCAGCCATCTAGCGGACGACACAACAATATTCTTAAAAGATAGATACCAAATTTCAACAACTATTGCCAAAATTGAAAAATTCTCAAAAGCCTCAGGTCTAACATTAAACTTACAACACTTCACTGAAAAACATCTGTAATATCCCTATTAAATCAGAAATCAAATACCTGGGGATTTACCTCTCTAAGGACCAAAAACAAAGCCAGCTTCTGAATGTAGAAAATAAAATTAAAGAATGCAAATCAAGACTAAATATAAGGCTACAGAGGGACCTATCGACACTAGGCCGAGTTTACCTAACTAAGATGAATGTTTATCCAGATGTTCTTGCCCAGCCTATTCCAGTGCCACTCCAAACAACACTGATTACATCTATCAACCAAATCAACCTAAACTTCATTTGGAGAAACAGACCACATTATATGAAGAAAAGCAATATGGTTAAAGACACAAAGGATGGAGGACTAAAAGTTATTGATTTTGACTGCCTTAATGGAACCTTAAAAATAAATTTGTTAAAGTCTTGGATCAAACACAGCAACTCCTTTTGGTATTGTATTCCAAGACCTTATTCAAGAGAATTGGAGGATTATAATTTCTTCTTAGAGCGGACTTTAGTGTTAACAAATTACCGATATCATTGTCAGAGTTTCACTGATAAATACTCTTGTACTGGAAAATGTTATACGTGCATAACTTCTCACGCCACACATCTGTACTCTGGAACAACAGATATATTTTGCACAGCAACACATCTCTGTTCTTTGAGGATTGGTGTGGGAGAAATATATGGTCCATAGCCGACTTAATGGATACCGACGGACAGTTGTTAAATTATGGACAATTTTGCATCAAACATAATTTCAAACCCTTAAAATCAGACTTTACTAAATTACATAAAGCACTAGCCCAATAAGTTGTCCTTCTAACAAGAAACATTTTGGCATATTATCCGATACAACCACAATTGGCCCCACTATCAATTCAAGGGATCTTTGTTCTGGATAAAAAAATGCACTAACCACTTTATTAGAAATTGTTTTATTGATTATATTTACCCTAAAAGGCAAAATAAAAATAACATCCTACAAAAATGTGATAAATATTCAATCACTAAATTAAGAACAATGTATCTAACACTCCCTATACCTCCTAAAGTGAAAGAAACGCACTTCAAAGTAATGAACAACATTTACCCCTCTAAAGAATTACTGAGACGTCGCTTTGGTACAGATGATAATACATGTGCATTCTGTGAAAATGATGTCGAAACTACGGACCATGTGTTTTTCTCATGTAATGTGATACAGATATTTTGGTGTGATATACATAAATGGGTTAAGCAACAGATGTCTTCATTCCCAAACTCTGTCTCCAGTGCCGACATAACATTTGGATTGATATTGCAAAGCAAGGGTGATGAGCTCTGGACTAATACAATTGTGTGTCTAGCTAAATTCTTCATTCACAAATGTAGAATTGTGAAATCATCTCCCAAATTTGTTGTTTTTTTAAATGAATTTAAACTGTATATGAAATCCTTAAAAACTCTGAAAGGTCCTAAAGCACAAAAAATATATAATACCCTAAAACACGTCCCAGCTGAGGTTAATAGCTGAACAATGACTGAATTCTCCCCTCATGTTATGTTATAATTTCTTACGGTTTTTTTTTTCTATTTAAATTTGTTTATATGAATGTTTCTTTTCCTTTTATAAATCATCCTTATCTTTGTTACTAAGACTACATATGTATTTCCTGTTTGTATTAAGAGCTGCTCCCTCTGGCTATATCTTCTCTGTGTCCTATTCTGAAGAAACGGATTTTATGCAGTCATGTTTGCTTGTAAATCTGGATATTTTCAATAGAAAAATTAAAAAGGACGAAAGGTGACCAGGCCCGGACACGTATAGGCTATTTTGTTTTAGTTTATGCAGCAGTCGTCCGTGAGGGGCTGACAAATTTCGTATTGTTGTTTGTTTACTTTTGGATTAAAGTTTATTCTGAAAAAAAAAAAGCTTCACTTCTCACCAATAGAAGAGAGCGAAGGGGCGGCGTCCATATTTTTTTACAGTCTATGTTTTTATTTTTTTATTGAACAATTATTCATGTATAAACAATATGGCAATATTAATAAATCTTTACATAAAAAACATACAAGACAGGTGCATGAAAGAACCACAAATACACACAACAACAAAAAATAAATAAATAAAATTAAGGGGCTAAGGTTTTTCTTTTAAATCATTCTTCTATGGTGGAAAAAAGACTAATTGCGTTTTTCTTTTTTATCACTTTGAGGGCTTTTGTATAAGAAACATATTCACCATGAAATGCACAGAACATTGGTTTCATCTTTAGATATTTTGATTTGTGAACAAAATTTTCCAAGCATGAGGATATTTTTTACAGTCTATAGTTGACACGGTCAAAATCAGGCGTTTCGTTTAAAGACTTTTGACCCCGATCGCCTGCCATACTCTCTCTCTCTCTCGCTCTCTCTCTCTCTCTCGTCACACATAGAAAATGAAAGTAAGTTTACCTGTCGCCATAAAAAAAAAAAAAGTTTACCTGTCGCCATTTTAAGCAGGAGAAATGCGAAATACGACACGGAAAACACAGAACATCAAAGTGTTTATCAGCCATTATAAAGGGATTGAAGTGTAGTTTTATGATGTTAAAGCTGGAGGATTTGAGATCCTGTATCTTGTAAAAGTTTGATCAAGGTGAGTGTTCATGTGTGACTTTCTCATATTAATATGAATCTCTGGAGGACATTTTAGTGATTGTTTGATATGAAATCTTAAATAAAGGTTTTTAATTTTTCACTTCAGTGTTTCCTTTGTGTTTCGTGATGTTTGTGATTCTCCAGAAGTTTAGCTTATGTGTAAACACACATAGGCCAATTCACACAAACGTCAACAAACACGTTTTTTTTTTTATCGGATCAGTGTGTGTCGATGTGGGTCGGGGTTTGTTTTCTTTTTCACCCGAACATCAACGGTCGACTTGTGTGTGTGAAAAGGCCCTGCTGTGAGCTCGAGTTAACGCAGTCACATGATCCTTTTCTACGGAGTAGAAACTACGGACCATGTGTTTTTCTCATGTAATGTGATACAGATATTTTGGTGTGATAAACATAAATGGGTTAAGCAACAGATGTCTTCATTCCCAAACTCTGTCTCCAGTGCCGACATAACATTTGGATTGATATTGCAAAGCAAGGGTGATGAGCTCTGGACTAATACAATTGTGTGTCTAGCTAAATTCTTCATTCACAAATGTAGAATTGTGAAATCATCTCCCAAATTTGTTGTTTTTTTAAATGAATTTAAACTGTATATGAAATCCTTAAAAACTCTGAAAGGTCCTAAAGCACAAAAAATATATAATACCCTAAAACACGTCCCAGCTGAGGTTAATAGCTGAACAATGACTGAATTCTCCCCTCATGTTATGTTATAATTTCTTACGGTTTTTTTTTTCTATTTAAATTTGTTTATATGAATGTTTCTTTTCCTTTTATAAATCATCCTTATCTTTGTTACTAAGACTACATATGTATTTCCTGTTTGTATTAAGAGCTGCTCCCTCTGGCTATATCTTCTCTGTGTCCTATTCTGAAGAAACGGATTTTATGCAGTCATGTTTGCTTGTAAATCTGGATATTTTCAATAGAAAAATTAAAAAGGACGAAAGGTGACCAGGCCCGGACACGTATAGGCTATTTTGTTTTAGTTTATGCAGCAGTCGTCCGTGAGGGGCTGACAAATTTCGTATTGTTGTTTGTTTACTTTTGGATTAAAGTTTATTCTGAAAAAAAAAAAGCTTCACTTCTCACCAATAGAAGAGAGCGAAGGGGCGGCGTCCATATTTTTTTACAGTCTATGTTTTTATTTTTTTATTGAACAATTATTCATGTATAAACAATATGGCAATATTAATAAATCTTTACATAAAAAACATACAAGACAGGTGCATGAAAGAACCACAAATACACACAACAACAAAAAATAAATAAATAAAATTAAGGGGCTAAGGTTTTTCTTTTAAATCATTCTTCTATGGTGGAAAAAAGACTAATTGCGTTTTTCTTTTTTATCACTTTGAGGGCTTTTGTATAAGAAACATATTCACCATGAAATGCACAGAACATTGGTTTCATCTTTAGATATTTTGATTTGTGAACAAAATTTTCCAAGCATGAGGATATTTTTTACAGTCTATAGTTGACACGGTCAAAATCAGGCGTTTCGTTTAAAGACTTTTGACCCCGATCGCCTGCCATACTCTCTCTCTCTCTCGCTCTCTCTCTCTCTCTCGTCACACATAGAAAATGAAAGTAAGTTTACCTGTCGCCATAAAAAAAAAAAAAAGTTTACCTGTCGCCATTTTAAGCAGGAGAAATGCGAAATACGACACGGAAAACACAGAACATCAAAGTGTTTATCAGCCATTATAAAGGGATTGAAGTGTAGTTTTATGATGTTAAAGCTGGAGGATTTGAGATCCTGTATCTTGTAAAAGTTTGATCAAGGTGAGTGTTCATGTGTGACTTTCTCATATTAATATGAATCTCTGGAGGACATTTTAGTGATTGTTTGATATGAAATCTTAAATAAAGGTTTTTAATTTTTCACTTCAGTGTTTCCTTTGTGTTTCGTGATGTTTGTGATTCTCCAGAAGTTTAGCTTATGTGTAAACACACATAGGCCAATTCACACAAACGTCAACAAACACGTTTTTTTTTTTATCGGATCAGTGTGTGTCGATGTGGGTCGGGGTTTGTTTTCTTTTTCACCCGAACATCAACGGTCGACTTGTGTGTGTGAAAAGGCCCTGCTGTGAGCTCGAGTTAACGCAGTCACATGATCCTTTTCTCCCACACTCCAGATATGTTCAGCTAAATTATGAAGGTTGTTTAATTTAATCATTTAATTTAGTGTGTGAATGTTTCTTCATTCAGAGTCAGTGGAGGAGATCAAACTCATCAGATTCTTCTGCAGCTTCATCATGGCTGATTCACAAGGATCCAGAGATGGAGATTGTTCTCCAGGATGCAGGTACTTTCAACAAACATTACATTACCATTACCCCCACACCTCCACCCCTCGCCACACACACAAACACAAACAGATCAAAGACAGTTACAGAAAAACATGATTTTTTTGCCTATTTTTTGTTTTTTAAAACTAAAATGAAATATTCAGTAAAAAGATAATTGTTTCCTCAAAGTACTTTTTGATGCAGGATAAATGTATTCACAGTAATCTAAAGGATTAAACTGAATCTGTTCTCTGTTCCAGTTCAGTCCAGCAGAAGAGCTCAAACCCAGAGTCCAGCTGTGTGTCTATGAAGAGTAACTGCTCTATGGATGAGCCACTAAAGTTTAAGAGTGGAGACAAACGGCCTGATCTCAGGTATATCATTTCTATAAAAGATGTGCTTATAGTGCGACACTTTTGAATTAGAATCATCATTTTTCTCAGTCAGTCAGTCTAATACTAGCAATGACATCAAGTAAATGTAAGCTGAGATCTTTTCCACCTTTATATAATGGAGTAGGTGTAAAACTGAGTGGATTCTTTTAACTGCTGGTTCAGGGCCCGTATTTATCAAGCTTCTCAAAGTGACATTTTAGTCTTAAAGGGTTAGTTCACCTAAAAATAAAAAACATGTCGTTCCAAACCCGTAAGACTTTTGTTCATCTTCGGAACACAAATGAAGATATTTTTGATGAAACCTGAGAGCTTTCTGTCCCTCCACTGACTGCAACGTCATTGCAACTTTCAAGGCCCAGAAAGGTAGTAAAAACATTGTTAAAATAGTCCATGTGACTCCAGTGGTTGGTTTGATTCGTGGTTCATCATTGGTTGTTCGTTTAACGTTCTTTCTCAAGGTAGAAAAGTCAACAGCTTAAACGATGGCTCTTAGAAAGGCTCTTTTATTTGATCAAACTGCCATAAACCCTTTTCAGACTGTGTGCAGCTGAACCAAGAAAAGCTTAAGATTGCATGGAGCTGATAAGCATGAATGGCAGAAAAGAAACGGAAAAAAAAAACGAGAAAATTATTTTAATGCAAGCAATAAAAAAACTGCACACATCAGCTGTGGAATAAAAGAAAAGAAATGCACGATTAACTAGATTAAGACACACTCCTGTCTTAATGTAAACCCTGTCCATCACCCACAAAGCTTTCACAAAGTTATTCTTGCCACTGTAACGTATGGCTTCCTAAAGACAAGTTTATGGGTAAATAAATGAATAATAATAAAAAAATGTATCAGGTCTCAACATTAAGGCTTTTCATTTGATTGTCCTCAGTTCGATCATTCACTTGCCCGAGTAAAAACATTTGTTTGTCCAGGAAAAAAAAAATATTCTGATAAATTATAAATAATTATATGTAATTTATTCTGAATCAATATTCTCATCACTGTTCAGTCAGCTTTGACATATATAAATCGGCATATTTATGATATTTTAACCTTTATAAAGGGCATTTTTCCCTTATCCCTAATCGATTCCCTAATCGCTTATTTCCCTAATCGCTTCCCTAATGCGTCATCTTTCATTTAAAATTCTTAAATTTCATAGAATAATAAGATGCTAAAGGGCTGTTACCAATCAAATTAAACTGCATTAAATAATGTAATGAGATTATTTTAAATATTTTTTGAATATACAATTAAGAAATTTTGGAAAGAATGATACTTTAAAACACGAAACTAAACCGCCAGTAGGAGGCGGCAGGAGACCGAGTCATTGAGTCATTTATTCAAACGATTCATTCAAACGTAGGGCCCTATAAAATCCGGTGTATTTTTTTCCCAATATCCGTTTTTTCCATTTAAATTTTGTGGGAATTCTTTTTTTTTTCTTTTTTTTTTTACCCTTTACTGTTATTTTAGTCGTAAAAAGTGTTTTTAATGTTAATGATTAAAATGTACACAAATAAAAAGGAATGACCTTAAATGTATTGAGGTACATGGTGGCTTTAATAGCGTTATCATTGTACTTCTTGTTCTTCACATGGCTTTTGGATAACAGGTGGTCAGTGCATGTATTTTTGCGCTTCCAGTCAACGGAATGTTGACAACTTACAAAACTTACACAACAAGAGTTCGCTTGACATAAAAGCCACGTGGGAACTGCTCGGCTCGGTACTGAGGGCTTAGTTAGGCCGGCGACACACTGGCTGCGTGGTGTTTCTGTTGCGTGTCAGCTGCGTGGCGTTTGCGTGGCTTTTTCCATGTCTTTACACACCAGAAACGTGTCTGACGCTGCACTGTTGCTGATAGGTGACATATGATAAGCCTCATTGGTGATATATTTGACATATGGGGAGAGAGTTGTGGAAGGCCTATACTTCATGTTAAACATAAATATATAGCAGCAAAGACAACGTCGGCAGTGTTGACAGCAAAATAGGCTATAGAATATTTCGTTCAGTATTGACAGGTGCAGTATTTGAAAATCGATAATATTTTTTTAAATTACATTTATATTTGCATTTGTCAAAACCTAGAGACTTTCAAACATCAAAATGACATTTATTAATATGTATTCGTGTCAAAATGACTAAACACCACACAAAAACAGAATTTTATTGCAAATATGTAAACTTCCGCGCAATAACACTTTAACACTAGATTCCGCGTTAATTTGGCAATTCCGCGATCGTGGAAATTCTAGGGCCCTACAAACGGCTGATTCATTCAGGAATTCATCATGTCAGAACAGAACGCTAATGAAATGTTTACCTGGCAAAGCTTTAAAGCACGAGCAAATAATGAACTTTTGTGATTGTGAATAAGTGCAGAGTAGGGATGCGCGGTATACCGGTACTGCAAAAATACTGGTATATATTATATTTCAAACGGTACAATATCATAATTTTGCTCAATTCGGTATTTGATGCGCTGCTGTTTCGAAGTTCACCCAGAGTGCGAATTACCCCACCATAATTGGGGGGTACTGCTCCTTCACTTCTTCTATGACCATCATGGTCCACTACCATATAAATCCCCACCGTGATCGCCAAGTGCAACATGTGTTGTGCAACACACATACAAGGTCTAAACATGCCACAAACTGATAATCAGTAGGCTACAGAATATCTCATTGTTATTATATATCCAAAAGAGAACTGTTTTGATCAACTTCTAACCAAAAGTTAGAAGTTAAGTGCACTGAAATACCATTCTAATTACATTCTAATTATTCTTTGATTTAGATATCTGCATCTGATCATCACATTACAATTATTCAAATTCGATAATATGGTAACATATCACACTGTGTAGGCTGCTTTAAAATGAACATTTATTTAAAATAAAAGTTCTTCTTTTGGAAAAATTACATTTCCTTAATAGCTTAAACAGAGGCTTTACTCCCTTCAAACTTAAATTGTCAATGTTTCATTACATCACTGTTTGAAAACACTCAGAATAATGTTTTGTACCTTTATAAAGGGCATTTTCCCCTAATTTTTATTAAATGTATGCTCCATCTTTCATTTCAAATTCTTAAATTTGATAAATATATTCAATTAAAATAATTAGACACTAGGCTGTTACCAATAAAATTAAATAATTTACATTGAAAAATTATAACTGTATTAAATTAGATTATTTTAAATATTTTTGAATATACAAATAAGGAATGTTGAAAAGAATGATACTTTATGAAACTAGCGTTTTGTCATTAAACGTTGACACTTGCTTGAGAAGCTGAAGTCGTTCTTGATCTCCGTTGCTTCTAGCCACGGTGGTTAAAAATGGTACGGTCCACAATAGGGGTGTCTGAAATCGCTTTACATTAAAATGTTCCTACAGTGAAAATAGGAGTTGACTTGTATTGTAACTGTAATTATATTTTTTCACAATATCAGAAAAATTATCTGACCCCCCCCAAAACTGATATTTCTGTCCCTTTGGGACATTTCAGTACCCCCAGTAGGATATTTCAGTACCCCCTGTAATTCGAACTATGCGCTAGGCGGCAGTGCGCTATCCAAACTGACGCGGGTCACGCAAAACCGGCAAACGGTGACAACAGAGGAACACGATGGATCAAACAGATGAAGCTCATTCTACACGCCCGAAATGAATAAATAAAGAGAGCAGTAGGAGTGAAATATGGCATTACTTTGCCTACAAAAGTAATGAGAAAGGTGAAGCAACAGACCTCAATGCACCACTCCACAAACGCTGCTTTAAATTAGCCACGGGAGGCAACACATCAAATCTGGCTAAGCACTGTCACTTGCTCATCCTGACTTGTTCAAAGAGTTCAGAGATCGACAGGTGAGTCCGTCATTCAACTGATTTCATTTAGACTTTTATTCACAACACTGATCAGCGCACATAAGTTACATCAGAGCTTATCAATTAAATATGACACGGTAAACACGAAAGCTCAAATGTGCTTGCATGACACGCTAGAACCAATGAAGTTTAGGTCTCATAATTTTTGCACTTTGAATGAATAAAGAGATTAGTGATATTAATTTTAGTATTAGTGATAGTAAAATGAATGGCATCACTGCTGCTGTGGCGACCCCTAGAGGAATCAGCCGAGAGAGAGAAAGAGTAATAGTAATATATGGATATATTACTAATATGAATGTTAGAATAACACTTTACATTTCAGATACATTTGTCAACATTCATTAGGTAACCTGACCTAACAGTATTTTAGCATTTATTAATCTAGATCAATCAGTAATTATTATTTAAACATACTAATACATGTTTGGCATGTTAACATTATGCAATGCATTAAACTAATATGAACCCAAACACAAACCAAACAGTAATCAAACCAAGATGAATAAATGCTATAAATGTTGATAATTCTCTGTTGATGCATGACAGCTAATGGTTTACATGTAATTTCATTATTCTATTATTATTCTATATTAATCAATTATTATAGATATTAACCTATTTTAATTGTATCATTTCAGTTTTATTTCCCCAAAATCAAAATTTAACCTACTGTATGTTCCCTGACTGTCTTTTAGTTATTTTTTCTTAACATTTTGATACTTTTTGTTTGCACATTCGATACAGCAGAGTTTCAAGCAGTGTTTTTTAATAAAATTGTTTCAACTCACTTCAATTTTGAGGCTAAAAAAAGCACAGCTTTGAGCCAAGAGTTGTTTTACTCTTAAGTCCATTCTTAGCAGTGTTCTTGTGAGTAATTCTCAGAGGCTTGATAAATACGGGTTCAGATTTGTTGAAAGCTTCACGGTGTCTGGTCAGAACAGTGATGTTTCACAGCAAGAGTAGCGTTACTAGAGTACAGTAAGGTGGTTTATCTTTAAAGCTCAGCTAAACATTGGTCTCTTTAGTCGGTTGAGCCTTCGTCCTCCATTGTGCCTTTGAGAAGAGTCATGTGATCATGGTTGATGTTCATCTGAGTTGAATCATTCTATAATTCTATAGTTGATTTCAATTTGTTTGCTTTGAATTCCTAATTCCTAATATTACCGGTTTTCACAGTCGCTTTGGTACAATTGTTGAATCATGCTTAACATTTTTAAACCAGTGAGTTAATTTCTCAAAATAATTGTAATCAAAGTTTGAAACAGTGCAAAACAGTTACAGACATTAAAGCAAAAGTACACAACATTTATGTGGTCTTTTATAAGCCTGTATTCTTTATATTTTACTTAGTTTTAAACCCAGTTCAGTCCAGCAGAAGAGCTCAAACCCAGAGTCCAGCTGTGTGTCTATGAAGAGTAACGGCTCTATGGATCCGCCACTACACTTTAAGAGTGGAGACAAACGGCCTGATCTCAGGTATATCATTTCTATAAAAGATGTGCTTATTGTATTTTATTTGTATGAAATTGTTATTAATATACAGCAGTTTAATGAGTTACAATCTTGCTGGTTTCGGTCTATTAATGATCATCATTGTGCTCTTGTGTAAAGCTCTATGTGTTGTATTGTTAATACATTCACACACTGTAAAAGCTGTTGGTCTGTTACTCAGTTAATGACACAATTACATCAATATCAGTGTGTCTGATTCTTTACCCTCTTCATTCTGATTTAAGGTCAACTCTTCCATCCAGACCAGTTAAAAACAAAACTGTGTCCAAGCCTGTGATTCGACCACAAGACTTTAATGAAAGCATGTTTCCTGGTTTCAGGTAAAATTCAGGACTTTGTTGTTGTTTAATTTTAGGTGCTGCAATTCACATCACACATCACTCACACACACATGATTAATGATTTACACATTTCAGAAACCCAATGATGTTCTGTGTCCCATAAATAGTTTTGTAATGTATGGCTATTTACTTCTCTGACTTGTGTAATAATGTGGTATTTTAATCTTACAGCCATGACTCTAATCCTGCTGAAGTCCTCAACACATTGAGATCAAATCTGAGACAGAAGTTTGAGTGTTTGTATGAGGGAATATCAAAGCAGGGAAACCCAACACTCCTGAATGAGATCTACACAGAGCTCTACATCACAGAGAGTGGAAGTGGAGAGATCAATAATGAGCATGAGGTGAGACAGATCGAGACACAGTCCAGGAGAGCAGAAACAGAGGACACACCGATCAAATGCAGTGACATCTTTAGTCCTTTACCTGGACAAGACAAACCCATCAGAACTGTGCTGACAAAGGGAGTCGCTGGCATTGGGAAAACAGTCTCTGTGCAGAAGCTCATCCTGGACTGGGCTGAAGGGAAAGAGAATCAGGACGTCCAGCTCATATTTCCACTCGCTTTCAGAGAGCTCAACTTGATGAAGGACAAAACACTCAGTCTTTCAGATCTTCTTCATCTCTTTTTCCCTGAAACTAAAGAAATGGACATATCCAGTGATGAGTATAAAGTGTTGTTCATCTTTGATGGTCTGGATGAGTGTCGTCTGTCTCTGAACTTTAAGAGCGATGTGAGGTTGTGTGATATATCTGAATCAGCCTCAGTGGACGAGCTGCTGAAGAACCTCATTGAGGGGAATCTGCTTCCCTCGTCTCTCATCTGGATCACCTCCAGACCAGCAGCAGCGGATCTCGTCCCCTCTGAGTGTGTCCATCGAGTGACAGAGGTACGAGGCTTCAGTGACACACAGAAGCAGGAATACTTCAGGAAGAGAATCAGTGATCAGAGTCTGGCCGACAGGATCATCTCACACCTGAAGTCCTCAAGGAGCCTCTTTATTATGTGCCACATCCCAGTGTTCTGCTGGATCTCAGCCACTGTTCTAGAGGAGATGTTGAGGAAATCACAGAGAGGAGAGATTCCCAAGACTCTCACTCAGATGTACACACACTTCCTGCTCATTCAGACCAACATCAAACATGAGAAGGACTATGAGAAGAAAGTGAAAGATGAAGACATGATTGTCAAACTGGGGAAACTGGCTTATCTGCAGCTTGTGAAAGGCAACCTGATCTTCTATGAGGAAGACCTGAGCGAGTGTGGCATTGATGAGGCAGAAGCATCAGTTTACTCAGGATTGTGCACTCAGATCTTCAGAGAGGAGTTGGGCTTGTGTCAGGGGAAAGTCTTCAGCTTTGTTCATCTGAGCATTCAGGAACATCTAGCAGCTCTATATGTGCATCTCTCCTTTATCAACAATAACATCAATGTGTTTGACCAGATTACCAAACCAACTAATGGAGGCAGAGTTTCCCTATCGGATCTCCATCAGAGAGCTGTGGATGAGGCTTTACACAGTAAAAATGGGCATCTGGACCTTTTCCTTCGTTTCCTTCTGGGTCTGTCAGTGAAGTCTAACCAGAGTCTCTTACAAGAGCTGAAGACACAGACAGCAAACAGCTCTCACAACAATAAGAGAACAGTGGACTATATTAAAGAAAAGATCAGTGAGAATCCCTCTCCAGATAAATACATCAATCTGTTTCACTGTCTGAATGAACTGGGTGATCTTTCTCTAGTGAGCGAAGCTAAACCTCATACGAGCTCTAGAGGATTACGTGATGTGAAACTCTCCTCGTCTCAGTGGTCAGCTTTAGTGTTTGTGTTGTTGTCCTCAGAGGAGACACTGCAGAGGTTTGACCTGAACAGCTTAATTGGAGGCAGAACTGATGGGTAAGTAACACTGAGTGCAATCATTACAGTCTAAAACATTATGAACAAAGAGAAACTCAGAGATCAGAGGTGTTTAAATCACAGGGCACAGACTGATTTCTGGGATATTGTAGATCATTTGCGTGTGTTCCTCAAACCGTTGCTGTGTCCTAGTAAGACTGCATATCTCGACTGCCACGTCATCAAGCGCCTCTGAAGGCCGTCTCAGTTTGAAGGATGTTTTGAAGACAGACTTCATTTTGTGTCTTTAATTCAGCTCATTCTGAAGGATGCATCAAGTATATCCTTCGTGTTCTTCAATCTCCCACAATCCTTTGCACACATTCTAATTAATGTAAAAGAACTGATGGAAAACGAGTCGGCACTGAGTTTATCTGAGTTCATTATGAAATGTAAGACACAGATAATGTATTCGGAGATGAAGGCATACATGTTATCTTTTGTTTCTGTGTAAATGAATCACTGAACACTAAACTGACAATAATGTAAGACACTGGGAGACACAGACGGCTGTCAGTCACTGTATTGCATTCATAAAAAAGCCAGTTAATATAAAGATATTTAATAGGAAGTATTTTTCCTAAATTAAGTTTTAATATTATTATTATACAAGAGAAGTATTAAGAAAATAAATTAGATTAATGTCTCATCATCATTTTTCTTTATCACCAGTAGCTGGCAAAATGATGGACAATGATTCACATTTTGTGCGCATCATTTCCTGTGGCAATAAAACGAAGTAAATTATTAAATTAATAAGTATGTAAATAAACAAGTAACAAGCAAACAAACTCGTGTGCTTAATTTCTAGGAATAATTTGCTGATGCAGGTACAAAAAGACTTTTATCTTGCCCCCCCGCCCGACTCGGGAGTTAAATGTCTCCATGGTGATAACCATAGCAACGGACAGGACAAACAAACCTAATGTGTCATAATAGTGTTGTAGTGTAAATGCAGACTAATAGCCCTGCCACAGCAACACTAACGAGAAGAAGAAGAGACTAATCAGTGACGGCTGAATACGAGGCTTCTACAGTTATAGATATAAAACCACTTTTTCACATGTCCTTTATAAAGCAGTGTTTCATTAAAACAATTATTTGAGGGTATTTAGGAAGGTATAATGTATTATTTACTTATGATATGAATTATTATTATTATTAGCATTAATAATTAACTTTAACTTTAAATCATTTATATTTTCAATTAGTGCCACACAGAACACAGGAGATGAAGTTCTCCAGAAGCTGATGCCTGTGGTTACAGCAACTAGATGCGCTCTGTAAGTAACACTGAGAACAAGCATCACTGTTAAAACATTATAACAGTTCTTACTTAAACATTATAAATGAATGGTTTAACAAAAAATATGAGTCACACTTCAGCTCTTACCTATCTGACCTGATTTGTGATCTATTGGTTTTTATGATATATGTGTGAGAAATTTATATTCAAATATGTGCATTTGTAATGTATGCATATAAACATTTATATTTAATGTATGTAATGTATTCAATGTATTCCAGTTCCAGTTTCATATAATCTTTCTCCCTCACATAGAGACATGATCTCTTACAATAACAGTTAAATTTACTGATATATTGAATTCATTGTTTAAAAAAAGAGATATTGCACAAATTATAAACACAATCAAGAAAAGCAAAGATTTCTGTTTTGATCTGAGAGAGTGAAGAGTGTGTCATTGTTCTCTACAGGTTGTATAAGTGTGGTGTGACAGATGAAGGTTGTGCTGCTCTGGCTTCAGCTCTGAGATCAAACCCCTCACACCTGAGAGAACTGAGTCTGTCATATAATAATCTAGGAGACTCAGGAGTGAAGCTGTTCTCTGCTGGACTGGCGAATCCTCACTGTAAACTGGAGACACTGAGGTAAGATCATACGGTACTCTCACATGAAAATGTCACTAGGCGCGTTTCCATTACAGATTTTTCGCAAAACTTTTTTAATGAGCGTTTGGTGTAGGTCTACTAGGCATAGAGATATCTGAACATCTTTGCCAAGCGCAAACCAGTACAGAAGTAGCCTAATCAATAATTAACCCTCTGGGGTCTGAGCTGTTTTCTGGGCCCTGGAGGTGTTCTGACATGCTCTGACATTTGTGCTTATTTCTGTTACTTGTGACATTTTCATGGCTAAAGTCTAATTACACTGTATTCAGCACAAACTCTGCTACAATAATATATCAACAGAATGTGTGTAAAAGTTTGTAGTTTTGAGATAATGACATTTATGCGTGGTTTGTGAAAATACAAAAAAAAATTCTCACTGAAATAAGGTCATGAAACCCATACTGATTATTTCTTAACAAGACTTTTGAAAATTGTATGACGTAGCCTAGAATATTTGCTCCAAAACTATGTGAAAATCACCCTGACTGCTCATTCAGAGAAGACAATATATTGATTTAAAAATTTTACGACGTGTTTTGTGTGAAAAAGCAATATGCGAAGGGGCGGATCATCTCATTAGTATGTAAGGCTTTTTACACCTGAGAAAGACAAAGACACACCCTAATGGCCCTATTAGGAGCTTATCAGGGCCCATCATTCTGACCAACCTTGCACAAAGAATGAGGAGATTAAAAAAAGAATGGCTTTTAAAATTGTTTGGATTTATTTACAACATAATCCAAAGATACACAACAAAAAAAAAAACACTTATTGATAACAATGATCCAAAGAAAGAGACCTTTGTGCCATTCCTAAAAACATTGTACATACCTTTCATTTCCAAGGTGTTTGATTTTCACTTTACCATGTTCATGTACAGAGACATGTACTGTGAATGTTGAAGTCAGCAGGACTCAGTGGCATCTGGGCCCTGAAAAAAAAGAAAAAAAGAAAAAAGTGAACATACTGATATCAAGAGAAAGGCCTGCACGATTTTGGGAATACATTTGAGATTTTTCTGGTTAAAATTGCTTTTTAAAATTCACAGAATACACACACACACTCACACAAATGTTTCCAACAATATATTATATAATGAACACAGGTTTGTTGTGCCTTGTAGGTATAGGCTATGCGCAGTGCTGCATAAAATAATAACAATATAGCAGCCTATATACATTTTCAAAAAGATTTCAGTAACAACTAAGCTAGAGAAAAATATATTGATTATCATGTTACTTCAAATGTTTCCATTCGTTATGATGATATGAAATGAGATAATAGTAAAACATGAAGCCGTTTGGAGCGTTTTGCTTTTCCAAAATATGATGCATTCAAACGCGATCGCGTTTAAAAATATGATACATTCAAACGCGATCGCGCTCAAATATAATTATGGTTAGGCCTACCATATACATATCTACGTTTGAGCAGATATCCACAAACACAGTAACAGTAAATACGGGTCTAAATATTATAATATTCACCATATATCTAGCAACAGTTCAACTGCAATGTGAAATTTATGCAACAATAACAAACTAATATGTAAGAATTTCTTACCTTATCTTTCTTGTCTTGAAATCGCATTCTTCTTCTGGGGTAAAGCCAATGTAAACTCACGTCTTTCAAACTCGACGAAAAGCAGAGACTGATGAAGTGTTTTGTTTTTGAGGTAACGAGCGCGTTCGCGTTCCATGTGGAGATTTGCATGTGAATATCTTTTGCGCGAGTAGGCGTGGCCAAATTAAAAATAATTAGGAAGCGTTTGAGAAGCTGGACATCTTGTTGGTTTTATACAAATTACTTAAACAGAAAATATTTGTTTTCAGTTTGAATCCGATCATTTAAAAGTACACACTTAAATGTTTATAAAGGTATATGGCTCATAAATGTGTGACAAGTATTCGCTGAGTTTTGTTTCAGTTTATAGACGTGCTCAAGAAAAAAAAGTTCACCGCGACGGAGAGGCAGAACGCACACCCTGTTTATTTTCTTTATGTTTCAAAAGCACAATGTTTTGATTTGATTGTAAGTGGACACATACAAAAGTAGAAATATCACAGATTCTTTTTTTATATTTATTTTTTCTGTATGACCATAAATGACGGAGTAATTTAAGTTTAAAGTGCTACAATGTAAAAAAAGTCCAGCAAAACGCGGGGGCGCGTTTGCCGACCTCAGAGGGTTAAAGTGCAAGCTGAGAAACTGAAGTGGATATGGAGAAAAGCTTCTTTATATGCCATTGCCTACATTTTAAACGGATGTCTGCCAATAGGCCTAAAACATTACATATATGGTTATTGTGACAGAGACTGGGACTCCAGGTTAATAAGATTCTGACTGAGTAGCAAGATATGAATTCAATTGTGATTCTGTGAGAATTCACAGATCCAGTTTCTCTTTTTTAATCTTCCCCTTAACATTTAAAGGAATCTACATGTATGTGTGTGTGCTCCATTATGGCTTCTGGAGAGCAAATGAAGGATAAAATATTAATGAATAAACAGACATTAATTAAGAAGTTCCCCATACTTTTAGAGTTACAACTAACAATGTGTCTGAATGTGTCTAAAATAGCAAGGAGACATTTAATTATTTATTAATAAACTGGTGTTTTCTGTGTCGCTGCAAAGATGAAGTTGACGATGCGGTCTCGCCATGAACGCCAGAGAGAAATGCACATTATGGATTACATAATCAGAGAGTAGCCTATTTGTTTTGAATATTTTCGTTTAAAAGTAGACATTTCAAGCTTTCTATAATAGATAGCCTATATTTCTCAAATCTGTGAGGCACAAGCTGAGTTTCGGCGCCCTCCAGTTCACGTGCAATGCAAGTGATTGTGTCGGCGCCTTACATTACATTGTCTGTTATATATTTGCTTCTTATTTATTAAATACAGGCAACTGGATGATAAAACATTGATCAAAATTAAGATACAATTTATACAAAACGAAAATCTTTTAAAAAAGAGACTACAAAACAAAACTTAATGAAGTGGTCAAAATGTTTTACCCATGTCTCCAGACATATTGCGCATCTCATGATGTATCATATCTCTCTCATGCTGCATGCTCACTTTCATACAGAAGAGGATTAGGGCCAAGCAATAATAATAAAAAAAAAACATCTCGAGATTAAAGTCATTATAATGCAAGATTAAACTCGTTAAATTTCGAGAAAAAAAGTCAAAATACAATCTTTAGAATAAACTCATTAAATATCGAGAATAAAGTTGTTGTGTTTCGAAAAAAAACTCGTTAAATTTCGAGAGAAAAAAAACTCGAAATACAATCTTGAGAATAAACTCATTAAATTTCGAGAATAAAGTGGTTGTGTTTCGAGAAAAAAACTCGTTAAATATCGAGAAAAAAAGTCAAAATAATTGTGAGAATAAACTCATTAAATTTCGAGAGAAAAGTCGTTGCGTTTCGAGAAAAAAAGTCGAAATGAAATGTAGAGAAATAACGCATTCGATCAGTGTTCATTGCATAGCCTACTGATAGAGGACATGGCAGAGTTGGATCACTAAGTCAAGCTATATTTTAGACTTTCTTTCAGTAACAAAGCCGTCTAGGTCGGCTAGAGGAGGAGCTGTACTTTCATGGAATAATGTCCACTTTAATGCACCCTATAGGCGGGTGAGAAACAGCGCCATGAATTATGCAGAAAATTAAAGACTGCTCTTTGCGCATTGTGTAATGTGTCAAGTTCAAAGCTTCATAAAACAATAATTCCACAGTAAAAACTGCTTAAAATTTGGATTTCGTTAGACAACAGCTCTTCTATAATGGGATAATGTCCACTTTAACGCACCCTCTGATGCGGCCTAGAAAATGCACAACTATAGGAATGATGGCGCAATAAGGCGACTCTGAATTTGTTTGTCCCATTTAAAACTTTAACGGTCCATAAAATTTAAAAAAAAAAAACGGTAGCCTACAGAAATTTGTGCCAATATTTCGGTTTCCACTAGATCAATATATGCTCTATTACTCCCTTTAGTCGGATTTAACGCGCCCTTACATATGGCTGAGAAATGCAGAATTTCTTCATTCATTTCTAACAGAGCTTGGTGCGAGCAATGCCATTGTCATGATTCCTGTCTCGTGTTCCCCTTGTCTTGTGTGGACTTGTTATTTCCTGTTCTGTGCCATGTTTTGTAGTCTTCCCAGGTGTTTCTAATTAGCCACACCCCCTTGTTATCTTGTTTAGCTTGTTGGTCCCTGTGTATTTATAGCCCTTGTGTTTCACTTGTTACTTTGTCAGTTGTTGTACATGTAATGGTTGCCTCTGTGATTCCCTGGTTTTGTTCCTTTGAGTTCCGTGTTCCATGTTTCTTGTTACTTTATTAAAATACCCTGCGTTTAGATCCTCGTCTTCACCTGTCTTCCTCAGCAACGTTACAGAACAACTGACCAAACTATGGATCTAGCAGGTATTATCCGGGACCCACTGAGCAAAATTTGTTCAATTTATCAAGATGATCGCAGCATTGAAAATTATGTGGAGGAGTTCCTTTTTTATAGTCACCTCGTTCCTGGTAACGATGCTATGCTAAAGGACTGTTTCTGGAGTGGACTAGAACAGGACATTAGCCTAAATTTACCACAGGAGGACCCCAGCTGGACCCTGGTACAGTACATTGACTTTGTCCTGCAGTTTTGTGGTTCCCCCTTCACTGTAGGGGAGGTGGAGAAGGGTCACATCACGTCTGCCGATCCAGAGACTGTTCACGTCGCTTCTGCCGATCCAGAGACTGTTCACGTCGCTTCTGCTGATCCAGAGACTGTTCACGTCGCTTCTGCTGATCCAGAGACTGTTCGCGTCGCTTCCGCCGAGCCAGTGTCCCTGGACAAGATGGCCGCCGCCAAGCCAGTGTCTTCGGACAAGATGGCCACTGCCGCCAAGCCATTGTCTCCGGACAAGATGGCCACTGCCGCCGAGCCGGTGTCTCCGGACAAGATGGCCGCCGCCGAACCAGTGTCTTCGGACAAGATGGCCGCCACCAAGCCAGTGTCTCCGGACAAGATGGCCACTGCCGCCGAGCCAATGTCTCAGGACAAGATGGCTGCCGCCGAGCCGGTGTCTCCAGACAAGATGGCCGCCGTCGAGCCTGTGTCTCTGGACAAGATGGCCACCGCCGAGCCGATGTCTGAGCCGGTTTCTGTTGCTGTGCCTGAGCCGATGTCTGTTCCTGTTCCTGAATCTGTATCTGTTCCTGTTCCGGGGCCGGTGTCTGTTCCTGGGCCGGAGCCGGTGTCTGTTTCTCTGCCTGAGCCGGTGTCTGTTCCGGTGTCTGTTTCTGTACCTGAGCCGGTGTCTGTTCCTGGGCCGGTGCCTGCTCCAGTCTATGACCCCGTAGCTGCCCCCAAGAAAATTTGGGGGGGGGGGGGCAGTAGGTCCCGCAATGGGACCATGGAGGCCGCGGCGCCATGGTCTCCTGAACTGCCGGCACCGCCCTGGCCGCCTGAGGGGTCGTCTCCGCCCTGGCCGCCTGAGGGGTCGTCTCCGCCCTGGCCGCCTGAGGGGTCGTCTCCGCCCTGGCCGCCTGAGGGGTCGTCTCCGCCCTGGCCGCCTGAGGGGTCGTCTCCGCCCTGGCCACCTGAGGGGTCGTCTCCGCCCTGGCCGCCTGAAGGGTCGTCTCCGCCCTGGCCGCCTGAAGGGTCGTCTCCGCCCTGGCCGCCTGAAAGGTCGTCTCCTCCCTGGCCTCCTGAACCGCCTGCTCCGCCCTGGTCGCCTGCTCCGTCCTGGTCGCCTGCACTGCCTGCTCCGCCCTGGTCGCCTGCTCCGCCCTGGTCGCCTGCTCCACCCTGGTCGCCTGCACTGCCTGCTCCGCCCTGGTCGCCTGCTCCGCCCTGGTCGCCTGCTCCACCCTGGTCGCCTGCACTGCCTGCTCAACCATGGCCTCCCGTCTTGCCGCAGTCTCAAGGTCCTCTTCCATTCCACGGACCTGGCCCTCCATCCCTCCCCCGTTCCACCTCTGCTCCACCACCCTCCTTGACCTTTATTTATTTTTGTGTGTGGAGCGTCTGGAATCCGCTCCTTAAAGGGGGGGCTCTGTCATGATTCCTGTCTCGTGTTCCCCTTGTCTTGTGTGGACTTGTTATTTCCTGTTCTGTGCCATGTTTTGTAGTCCTTTGTAGTTTTCTAGTTTATTAGTCTTCCCAGGTGTTTCTAATTAGCCACACCCCCTTGTTATCTTGTTTAGCTTGTTGGTCCCTGTGTATTTATAGCCCTTGTGTTTCACTTGTTACTTTGTCAGTTGTTGTACATGTAATGGTTGCCTCTGTGATTCCCTGGTTTTGTTCCTTTGAGTTCCGTGTTCCATGTTTCTTGTTACTTTATTAAAATACCCTGCGTTTAGATCCTCGTCTTCACCTGTCTTCCTCAGCAACGTTACAGCCATACACACAGGGTGCTTAAGGAAGCGTCGCGTCATTTAAAGGGGAGGTCCGCGCTACAATAAGTAGCCTAACAAACGAATAAGTAACTGGATTCAGCCTCGTATGCAATGAACTCTGGTCGAATGCGTTATTCTCTACATTTCATTTCGACTTTTTTTCTCGAAACACAACGACTTTATTCTCGAAATGTAATGAGTTTATTCTCAAGATTGTATTTCGACTTTTTTCTCGAAATTTAACGAGTTTAATCTCGCATTATAATGACTTTAATCTCGAGACGGTTTTATTTTTTTATTATTGCTTGGCCCTAATACTCTTCCGTACTTTCATAATCAACATTAATTAAATTAAAAAACAATGACGTCACATATTTTCCAACCCAGCCCTCACCCCTGTTGCAACAGTTGTTGTTTAGGTAGGCTACCTTAAACGCGCACGTACAGTCTCGGAGTCATCGCTGCAACCAGCAGATGAAGGAGAGCTGAGATCCACATCACCTAGCACATCTTCGTCTCTGCCACCCCAGGGTGCTAGCGCGGCAAGCGCAGCTAGCGCGACCAGCGCCGTTGCTAGGAGGGCGCCAGCGCCTCTGCCTCGCGAGTGGATGAAAGCCCTGAAGACGCCTAGCAATGGTGTACCTTTAGTGGTAGTATACCTTTAGTTAAGTTAAGAGTCTTCGTAGCGCGCTAAGAGACAACATTATCAGGAAACGCAGCCCAGGTATGATGCGTAATGGAGATTCCAAAGCGCTCTTCTTTGGTCAGAACCATGGAGAGCGATCCCGGATAGGTCCATCCTATGCACCGAACTTTTTTACAATGCAACAAAATATTTAAAGAGCATCAAGCTATTATGTATACTCACAGATAATTTAACAGTATATTAGTCAGTAATTTTTATTAGGTTAAACAGTGATTGGATAACGTTTTTAATTTAACGTTCACAATTGGTCTGGCCCATCCAAACTGGAATCCTGGCGCCGTTCCCTGCCTGGTTCGCGCTTAAGTAAATATATATAAAAAAATATATATAAAAAAAATAGTCTGGCCAATCCGAGGCCCCCTGCACACGTGGGGCCCCTAGGCTGCAGCCTACGCAAGCCTGTGCATTAATCCGCGCCAGGATGTATGCCCTCAAATCTGTAGATGTGCATGGATTTGTCCTGAATCCCTTCAAGAACTCGGGAGCAACTAGAGTATACACACCTTCTGTATAGTGTAACGTGTCATAACGTAATTGTGTGTAGGACAGTGAGTGAGTGTGAAAACGTGTGTGTGTGTGTGTGTGTGTGGGATCATCTTTGTCTTTAGCGTGCGCAGCTCAAACAGCAATGCGCATTTATAACTATAATTGGGACTGTCATATACATGCCATTATAATGAGAACACTATTGTAATAAAATGTTGTGTATTCTCTGGGTTTAGTTGCCGTGTTTCAGCGCGTTGTTGTAGAAATAGCGCGTCCAGAACAGCGATTACACGTTCTGACCAGCACAGTCAAGCTCACTTGTGCATTCACGTCACTTTGTGCAGATATATGATAATATTAAGTTTATGAAATATAAATATCTGATTAATCTCACATAGGATGCGTTTCGTTGATTTAAACCTGCTAGAAAAGTTCTTCAGTTTCCCGGTGCTCGTTCTCTTCAGATCAAACAGCAATGCAAAACATTAAAAGCTATGATTGGGACTGTCATATTATTATAATTGTATACACTATTGTAATAAAAAGTTGTCAATTCTTTGGTTTAGTGTCATTCTTCAGCAACCGTTGAGTTGATTAACCTTCTAGCAAAGTGGTTCAGTTTATCGCTCGTTCTCTTCCGCTTCAGCGCGCGCAGCTCAAACAGCAGCGATGTCATCTGACACAGTAAGCCTGATATTAAAGAGCTTTACTATTACTGTACTTTTACAAGTGTTTACTTTTTTAGCAAAAACATTGATGCGTTATTAATAACTAGCATTTTTTTGTTCTCGTATTGTTGTGAACTTAGAATCGAAAGACCAGGAGACTTGGTTGTTTCTTCAGCAGGATTCTTTATTGAGAACACGAGCTGTCGGTAGCTGCAGTCACCAAGTCTGACGTGAATGTTCTCTTACAGTTTATATACATTTAGGGGCAGGAACCGAAAAAGACAGGTTTAGGAACCGGTTCTAGACTGAGAGCATTGCCCACCCTAATCCACTCAGCATATCTATTCAAACACTGAGACCCGAGTACAGGACTGGCTGGACTTTCTTGCTAAAACACAAACTCCAAGAGTTTCAGTAAAACAGGACTGACCAGAGTATTTTGCTAGAAAAGTCTGATAATCATAATTTATACCTAACCTTAACATGCTAAATTCAATGTAAACCTAAATTAAGCATTTTAATAAATATGGATTTCCACATTTGCCCCTTTGAGAGTCTTAAAAAAACTCTCACAAAAATACACATTTATACACTTAAAAGTTAATTCTTGTAACTTGTGTAAGTTACAGGCACATAGCAAGTTCAATCTTGTAACTTGTGTAAGTTACAGGCACAAAGCATGATCTGTGTTGTTCATCTGTAATTGCATGTTGACACAGAAACAAACATGCAATTAGGGTCCGTGAAGTTCTTACGGGTAATATTCTTTTATGGTTGGACCAGTCATTTTCTCGTGCGAGGCGTGAGTCATTTGTTGAATGAAACACTTGATACTGTGGAAGCATACGTAGAACGCCAGTAGGAGAAATAACAGCAGCATTGCTATTTCTTTAATCCACAGCCAGGGTTTACCAATCAAGTTTCCGAACCATGAAGAATTGTCTTCAGTCATCTGGTGTAATTTTGTTGAAAGATCAAGAATGTCTTGTTTGATTTTGTTCAAGTTCTCTGTTGGATCCATTAACCCGGTGCAGCACTCAGGTACACCATACGATGGGATTAAGGCTCCAAGAGTTCTTGACCACCACGTTTGAACACAAGTGAGTCCTGGAATGCAGCCATCTTTGTTGATAGAAGGAGCTGAATTTTGTAGCTGTGGAGAGCTTGGGGTGGAGTGTGTATTTTTTTTTCTGATAGCTAGTAGAACATAAACCAGGGTGCACCTGCCGTTGAATTGGCTGGGTAGGATGCTGTAGACAGAGATAGGGTGTGCAACCCATGGGATTCCTGCTCCTACAGAAGGTGCATGTGGCATGCAAACGTTCTTTCCAGCGAACAAGGCATTTCTTGACATATTCATCAGCTCTAAGAAGATGTTGTTTCTGGGGTCCACACTTTGTGCGATGTCCATGATGGTTAGTAGTAGTACGACAATCTTGATCATGATGAGGGATGACTGAAGTTCCCGTAGGTTAGTCTGCGTTGTGTATTTATTTTTTTCTGTGTTGGTTGTAGTCTCTGCAGTTGGTCTAGTTGTTTTCTGGAGGTTGGGTCTTCATATGCAGGTGTGTAGGTCAGTGCATATGGTTAAAACAAACAAACAAAGAACAACTGCAACAGACCAGTATTCATTGTAACAACTACAAACATTAGGGTTGTATCCTCTATTCAATCTGAGTCTACTAATTGTGGTTCCTTCTTTCCCTATTTCTTAATTTATGAGACACCTAAAAAGGAACAGTGAGGTGAGGATGGACTATGGTTGGGAAGGGCCTATAAGGGAATCTTCACCACAGGGTTGGCCTCCGAAAGCCTGTTGCTTCCAGTTCTTCCTGGGCTCCTCACTGGTCCATGTGTCCTATCCTATCCCTGTAGGGGGAGGAACCACTTTACAGTGTAAAACATGAGTCCAGGTTTTCCTTCCCTGATTTTTCTGACATGTAACACACCTTTTGGCTGTTTCTGTGGCTACATTTCTGAATTTTGGATTCCACCATTGATTTGAGAACCTGTGATTCATCGTTGTTGGACCACTGTGACCCAAATTGTGTGTTTGTTGAGCCAAATATGGCAGCAGTGATTCGGGAGCAACATACTTCCCCCCTTTGGTCCAGCAGCCAGATGAATCAACGGTGGCTCCTTTGTCTAACCATGTCCATGCTTCATATAGCGGAACATCTTTGTACAAATCAATGATAGATTCAGGAGGCAGAATTGTCTTCTGTGCTGTACTACCTGAACACACTTGTACAGTTACATAGAAACAAGCCTGTTTAGCTGCTACATCTGCAAGAGCATTACCTTTAGCGTCTGTAGTGTTAGTTGTGAGATGTGCTTTCACTTTAATCACCGCTAATTTCTTTGGAAGTTTCATGGCAAACATAAGATCTTTCACTAATTCAGCATGCTTAATGGGGGATCCAGCAGAAGTTAGAAACTGTCTACTTTGCCAAATGACACCAAAATCATGAATTACCCCAAAAGCATACCTGGAATCCGTGTAGATATTTGCAACCGATCCTGAAGCTAGCGTGCATGCTCTAGTTAAAGCTACCAGTTCTGCAGCCTGAGCTGAAAAATGATCTGGAAGACGACCTGAAGCTACCACCTCAGTGGTGGACGTTACTGCATAACCTGCTCGTCTGTTCCCTTCAATTACTTGAGCTGAACCATCAACAAACAACTCAAATTCTGAATTTTCTATGGGAGTTTCTGCTATTTCACTTGTCGCTGCGTATGTAAGCGTAACACAATCATGAGTCATTTCACCTTCATCCTCTAACACAACTTCAGTCATTGCAGACATCATACATGATGAGGGGTTCGTGACTGGTGCACGCTGTAAAACAATGTTCGGGGCTGTGAGAGTAGTTAACCAATTTCCCCAACGAGAGGAAGTGACAGAAGTGACTTTTGCTTGATTCATTAGTGCGGATACTGCATGAGGGCATTTTACATTTACCGTCTGACCTAACACCATTACTGATGAAGCCTGAAGCGCTAGATGAACTGCCTGTACTGCTCTGAGGCATGGTCCCATACCTTGAGCTACTATGTCAAGTTTACCAGATTAGTAATGAATTGGACGTAAACTGCCCCCATGATCTTGCATTAGACATGCAGTCATAAAGCCCAAGTGTTCATGGACATAAAGCACAAAGGGTCTATCAGCTTGGGCAATTCCTAATGCTGGTGCTTGACATAGTGCTTTCTTCAAATCATTGAATGCTTTGAGGTGAAGTTCTTCCATACAAACAATATCTGAATCTTTACCATGGCCTTTCAACAAGTCATAGAGAGGCTGAGCAATCGAGGCATATTCTTCAATCCACGGTCTACAGTAACCTGCTGTTCCTAAAAATGAGCGTAGTGTTTTAATGGTAGTAGGCGGAGGTATGGCTTTGACTGAAGCCGTTCAATCCTGGGTAATAGATCTATTTCCTGCACCAATTGTTTGACCCAGAAATGTGACTTGCTTTTTAGCAATTTGAGCTTTGTGAAAGCTGCATTTGTGTCCTTTTTTATGCAAATAGTCCAACAATGATGCCAATTCAGTTTGATGTACCTCGTGGTCTGTTGAGGCAATCAAAATATCATCGACATATTGGATCATAGTGGACTGTTTTACTGGACATTCTGGGTCACACAAATCACGTCTGACAGCCTGATGGTATATTGTCGGGGAGTTTTGAAATCCCTGAGCCAATCGGGTCCACTGATATTGTTCATGGTCAGCTGTGAAAGCTAACCATGGCTGGCTGTCAGAGTGCAATGGTACAGAAAAGAATCCATTAGACATATCAATTACTGAAAAAATCTTACAATCTAATGGTAAGCCATTACAAATTGTAGATGGATCTGCCACTAGCGGGGTGATTTTATCAATGTTTTTATTGGCTACTCTGTAGTCTATGGTGAGTCTCCATGTCCCATTGGATTTCTTGATTGGCCATATGGGTGAGTTACAGGGACTGTTGGTTTTAACTAGCACTCCTTGCGTCAGCAGCTTTTCTACAATAGGTTTGATTCCCTGTATGGCTTCCTTACTGATCGGATACTGTTTGGTAACCGGGGGTGGAGTTTCTGTCAATTTGACTGGTTCTACACCTGTCAATAAACCATAATCATCCTTGTCATTAGCCCAAATTGGATGATTCAGTAAGAAAGCATACTCTGGAGGGATTGCATTATTGGTAGAAATGTGTGCTGAGGAAATTTTAATGCTAGCAGATTCTGAGGACATGTCTAAAGTTAGATGTACTTGTCTCAGAAGATCCATGCCTAAAATTGCACCTGTATTCAATGGAGCACATAACAATTTTGTTATCAGAGTTTTCGGGCCAAATTGTACCTCTATGGGCGGGGTTTCATACAAAACAGAATCTTCACCTATTACGCCAGTTAAAGAAAGTTTGGTTTTCTTGTACGGGATGTCTAAACCTTTAGCCAATTTTGTAGGAATTATCGTAATCTCTGCACCTGTATCAAGCAAAAAGTCAATCTCTCTTTCTTTTATGCTACCTTTCACAAAAATTCTTTTGTCATTATGATAGATTACCGGGGAAAGGTAGCTACTCACAGCCCCAACAATTAGTTTTTTTCCTGTTCTTTTTGTGCTCTTAGAAGAGCCTGCGCGAGCTGTCCTAAAGTTTCAGTGGACATTGGCTGAACTACGTCCGGGTTGTAGGCAGGTTGAGAAGGAGCAGAATTATGCATAGCATTTCTTTTTGTATCTTGCAACTTCTTCCTACACTCTCGCTCCCAATGTCCTAAGTTTCCACAGTAGTGGCATTTGCCTTCTTTTTTAGACCACCTGTTTTCTTGTTTCGTTGGGTTAAACGTAGCTGCTGCTATTCTCACTTGGCTTTTAACATCAGCATCTCTTTCCCATGTAGCTAACCTGTCTAGGTTACTTCTGAGAGTTCCGTTAGCCCACGTAACATGTAGGAATGGCAAGGCTGATCTGTACTCAGCTATAAGACCATCTGCCCAAATTCGGCTTAGAGCTCCTCTATCATCTAGTACACTTTCAGAATCCTCCACTATTCCACTGTACGTTGCAGCTGCCTGAGAAAATCTTTCAGTGTATTCACTTATAGTCTCTCCTTTCTTTTGTACACATCTAGTAACTTTCGACCAATCTATTTTGGGTCCTAAGAGATTCTTTAGGATTTTCAAAACACCTTCTCTCAAATCGCCTTTACTGGCATGTTGTAGTTCAGACGTAACAGCAGACTCAAAATTGTTGAATTCAGATTCAGTTAGAATTTGTGACATCAGCTGTGTTACTTCTGGCAACGACATGTCGTAAAGACGCATTTTACTTATCAATGCTCTTCTAAATTCAGAAAAATTTGTGCGTGCTGAGGGTAGGCTCTGGGATAGTCTCTCTACATCTTTAGGTCCTAGCGCTTTGACAACAGTTTGTATTTGTACAACAGAAGAGTTGAGAGGAACACTTTCAGTTCCCTCAATTCCCTGAGACCTTCTCATTGCCCCACACACCTTCACTGAATCTACTGGCTTATCAGTTACTGATTGGATGGCTACATCTGTTTCAAAAAAAGCTTGTAAGTCAGGGTAAATGGTATCTGGCTGACTAACTTCTACATCAGTTTTTTCTATAGCTTTGTTGCGGCTCAATTTCTTAGTCAACGAAGATATTCTAGCACGTAGCTCATTTACCTGTTTCTCTAGCTCTGAGTTGCGCTTAGACTGTTCTGTAGCTTTTGCTAAAACATATTCTCGGTGGCAACAAATAATGCCCTTCATATGGTTTTTGCGGATGCTTGCTCCAAGCACCTTTTTACACTCATCTACTGACCAAGTTTTGTCTGGGTGAATTTCATATTTCTGAGTTAGTTCCTGTCTAACTTTTTCAGTGACTATCAGGTCCATTTGTTCTCTTAACATATTTTTGAATTCACTTTCTGACCACGATGGAGTCGCGAAGCCACCTTTTTCCGTTGTGGGGATCAGTCTGGCATTTTTTCTAAACATTTCTGTGAGTTTTCTTTTTTTACCACACAATAAAAAAAAAAAACTAAAACTTCTCTAGGGTACACTTGTTAACACATCAGCTATTGTTAACTTTCCAAATGACCAACACTTCACACTTAACCTCCCTGCCTACAAAAAAAAAAAAAACAGAGGATAAACCAAAATATTAGCACATATGCTAAAATCTTCCCTGCCTACAAAAACAGAGGATCAACCGAAAATAACTAGCACGTAAAGCTAATTCTTCTCTGCCTAAAGCAAAGGGTACACAATATTAACCTGTAATGTTAATCTTCTCTGACGGGCAGAGGGTATCTTTCATCTCTAAACAAAACTTTTTTTAGAGGATAACTTAGTTAACAAAACCCTGCAGCTGTCTGTTAACTCTTCTCTGAACGGCGCAGAGGAAAAAACACATATACTGGTCTGTAGCGGTTCTTTGAATGGAGTGTAACTCACCGAATCTTTTGTAAAGGAAGATTCTGGAACTCAGTCAGGCTTTAAGATCTTTGAGCTTGAAGTTTCAATCTGGAGGAAGCTGGAAAAATTCAGTCTGGTAATCTTTGTTCAATTCAATTCAATTCAAATTTATTTGTATAGCGCTTTTCACAATACATATTGTTTCAAAGCAGCTTTACAGAAAGTGCATTTCAGAAATGTACATAGAGAAATACAGTTAGTTAATCATGTATTGATTTAGGGCATAAACATATCGCCAGCGCCGAGTCGTCTCTTCACGGGCGTCGAGTCGTCTCTTCACGGGCGTCGGGTCGTCTCTTCACGGGTGTTGGGGCATCTGTAGTTTCCATGGGAGGCTGGATACAAACTGGAGCTGACGATCTGTATTTATCTCGGGACTAGTGTCCCGAGATAACAACAGAAAAGCAGATGGGAAATAATTAGCGTAGCTGCTGTTCATAATATTAATGCATTCGATCTGATTCAACTGTAGTATAAAAGGTAATTATTATGTGAATGCTTGGCTAAAGAGATGCGTCTTTAATCTAGTTTTAAACTGGGACAGCGAATCTGAGACTCGAACAATATCAGGAAGACTATTCCAGAGTTTAGGAGCTAAATGTGAAAACGCCCTCCCTCCTTTAGTGGACTTAGATATCCTAGGAATGACCAGAAGCCTCGAATTTAGTGATCTTAAAGAGCGCGATGGATTGTAGGGCGATAGAAGTTCCGTTAAATACAGGGGAGCTAAACCATTTAGGGCTTTATAGGTCAGTAGTAATACTTTGTAATTGATACGGAACTTTATAGGTAACCAGTGTAGAGATGATAGAATTGGTGTTATATGATCATATTTTCTTGATCTAGTAAGAACTCTAGCGGCTGCATTTTGCACTAACTGTAGCTTGTTTATTGAGGATGCAGGACAACCAGCTAATAAGGCATTACAGTAATCTAGTCTCGAGGTCATGAATGCATGAACTAATTTTTCTGCATCAGAAACAGATAGCATTTAACGTAGCTTAGCAATGTTTCTAAGGTGGAAAAAGGCTGTTCTTGTAACATATGAAATATGATTTTCAAAAGACAAGTTGCGGTCTAATATAACACCCAGGTCTTTTACTGTGGAGGATACAGTAACAGGACACCCTTCTAAATTGAAGTTGTATTGTAAGAGGTTTTGTGGGCAGTTTTTTGGACTAATAAGTAATACCTCCGTTTTATCTGAATTTAATAGCAGAAAATTACACGTCATCCAGTATTTTATATCTTTAACACACTCTGTCAATTTAGATAATTTATTGTTTTCATCTGGTCGTGATGAAATATATAATTGAGTGTCATCCGCATAAAAGTGGAAATCAATTCCATGTTTTCTTATAATATTACCAAGTGGCAGCATGTATATTGAGAATAGCAGAGGGCCTAACACAGATCCTTGCGGCACTCCATAGTTTACTGGAGTTATGATCGATTTTTCCCCATTTAAACAGACAAAATGGTAACGGTCTGATAAGTACGATCTGAACCAGTTTAATGCCTGTCCCTGAACACCAGTGTAGTTTTGTAGTCTATCTAAGAGTATTTTGTGATCTACAGTGTCGAACGCAGCACTAAGATCGAGTAAAACTAGTATTGAGATACAGCCTTGGTCAGAAGCTAGAAGTAAATCATTTGTAATTTTTACGAGCGCAGTTTCAGTGCTATGATGCGGCCTGAATCCTGACTGAAATTTTTCATAGATATCATTTTCTTGCAAGAAAGAGCCCAGTTGAGCGGACACAACTTTTTCTAGTATTTTAGACATAAATGGAAGATTTGAAATCGGTCTGTAATTTGCTAGATTATTATGATCTAATTGTGGTTTCTTAATAAGAGGTTTTATAACTGCCAACTTGAATATTCTTGGAACATGACCTAAAGATAAAGACGAGTTAATAATATTGAGGAGAGGCTCTTCCACTACAGGTAACACTTCTTACAGTAGTTTAGTGGGTATTGGATCTAATAAACATGTTGTTGTTTTAGATGAAGTGATAAGTTTATTTAGCTCTTCCTGTCCTATAGTAGTAAAGCGGTGTAGTTGTTCTTGAGGGATAATTGAGGCTGAATCATAAGACACCATTAAAGATTGTACATTTACAATTGTGTTTCTGATGCTTTCTATTTTCTCAGTGAAGAAATTCATAAAATCATTACTACTAAACTGTAACGGAATATTTTGCTCAGGTAACGTCTGTTTATTTGTTAGTCTAGCCACGGTGTTAAATAAAAACCTTGGATTATTTTGGTTATTTTCTATTAGTTTGCGGAGGTGCTCAGCCCTGGCTGCTTTTAGGGCCTTTTTATAACGTGACATACTGTCTTTCCACGCGAATCTAAAGACCTCTAAATTAGTTTGTTTCCATTTACGCTCTAAATTACGAGTTTCTCTCTTGATAACATGCGTAGCACTGTTGTACCATGGTGCTTTCGTTTTCTCTCTAACCTTTTTTAATCTAATTGGTGCAACGATGTCTAATGTACTAGAGAAAATGGTGCTCATAGTGCTAGTCATTTCCTCTAGTTCATCTGTTTGTTTGGGTTCACTGAGCAACTGAGATAGATCAGGTAAGCTATTTGAGAATCTATCTATAGTGGTTGGAAGGATTGTTCTGCCTGGTCGATAACGTGGCGCAACGTGACAAATTTCAGCAGTACGTAGTATGCAAGTGACCATGTAATGGTCAGTGACTTCATCACTTTGCGGTATAATATCTATATCGGTTGGATTGGTTCCATGTGATATAATTAAATCTAGCGTATGATTAAGACGATGAGTGGGACCAGTGACGTTTTGCTTGACCCCAAAGGAGTTTAATAAATCTGTAAACGCAGCCCCTAACGCATCATTTGTGTTATCTACGTGTATGTTAAAATCTCCAACAATTAATGCTTTATCGACATTGACCAATAGATCTGAGAGAAAGTCTGCAAACTCTTTTAAGAAATCAGCGTAAGGCCCTGGCGGTCTATATACGGTAGCCAAGGCTAGAGATAATAGGGATTTCTTTCTTACATCTAAGAGAGTAACATTTAGCACAAGTACTTCAAACGAATTAAACCTGTGACCTGTTTTCTGGGTAACATTAAGAATATCTTTATAGATTGTTGCAACACCACCGCCACGACCAATCAGACGGGGCTCATGCTTATAACAGTATCCAGGAGGAGTAGACTCATTAAGACCGAAATAATCGTTTGGTTTAAGCCAGGTTTCAGTAAGGCAAAGTACATCGAAACTATTATCTGTGACCATTTCATTCACAATAACCGCCTTAGGTGTGAGCGATCTAATGTTTAGAAGACCTAGCTTTATAAATTGTTTTTGTACACTAATATTGAGATTTTCTGGTTTAATCACAATTAGATTTTTCCTAGATTCTACAGTAGATTTAATGTTTGACCTCACTAAACGAGGAATAGACACAGTTTCAATATAATGTTCTACATTGGTACTTATATCAATTAAGTTTGGACAGCAAAGAGTGTGATTTGGACTTTGACTTACTAGTCATATGGTGTGTAGCGTCTTGGAGATGTTGTCCGACAGAATAGCCGCTCCGATTCTGCTGGGGTGAAGGCCATCAGCGCGGAAGAGCCTAGGTCGCTCCCAGAACAGATTCCAATTATTTACAAAGAGCAGTTTCTGTTCATTACACCATGACATTAACCATTCATTTAGAGCAAATAATCTACTGAACCTTTCATGTCCTAGTCGGTACGTGGGAAGCGGTCCAGACACGATGATCGTTGTTTCAGGCGATGTGCTGCGTACCGTCTCGATCAGGCTCCTGTAGTCCTTCTTCAGAACCTCCGACTGCCTCAGCCTGATGTCGTTCGTTCCCGCGTGCAGTACGACAGCTCCGATGCGCTCGTCACCGTTCAGGATCTCGGGGACCTGCGCAGCGACATCAAGAACACGAGCACCAGGAAAGCAGTGAGTGCGCACCTTACCTTTACCTATGGTGGCGTGGACATGCCGGACGATGGAACTGCCGATGATCACAGCGTCGCGTTCCGTCTCGCGTAGAGGGGAGAAGCGGTTCCGTGTGGAGATCTCGAAGGCCGGGAGGGGCGGAGAGGTCCTTGCTCTGGTCCGGGCTCGCGTCTTCCGCTGTGGAATCACCCAGGGTCCATGGTGTTGTGTCGGTACCGGAGTGAATGAAACTAGGGATGATCGCGTCCTGGGCAGAGAAACACACGGAGTAGACGAGGTCGGAGTAAAAAGGTTAACGTTACTAACCACTGACTTGTGAGCATCGGCGCGTGATGTTTCAAGCGCGGATCGCCGATCTCGCAGTTCGGCCTGTCTCTCTAGTAGGTCGCGGATCTGCTTCTCCACGGATTCCAGCTCTAACTGCACAGAATGCAGCTCGAACGTGTCCTCACCTGCACTCAAAGGTAACGTTAGACACACATCCGTTATATTCGCCATTATAGCAGATGTGCTATGATGGCGAATTATAGCTTTCAGTGATACGGGTGTAAATAAGACGATCGTATTTTGTTTAGCTCGAAGTTTCGCTCTGGATTCCAAAAGATGCAGTCTGGAAAGCAGATCTTTTGTTGAGCTTGCTGTTTCAATCTGGATTCAGGTCTTTGAGCTTGAAGTTCTTTGAGTTTCCTTTTTCTCCATCCGGGTCACGGCACCAAGTTGTTGTGAACTTAGAATCGAAAGACCAGGAGACTTGGTTGTTTCTTCAGCAGGATTCTTTATTGAGAACACGAGCTGTCGGTAGCTGCAGTCACCAAGTCTGACGTGAATGTTCTCTTACAGTTTATATACATTTAGGGGCAGGAACCGAAAAAGACAGGTTTAGGAACTGGTTCTAGACTGAGAGCATTGCCCACCCTAATCCACTCAGCATATCTATTCAAACACTGAGACCCGAGTACAGGACTGGCTGGACTTTCTTGCTAAAACACAAATTCCAAGAGTTTCAGTAAAACAGGACTGACCAGAGTATTTTGCTAGAAAACTCTGATAATCATAATTTATACCTAACCTTAACATGCTAAATTCAATCTAAACCTAAATTAAGCATTTTAATAAATATGAATTTCCACAGTATTATTTTCATCAACAATATGGTTTGATTAAAATAATGTCCTTATCTGTGCGGAGGCGAGTCCAGTTTATTTCTCCATGGCACATGCATTTTGTTTCTTTATATGCAGCCCAATGTTATCCAATGAGTTGTTTGCATTATTTAGGTATTTTATTTTCATTTTATTTCATTTTTGGTAACACTTTACAATAAGGTCTCATTTGTTAATGCATTAACTAACATGAACTAACAGAGAGCAATAGCCTTTATTAATGTTAGTTAATAAAATATTAGTGTTCATGTTAGTTCACAGTGCATGTTAACAGATACAACTTTGGATCTTAAAAATGTCTTATAAAATGTTGAGCTTAACATTAACTAAGATTAATAAATGCTGTAGAATATTGTTCATTAATTGTTGGTTCATGTTAACTAATGCTAACAAAATGAAACCTTAGCCCATTATAAAGTGTTACTATTTTTTAATAAAGAAAGTTGGAAAAAAATGTCTTCAACTTATTACAAGTAATCGATTTACTTTTTCTCAAGTGAGTTTGAACAAATCAAATTTCTATGGTCAGTTGAAACTAAAAATATTCTTTGAACCAAAGATGTTTTTTTACATGATTAAATCACAAATTATCACAATCTTTTTGATTAACTCAAGCCGTAATAATAGTACTCTGGAACAAGCTGACAGGGAAAACACACATAAACACAACGGAGATCAGACAAAGACTGAAGGAAAGGGAGCATCTTATATAGCAGACAGAAACGAGATCATTAATCAGACACCGCTGGGACAAATGAACTCAATGATAGTAACCATAGAAACAAAGGAGTGGCGGGAAAAGAAAAGGAAAACAGGAACCAATCAAAACACAAACTGAAAGTCCAAACATGAACGGACACGTTATCTAAAACTACACGTGACAGTACCCCCCCTCCCGAAGACGCTTAACGTGTAATTAAACGCAATGCGTTCGTAATCTGGGCTCATCTGCTATTCTGTAGGCTACATATGCTTTATTAATAAGGTGTGCACAGAATTTGATCTTTTAACATGACTGTCTTAGTACATTAAGCCACGAGACGCGTTTTTCACGTTATAAGCGGTAATGTCCTGTATTGGGGGATGCTACTATTTGCTTCAGCTTTTCAAACGTAGAAGTATGATAAAGACATGATAAAGACATGATAGGCAAGGCAAGGCAAGGCAAGTTTATTTATATAGCACATTTCATACACAATGGCAATTCAAAGTGCTTTACATAGAAGAAATTAAAATAATAAAAGGAATAAGAATAATTAAAACAGTTTAGAAAAATAAAATACAAACAGTCGGATGAACAGCGGCACAGTGCTCATTCAGTAAATGCATAGCTAAACAGAAGTGTTTTGAGTCTGGATTTGAATGTGATTACTGTAGGAGCACAGCTGATCTCTTCTGGAAGCTGGTTCCAGCTGCGGCTGGCATAATAGCTAAAAGCAGATTCGCCATGCTTAGAGTGAACCCTTGGTATTTCTAGCTGATATGATCCTAATGATCTGAGTGATCTGTTGGGTTTATATTCAGTGAGCATATCTGCAGTGTATTGAGGTCCTAGGCCATTGAATGATTTATATACCAGTAATAATACTTTAAAATCAATCCTAAATTTAACTGGGAGCCAGTGTAAAGACCTGAGGACTGGTGTGATGTGTTCATATTTTCTGGTTCTGCTCAGAATCCTGGCGGCAGCGTTCTGTATGAGCTGCAACTGTCTTATGGTCTTTTTGGGAAGGCCAGTGAGGAGTCCATTACAGTAATCCACCCTGCTGGTGATGAAAGCATGCACAAGTTTCTCTAAGTCTTGTCTGGAAACAAAGCATCTAATTCTTGCAATATTTTTCAGATGATAGTATGCTGATTTAGTTATTGCTTTGACATGACTACTGAAACTAAGGTCTGACTCTAGTGTCACACCAAGATTCCTGACTTGATTTTTAGTTGTTTGACCCCTAGAGTGAAGGTATGCGTTCACCTTAAGAACTTCATCTTTGTTTCCAAACACAATGACTTCAGTTTTGTCTTTGTTTAATTGAAGAAAGTTTTGACACATCCAACTGTTGACTTCATCAATGCATTGGCACAGGGAGTCAATGGGGCTGTAATCGTTAGGCGATAGGGCTAAGTAGATCTGTGTGTCGTCTGCATAGCTGTGGTAAGAGATTTGGTTCTTTCTCATTATTTGACTCATTGGGAGCATATACAGGTTGAACAGGAGTGGTGCAAGAATTGAGCCTTGAGGGACTCCGCATATCATGGATGTCCACTCAGACTTATGATCTCCTATACTCACATAATAACCTCTCCCATCTAAGTATGACCTGAACCATTTTAGGACTATCCCAGAAAGCCCCACCCAGTTTTCCAGCCTGTCAAGAAGTATGTTATGATCGACAGTGTCAAATGCAGCACTGAGGTCGAGTAGCACCAGCACTGATAATTTGCCTGAATCAGTATTTAAGCGAATATCGTTTATTATCTTTATGAGCGCTGTCTCTGTGCTGTGGTGCGGTCGGAAACCAGATTGAAAATGGTCAAAGGATCCATTCAAGCTCAAGAATTTGTTCAGCTGATTGAAGACAACTTTTTCAATGATCTTGCCTATGAAAGGAAGATTTGAGATCGGTCTATAGTTGCTTAATATGGTCTTATCCAGATTGCTCTTTTTCATGAGGGGCTTGACAACTGCTGTTTTCAGGGAGTTCGGAAAACTACCAGAGAGAAGTGAGGCATTTACCACTTCTAGAAGATCTGCTTCTAGACTGTTTAACACACTTTTGAAAAATGATGTGGGAAGTGTGTCAAGAGCGCAGGTTGATGTTTTAAGGTGCTGTACGGTTTCTTCCAAAATTTTGCCATCAATTTCTTTGAAATCAGACATAGTAGCTACTTTCTCAGGTGGTCTGGTCTGTCTGACCCCAGCGCAACTCAAGGATGTGCTGAACACCTTTCTGATATTATTGATTTTCTCAGAGAAGAAAGAAGCAAACTCACTGCACTTGCTGTCTGAGAGCATTTCACTGGGAATCTGGCTTGGGGGGTTTGTCAGTCTCTCTACTGTAGCAAAAAGAGTGCGTGTGTTGTTTAAATTGCTGTTTATAATATTTGAGAAGAAAGTCTGTCTAGCTTTGCCTAGTTCCATATTGAAAGCATGAAGGCTGTCTTTGTAGATGTTATAATGGACTACAAGTTTTGTCTTCCGCCACATGCGCTCTGCTTTTCTGCATTGTCTTTTCATATTTTGCAATGCTGTTGAGTTTCTCCAAGGTGCTTTTTGTCTGCCACTCTTCTTCCTGACTTTCACAGGAGCAATATCATCAATTACACCTTTAACTTTTGAGTTAAAAGAATCAAGGAGAAAATCAACAGAGTCAGCAGATATGCTTGGTGTTAAGGATATAGCCTTCATAAATAGGACACTAGTGTTCTCATTTAAGCATCTCTTCTTGACAGACACAGATCTAGCTTCAGTGGCAGGAGAGATCAATATATCAAAAAAAAATACAGAAATGATCAGACAGTGCTACATCCTTAATAACAATCGATGAAATGTTTAGACCCTTACTGATAAGTAAATCTAGAGTGTGTCCACGATTGTGTGTGGGTCCATGTATATGCTGAGTCAGATCAAAAGTTTTTAAAACAGTTTTGATTTCTTTTGCCATATTGTTTTCTGCATTATCTATGTGGATGTTAAAATCTCCAGCAATGGCAAAACAGGCAAACTCTGAGGTAATTGTTGATTACAGTTCTGTAAAGTCCTCAGCGAAGGCTGGAGAGTATTTTGGAGGCCTGTAAATAATGATAAGTAAAATGCGTGGAGCACCTTTTAACACAATACCCAGATATTCGAAAGAAGGGTAATTCCCAAATGATATTTGCTTACATTGATAGATATCTTTAAAAAGAGCAGCTAGACCCCCACCTCTCTTAACAGCTCTGCAGACACTCATAAAAGTAAAGTTAGGAGGGGCTGCTTCATTGAGGATTGTTGCACTGCAGCTGTCTTCTAGCCAGGTTTCATTTAGAAGCATAAAATCTAGGTTGTTTGTGGTTATTAAGTCGTTGACTAGAAGTGATTTATTTTTAAGTGAACGAATGTTTAAAAGTGCTAGTTTAACAGTCGTACTTTTTGTCCCCACATCAATCTTACTTTCACGTGTAATAGGCACCAGATTAGATGGGTTTGCTGTACGGCTATTGAAGGCCTTAGACTTTCTATCATGTAATAGAACAGCAATAGAGAAAGATACAGGCACACTGGGTTCCCGCTTGTTTTGTAAACATTTGAGAAAGTTACTGTTATCAGAGCGGGGACCCGACACATTTCACTGAGAGCTGGTATCAGTTGTTTTTGGTTCACCTCGAGCAGATGGAGGAGGGTGTGGGCCCTGGCGTTGTGGCAGAGGCCGAAGAGCTCTCACAGGAGGGGGAGGGCGAGCTGGGCCTGCAGGCTTTGGTGGCAGCGGTGCCTGTCGTTTTTTGGTTGGTATCTGGGGGCTTGCAGCAAAAGAGTGGGATAGTTTGGTTCCAGCATACACCAGTTCTTCCATTTTCTGTGAGAAGCACAGTAGTGGCGATGCTGGGGAGAGGGAAAAAGTGTCTGGTGAAAGGGGCTGTTGCTCTGGTGTTAAAGGAGGCTGTGATATGCTGTCCTGGCTTCCCTGGCTGTTTTCCAGGAAGTCGTCCTTGGGTGCTGAATCTTGGAGCAGTTCTACTATGTCTGTCTGTGGTGAGCTCTGTGGGCAGGGCTCAGCTGAGATTGAGTCCGTGAGCAGAGGTTGTTGTGGCGGAGTGGTGTTATCATTGTCCTTGTGTGATATGTCAACCGCATGTCCATTTTGCTGCTGAAGTGAAGTCCTGTGGTCATTCATACTGTGTCCAGGTGTGTGTGTGCCATTCAGATTGAGTGGATTGGCACACATTGCAGAAGGATGATTGAGGGAGAAGTAGATATTGTCCTTTAACACTCTTGAACCAAGTTTGTTTGGGTGATGGCCATCCCGATGAAAAAGTTGTCTCTGACTCCAGAAAAGATTGAAATTGTCAATGAAGTTTACTCCTTTTATATTGCAGGTTTTTTTGCAGCCACGTATTAAGCCCAAGCAACCGTGAAAACCTGTTTGTTCCTCTTGCTGGGAGTGGTCCACTGATGAATGTCTGAACTTTCAGTCTTTTAAGTGTTTCAAAAAGTTCATTGAAATCCTTCTTAAGGAGTTCTGACTGCTCTTTATGAATATCATTCTTCCCCACATGAATGATGAGTCGATTTGCAGTCTTATGTTTCCTCAGAATGTTCTGAAGTTCCCTGTTTATATCAGAAGTTGTTGCTTGTGGAAGGCAGCACGTAGTTGTGTCCCTGCTGCTAATGTTTTTGATTATGGAGTCCCCCACTATCAGAGTCCTGGGCCCGGCTGCGCTCTGAGCTGAGTGCCGCTGTCTGCTCGACCTTGAGCGCCAGTTAGCATCAGTGTTAGCTACTGGCCCATTCAGTCTGTTTTCAATCACATTCATCCCATTTGGGGATTCCTCATTTACATTCATTAGTACTTCAAATCTGTTCTCAAGATGTATAGGCGGTGGTAGCAGACCAGTGTTTGCAATCCTTGTCAGAGCTGTATCTGGGGTAGAGGATGCTACTGCGGCAATATGTGATGCTCGTGACAATCTGATGTCTCGAGTGCCTTTGGGTCTCGCTCCCTGTTTGTGCCATCGATTTGTAAGTCGATCGGCTTGTTTCTCTACCTGTCGAGGAGCACTAGTTTCATGGGACTCACCGGCTGTATGCTGAGGGTGTCCATGACGAAGCTCTGTTGTGTGCTCCGTCTGGTTTGGTGGTGCCGTAAGTAACTTTTTTTCAAGAACTGCAATCCTTTGTAAAAGTCTGTGGCAGTTGGTGCAGCAAGTAGATTCTTGAACCTGAAGAGGCATTTTCTCTCTTATGAATGTAGGCAGTTGTGTTTTCCTTTCCCGGAATGTAAGCTGGTCGGGTAAAAGAATTCTGCGTTTTTGTAGTAATCCAAACTTTGTTGTCTGAGCACTGTGCTGTTTGCTGAAGATAAAATTAGGCGATAAAAGAAAATAAAATATAAAAATATAGGAGATAAAATGTAAAAGCGATAGAGCAAAGCGCGGAGCATTAAGCAAGAGCGTCCAAACAGTAGCTGAGCAGGAAGCTGTGATAGGCTATATACATTTTATGTGGATAAAGGCATATTTTGTACATGACTACACATGTCCTTAAAAGGCCTAGAAAATATATAGATTTAACGACATATCTCATTATTATGACAAAAGATGTCGTTAAAATGACATAACATCTCGTTATTACGTCATAATTGAGTGGATAAAATAATATGTATGTGTCAGCAATACACCACCGTACAAACTGCCCTGAGATCAGGCTGAACTATTAGGCCGACGCTTCTGAATACACAATACAAACACAAACACATAAATATGCTGTTTAAAGCTCTTCAGTTGTGGTTCAGGATCAGGGTGGACACACTGGAGTGTAGAAGCTAAAAACTGCAGTGTAATGCCACAAAACACACACACACACACACACACACACACACACACACACACACACACACACACACACACACCTGTAGTGTAAATGTACGACCACTTTCAAAAAATAAAAGCTTTGACCATTTTGTCGTATTTTTGTGTTAATGGAATTAAACTAAAACCTTTTATTTCTATTGATTTGTTGTTTTGTTGGGAAAATAAATAGACAGATTCTTCTAAAAAAGGCTGAAATATATTTCACTTAAATATTACAGATTAAAACACGAAAGAAAACGTGCTGATTTCAGCTCATTGTGGCGCGCTCCAAACATCTATAAAGGAAACAGAGACATTACGTTTGTTTCCATTATTTTACAAAATCTGAATATCTTTTGTAAATGAATGAATTATGTCTTGCTTTTATCTGTATGAGCACAAATTACGGAGTAAGAGTTTACTCTCTTGGCAGGAATAAATCCAGTGGTCGCGCCGCCACCTCTGAATAAAATACAGTCAAACATATAAAATGTTCCACTGCTCAATCTGAATAGTCTGCAATATATCTGTTATATGGGCCCTCATGCTGTCCAAAACGAGCAATGCTTTTTTTCTGTGAAAACATCCTCCCGGTCTCTTGCCATAGCACTCCGTCAGCCATTCCTTCATTAGGCTTTCCATCATCCACCCTTTCTTGTTTACTTTCACAACGATTTCTTTCGGGAGGTTTTCTTTTGGCATAGTCATCCTCTTAAAAATCACCATTGGTGGAAGCTTTTGTCCGGACGCCGTACAGCTCAGAACACAAGTGAAATGCCTTCTCTCATGACCAGTTCAGCGTGACCGACGATTCACCTTTCTTGTTAACGGTCCTAGTGAGAGGCAGGTCAAACGTCAAAGGTACTTCATCCATATTTATGATGTCGTCTGGGCCGATGGAATTCTCGGCTATCTTTCTTTGAGTGAATTCGCGAAAGTTTCTAACTTTTTCCTCATAGTCGGGAGGGAGTTGCTGACACAGAGTCGTCCCTGATGGACAGGCCTTTTCGTCTCATAAATCTGAGACACCACGATGGCCCACCTCTAAAATCTTCAATCTACTTTTCGGTGGCAATCGTTTTGGCTTTCAGTCGGATCTGTACGGTGGAAACACCGCGGCCGTCTGCTCTTTGTGTGTTCACCCAGTCTTCAAGAACGTTTTCAAGTTCGGGCCATCTGCTTTTATGACCCCTGAAGGCTTTTGTCGTCTTTCTGCATGGACTCAGTTCTTCACGCTGCCGTCTCCACTGTCTCACCATCGATTCATTGATGCCAAGCTTACGTGCAGCAGATCTATTTCCTTCTTCTTCAGCCAGATTGATGGCCTTTAACTTAAAAGCTGCATCATATGCATGTCTTCCTTAGTTTTCCATGATGTGTTTGTGTGCATGATGCGCAAAAATGACTGTTCAAAACTCTATCAAACTTGCGTCTTCCTCTGCGCATTATCTCTTCCACCTGTCTAATTGTGTTTGAATGGAGATCACAGTAAAGATGAATCGTGCAGCTCTACTGTCTTATCTCTCTCTCAGCATATGAGCAGCACGAGGGCTTCCACACGTCCACTTGACATGGATATTACGACACTCAACACTCATATGCTGCGTTCATGTCATCTCGTAAAGATTGTCACATATAACAACAATCATTATCTACAAGCATAGCGGTTATTATTTAAGAAAATAAAGGACTAAATTTGAAAGTTTATTAAATGAACTAAAATTATACATTTATAATTACATACTGCATACAGTACAACACCATTCTCTGATCAGATCTTTGAAATCAAGCCGTCGTGCTCAATCGTGTTTAATAGACAGCATGACCAGACCATTCAGTCTTTCCTGAGACAGTGTTCACTAAAACATTGACAGGATCATTGAATCAGTGATTTGAACTCGGTAAACTAAATCAGTTCTGTTCATGAATGAATCATCTAGACTGGTTTATTAACGGGTTTCTCCTATTCACGCCAATGAACCGACTCAAATGATTCATTCACGAATCGGACATCATTACAAATGTATATCTATGACTAGAACGACATCGTAAATGTTGATCGATTCCTCACAGAAATCGGCTCAAAGTCTTCAGAAAGCCTAAATATATTCATCACTGGACTAGTTTTATTGTCACTTGGTGATTTTGCGTTTCTGCCCTGCGTCGTTTCTGAATAACCCGCGAACAAACACACACACACACACTATAATGAATACCCGTTCTTTATAGCGTTCTTCCTATAAGATTATTTTACAAAGTAAATACCAAAATCATCCAGGAAATTATGGAGTTCTGCAGGATCCTTAGAATCGTCCCAATCACACACACACACACACACACACACACACACACACACACACACACACACACACACACACACACACACACACACACAGACACACACACACACACACACACACACACACACACACACACAGACAGACAGACAGACACACACACACACACACACACACACACACACACACACACACACACACACACACACACACACACACACACACACACACACACACACACACACACACACACACACACAAACAAACAAACACACACACACACACACACACACACACACACACACAGACACACACACACACAGACACACAAAAATACAAACAGACACACACACACACACACACACACACACACACACACACACACACACACACACACACACAGACACACAAAAACACAAACAGACACACAAACACACACATGTTCCTTAAAATGCTTACAAATACATTAAGCACACACACACACACACACACGTTGGGTTTACATGTTTTATGGGGACTTTCCATAGAAATAATGATTTTTATACTCTACAAACTCTATAATCAATCCCCTAATCCTAACTGATGAATTTTCACAATGTGAACTAATAAGTATTTGTATATATTTCATATTGACAGCATTATGTTATTTTTTAAGTGTCATGTTTATCTCTGGATATAGGCTTAATGTGTGTCATTGTTCTCTACAGGTTGAGGGAGTGTGGTGTGACAGATGAAGGTTGTGCTGCTCTGGCTTCAGCTCTGAGATCAAACCCCTCACACCTGAGAGAACTGGGTCTGTCTGAGAATAAACTAGGAGACTCAGGAGTGAAGCTGTTCTCTGCTGGACTGGCGAATCCTCACTGTAAACTGGAGACACTGAGGTAAGATCATACGTTACTCTCACATGAAACTGTCACTAGGGGTTAGGGCTGTACTCAACCAAAGAAAATCTTGGTCGACTGAAGTCCTGAAATTTTCGACTAAAAATCGACTAAAATCGACTAAAAATGACGTTAGAAAAAAAACGTTAAATTAATTAGATGTGCACTGTGCGCAGTACTTGGTAGCCTTGTTGTCCGCCTAAATTAATTATAAATAAACATAAACAACTAGTAGGCTATTTGCAGTATATTAAATCGTTTTTGACCTAATTATTTTGCACTGAAATGAGTCTGACACTTGAGTCTGTCAGCTCTGACAGCGCTGCATCACGTGCACCTGCGCAATCATAGCTTATGATTTCCGAAAATAGTAGCCTACTATGTTGTCAACAAGTGATATCATCACAAGAACTGTTGAGGAATATGCAACATAATTTAGACAATTATTTTTGTCATATGTTATAATAATAAGTAATTATTAGTCAGACACTATCATTTCACCGTGCATGTCCTCGCACCGAGCGAGGCTGATGAGCTTAACGTTAGCTTCGCAGCTGAGACACGAATAGACTATTAAATTAAAGCTTTTACTCTTAATAAACACAAAAGGCACGTCCACTTTAATAAAAAAAGAATATTTATTAAACAAACCAGATCAAGAGCAGAAACGAAATAAAGTGCATAACTGAAAAATAAAGCATCCTAGGCTCAAAACTAACACAACCAACAGCACAGCGCAATTGCGCATTAGGCTCCAAATAAAAAATAAAAAAGTTAGGTTATCACACTAAAACATTGAAATATGCAAATTCTGATATGTTCATAGCTTACTCAAAACAGACAGGGCAAGCTAACGCAGACAAGTGAGCTTACCACTTTTACAGTAGATGATATGTCATGTTTGTCGTCAAGCTGTGGAAAACTGTTGCTTGCAAACTTTGCATTCGACCTTTTTCCTGTTATCAATTTTAACAAAATGCTGCCACACTGTCGATTTCTTTGTTGTTGACATGTTAGAAGAGGACTGACTATTAAACGCTCTCACAATTAAATAAATAATATTCAGCATCAAACCTTCTACGCTCGACGCTCTCTCTTGGGTTGGGCTAATCCAAAAAAGGTGAAAACAAGGGGGGTGTTTTGAAGACAGACTGTTACAGTGAAACAAGGGTATTCTGAAAACACCCCCATTAGCAGTTAGTGCTTTCCACCTGATGAAATGAGCGCGCCTCAGCGCGGCAATACTGATGAAATAAACGCGGCAGAAAATCGACCAATCAGAATTTTGGTCGAACCAGAACGTATCGACCAACTAATCGACTAATCGACTAGGACAGTACAGCCCTACTAGGGGTGTTTCCATTACAGATTTGCGCAAAACTTTTGCGTTTTTTCAATTCGTGCAATTTCAATTTGCGCAATTTGAAGGGTAATGGAAACGCGGCTACTGTGAATTCATAAAGTATAATCAAAATGGAATAAAATGCAGGGAAATAACTACTATTTCATTAATTACAAGCAAAGCTATTAAAACAACATGATCAAATTCATCAAATAATTTTTACGTCTGTTCATATGATGTAAGAAAATTCATGTTTGTAAAGCGTTTGCTCTATTTATCAAAACGACTCCATCTACACCTGGTCACATAAATGTGTTTTTGCAAAACGGATTTAAATCCGATCTTCAGTTCCCGCGCTATATGCAGATTTAATGGAGGGCACGTCACCGAAAGCAACAGATATGAGCTGCATTTTATTGATCATCAGCTAAAATTTCTAAATCAAAGACCGCAATAAGAGAGAGCAGCAACAGCCCTGGAAGATCATTTCATTTCTTTACTTTTAATGATAATGATTGTGTGTTAAGCGTCTGCGACTTACTTTCACTTTGATCTGCGATAGTTTGAACGTTGTCTTGATGAACAGATGCTCAGCTGCTCGTCTGCGGTGATGCGTGTTGCAGTAGCAGAGAATTCACAGATCCAGTTTCTCTTTTTTAATCTTCCCCTTAACATTTAAAGGAATCTACATGTATGTGTGTGTGTGTGTGCTCAAATATGGCTTCTGGAGAGCAAATGAAGGATAAAATATGAATTACTAAACAGACATTAATTAAGCAGTTCCCCATACTTTTATAGTTACAACTAACAGACACTAGATGGCAGCAGCGTATAAGAGATGAACTGACAGTAAATCTTTGAACATGGAGTGCTGATGATAATAAATGTAATATGTCAGGCTCACAATTTTTACAATTGAAGTGCTATAAAAGTTGTAGAAATGACAAATTCAATGTGCATTGTATTAAACAAATCTTTATTGATATGCAAATAGACAATAGACATCCAGCAAAAGAAAAATGTCAAGTGATGTATGCCCTCAAATCTGTAGATGTGCATGGATTTGTCCTGAATCCCTTCAAGAACTCGGGAGCAACTAGAGTATACACACCTTCTGTATAGTGTAACGTGTCATAATGTAATTGTGTGTAGGACAGTGAGTGAGTGAGAAAACGTGTGTGTGTGTGTGTCTGGGATCATCTTTATCTTTAGCGTGCGCAGCTCAAACAGCAATGTGCATTTATAACTATAATTGGGACTGTCATATACATGCCATTATAATGAGAACACTATTGTAATAAAATGTTGTGTATTCTCTGGGTTTAGTTGCCGTGTTTCAGCGCGTTGTTGTAGAAATAGCGCGTCCAGAACAGCGATTACACGTTCTGACCAGCACAGTCAAGCTCACTTGTGCATTCACGGCACTTTGTGCAGATATATGATAAGTCGTAATATTAAGTTTATGAAATATAAATATCTGATTAATCTCACATAGGATGCGTTTCGTTGATTTAAACCTGCTAGAAAAGTTCTTCAGTTTCCCGGTGCTCGTTCTCTTCAGATCAAACAGCAATGCAAAACATTAAAAGCTATGATTGGGACTGTCATATTATTATAATTGTATACACTATTGTAATAAAAAGTTGTCAATTCTTTGGTTTAGTGTCATTCTTCAGCAACCGTTGAGTTGATTAACCTTCTAGCAAAGTGGTTCAGTTTATCGCTCGTTCTCTTCCGCTTCAGCGCGCGCAGCTCAAACAGCAGCGATGTCATCTGACACAGTAAGCCTGATATTAAAGAGCTTTACTATTACTGTACTAGTAAATTTTTTTACTTTTTTAGCAAAAACATTGATGCTTTATTAATAACTAGCATTTTTTTGTTCTCGTATTATTTTCATCAACAATATGGTTTGATTATCCGTGCAGAGGCGAGTCCAGTTTATTTCTCCATGGCACATGCATTTTGTTTCTTTATATGCAGCCCAATGTTATCCAATGAGTTGTTTGCATTATTTAGGTATTTTATTTTAATTTTATTTAGTTTTTGGTAACACTTTACAATAAGGTCTCATTTGTTAATGCATTAACTAACATGAACTAACAGAGAGCAATAGCCTTTATTAATGTTAGTTAATAAAATATTAGTGTTCATGTTAGTTCACAGTGCATGTTAACAGATATAACTTTGGATCTTAAAAATGTCTTATAAAATGTTGAGCTTAACATTAACTAAGATTAATAAATGCTGTAGAATATTGTTCATTAATTGTTGGTTCATGTTAACTAATGCTAACAAAATGAAACCTTAGTCCATTATAAAGTGTTACCATTTTTTAATAAAGAAAGTTGGAAAAAAATTACTTCAACTTATTACAAGTAATCGATTTACTTTTTCTCAAGTGAGTTTGAACAAATCAAATTTCTATGGTCAGTTGAAACTAAAAATATTCTTTGAACCAAAGATGTTTTTTACATGATTAAATCACAAATTATCACAATCTTTTTGATTAAAGGTGCTATATGTAGTTTTTCTACTAAAATGAATCCTTTTTTTATTGCCTGTGTGTGAAAGGGTTGTAATCTCACATTAAAATGATCCACTTTGCGGGTTTTGCTATAACCTCGGAAAGCAAGTGTTCTTATTTTTATGTGAAGGAGCCGGGTCGGATTTACCACGAAATCCAGTGACGTGACCTGCACGCGCGCTCCCGAGCCTCTCGCCTCGTCTACTGACTCTGCACTCAACAGCGACGACACTGCAACTTATGACATGGACTTATGACTTATGCAACTTATGACATGGACTTATGACTTATGCAACTTATGACATGTCTGATAACACTAAGAAACGACCTGCTCCCAGCACAACACTCACTCCAACACAAACTCCACATATTGATAAAAAAGTTTTTTCGTGAATCGGATCAATGTCGGACGAAAACACGGATCAACATCGGCAGGGCATTTGAATCATGGAGAAACCTTATCTACAAACCTAGAATGTACATTTCCTGAAGAAATTTCCTGAAGAAATGTGAAGTGGTGCTCGCAGTGGCAAAATTCGGCACGGTTGCTAGGGTTCCATACTTATCATGATACGAGCATGGAGCATTAGTTCAACGTCAAGCTGATAAAAGTAGCCTATTATTGTAACGTTGCAGTGGGAGTTTACCTGAGTTTCCAGCATGTTGTGTGATGCTTTCTCCGGTGTGTTGCGTCTCAGTCTGGCCGGTACCCAGAGTGCTCGCTCATGAGTTCCAGCACGCGCACGAGCATCACCGCTAGAGGCCGCTGAAAACTACATATAGCTCCTTTAACTTAATTTTTTTTAAATCATAAATCCAAATAACTACAAACAATGTTGTCACACTGTGGTTTCCTCAGGAACAGACTGAAGACTCGATTATAGGCACAAACTCAAGCTGTAATAATAGTACTCTGGAACAAGCTGACAGGGAAAACACACATAAACACAACAGAGATCGGACAAAGACTGAAGGAAAGGGAGCATCTTATATAGCAGACAGAAATTAGATCATTAATCATACACCGCTGGGACAAATGAACTCAATGATAGTAACCATAGAAACAAAGGAGTGGCGGGAAAAGAAAAGGAAAACAGGAACCAATCAAAACACAAACTGAAAGTCCAAACATGAACGGACACGTTATCTACAACTACACGTGACAGTACCCCCCCTCCCGAAGACGCTTAACGTGTAATTAAACGCAATGCGTTCGTAATCTGGGCTCGTCTGCTATTCTGTAGGCTGCATATGCTTTATTAATAAGGTGTGCACAGAATTTGATCTTTTAACATGACTGTCTTAGTACATTAAGCCACGAGACGCGTTTTTCACGTTATAAGCGGTAATGTCCTGTATTGGGGGCTGCTGCTATTTGCTTCAGCTTTTCAAACGTAGAAGTATGATAAAGACATGATAAAGACATGATAGGCTATATACATTTTATGTGGATAAAGGCATATTTTGTACATGACTACACATGTCCTTAAAAGGCCTAGAAAATATATAGATTTAACGACATAACATCTCATTATTATTATGACAAAATATGTTGTTAAAATGACATAACATCTCGTTATTACGTCATAAATGAGTGGATAAAATAATATGTATGTGTCAGCAATACACCACCGTACAAACTGCCTTGAGATCAGGCTGAACTATTAGGCCGACACTTCTGAATACACAATACAAACACAAACACATAAATATGCTGTTTAAAGCTCTTCTGTTGTGGTTCAGGATCAGGGTGGACACACTGGAGTGTAGAAGCTAAAAACTGCAGTGTAATGCCACAAAACACACACACACACACACACACACACACACACACACACACACACACACACACACCTGAAGTGTAAATGTATGACCACTTTAAAAAAATTAAAGCTTTGACCATTTTGTCGTATTTTTGTGTTAATGGAATTAAACTAAAACCTTTTATTTCTATTGATTTGATGTTTTGTTGGGAAAATAAATATTAGACAGATTCTTCTAAAAAAGGCTGAAATATATTTCACTAAAATATTACAGATTAAAACACGAAAGAAAACGTGCTGAGTTTCAGCTCATTGTGGCGCGCTCCAAACATCTATAAAGGAAACAGAGACATTACGTTTGTTTCCGTTATTTTACAAAATCTGAATATCTTTTATAAATGAATGAATTATGTCTTGCTTTTATCTGTATGAGCATAAATTACGGAGTAAGAGTTTACTCTCTTGGCAGGAATAAATCCAGTGGTCGCGCCGCCGCCTCTGAATAAAATACAGTCAAACATATAAAATGTTCCACCGCTCAATCTGAATAGTCTGCAATATATCTGTTATATGGGCCCTCATGCTGTCCAAAACGAGCAATGCTTTTTTTCAGTGAAAACATCCTCCCGGTCTCTTGCCATAGCACTCCGTCAGCCATTCCTTCATTAGGCTTTCCATCATCCACCCTTTCTTGTTTACTTTCACAACGATTTCTTTCGGGAGGTTTTCTTTTGGCATAGTCATCCTCTTAAAAATCACCATTGCTGGAAGCTTTTGTCCAGACGCCGTACAGCTCAGAACACAAGTGAAATGCCTTCTCTCATGACCAGTTCAGCGTGACCGACGATTCACCTTTCTTGTTAAAGGTCCTAGTGAGAGGCAGGTCAAACGTCAAAGGTACTTCATCCATATTTATGATGTCGTCTGGGCCGATGGAATTCTCGGCTATCTTTCTTTGAGTGAATTCGCGAAAGTTTCTACCTTTTTCCTCATAGTCGGGAGGGAGTTGCTGACACAGAGTCGTCCCTGATGGACAGGCCTTTTCGTCTCATAAATCTGAGACACCACGATGGCCCACCTCTAAAATCTTCAATCTACTTTTCGGTGGCAATCGTTTTGGCTTTCAGTCGGATCTGTACGGTGGAAACACCGCGGCCGTCTGCTCTGTGTGTGTTCACCCAGTCTTCAAGAACGTTTTCAAGTTCGGGCCATCGGCTTTTATGACCCCTGAAGGCTTTTGTCGTCTTTCTGCATGGACTCAGTTCTTCACCCTGCCGTCTCCACCGTCTCACCATCGATTCATTGATGCCAAGCTTACGTGCAGCAGCTCTATTTCCTTCTTCTACAGCCAGATCGATGGCCTTTAACTTAAAAGCTGCATCATGTCTTCCTTAGTTTTCCCCTAATTAGTACACAAAAACACAAACACACACTCACACACAGACACACAAAAACACAAACAGACACACACACACACGTTCCTTAAAATGCTTACAAATACATTAAGCGCACACACACACACACACACACACACACACACACACACACACACACACACGTTGGGTTTACATGTTTTATGGGGACTTTCCATAGAAATAATGATTTTTATACTCTACAAACTCTATAATCAATCCCCTAATCCTAACTGATGAATTTTCACAATGTGAACTGAGTATTTGTATATATTTCATATTGACAGCATTATGTTATTTTTTAAGTGTCATGTTTATCTCTGGATATAGGCTTAATGTGTGTCATTGTTCTCTACAGGTTGCAGAGCTGTGGTGTGACAGATGAAGGTTGTGCTGCTCTGGCTTCAGCTCTGAGATCAAACCCCTCACACCTGAGAGATCTGAATCTGTCATATAATAAACTAGGAGACTCAGGAGTGAAGCTGTTTTCTGCTGTACTGGCGAATCCTCACTGTAAACTGGAGACACTGGGGTAAGATCATACGTTACTCTCACATGAAACTGTCACTAGGGGCGTTTCCATTACAGATTTGCGCAGAACTTTCGCGATTTTTTTTTTTTCTTTTTCTTCTTCTAAATGTCGACAAAAAGCTGTTGCGAAATGACGTTGTTTCCATTAACTGATGTTATGCGACTAAAACTTCATTTTTTCCTCTCGCGATCAGTAAAATCATTTCAAAAATCATGTTAACGGACGTTGGTAGGATTATGTATATCCCAGCCACTGCACTGGCCATTATTATTAATGGAAGGAGATGTGTGTGTGTTTCCAAGCATTAATGGTGAGGAACGACCCTTATTATATTTGTGAGCGGCACATATGAGGAGTTTCTGGGTGTTTCTCCCTCAGTTCTGCTTCAAGGTCTTGATTGTGGCATTTATTTGAGGTTTAGAATCCATTATTCCTGTAATTCTTTTGCCTTTTATGAGTTTAATAAAGAACTCTGTCTCGTCTTCTGTCCAAACACACTGCGTCGTCTACGTCAGATGACTGTAAATGCACAAACACTGTTTCCATTGCAGTTTTGCGAAATATTTCTTGTTTGAATGGCCTGAAAAACCTCCTCATGTGAGCGTAGAAACTTTTTTTCCATAAATGGGAGTTTTTGTGAAATTGACGTGTTTCCATTGGCCGTATTTTCAATTCTCAATTTCAATTCGCGCAATTTGAAGGGTAATGGAAACGCGGCTACTGTGAATTCATAAAATATAATCAAAATGGAATAAAATGCAGGGAAATAACTACTATTTCATTAATTACAAGCAAAGCTATTAAAACAACATGATCAAATTCATCAAATTATTTTTACGTCTGTTCATATGATGTAAGAGAATTCATATTTGTAAAGCGTTTGCTCTATTTATCAAAACGACTCCATCTTCACCTGGTCACATAAATGTGTTTTTGCAAAACGGATTTAAATCCGATCTTCAGTTCCCGCGCTATATGCAGATTTAATGGAGGGCACGTCACCGAAAGCAACAGATATGAGCTGCATTTTATTGATCATCAGCTAAAATTTCTAATCAAAGACCGCAATAAGAGAAAGCAGCAACAGCCCTGGAAGATCATTTCATTTCTTTACTTTTAATGATGATGATTGTGTGTTAAGCGTCTGCGACTTACTTTCACTTTGATTTGCGATAGTTTGAACGTTGTCTTGATGAACAGATGCTCAGCTGCTCGTCTGCGGTGATGCGTGTTGCAGTAGCGTCGTCATATCTGGCTATAACATGACATATAGCCTATCACACGCTCTCACACGCTTATGTTTTTAGCATTTTTGGGAAGAATCAAATTTCCATATGTGGTTTCAACAACCAGATGCATTTACACTTGTCCAGTTTGGTCTGAAATGCGGCCCAGACCTCCTCCTGAAGTGGTTTGAGCGATCGGATTCAAATCCGTCTGGAATGCGTTTCGAAGGGCATTTACACCTGGTCTTTTCACAGAAAACGCATGAAGTGGCCAGGTGTAAACAGCCCCTAAATCATAGCTACAGTGGGACATTTATTCATCGCACAGACCAATCTTTGTGTAGATATATGTCGCACTGTACAGCCCTGTACAGGACCCTTTTAATGAGCGTTTGGTGTAGGTCTACTAGGCATAGAGATATCTGAACATCTTTGCCAAGCGCAAACCAGTACAGAAGTAGCCTAATCAATAATTAAAGTGCAAGCTGAGAAACTGAAGTGGATATGGAGAAAAGCTTCTTTATATGCCATTGCCTACATTTTAAACGGATGTCTGCCAATAGGCCTAAAACATTACATATATGGTTATTGTGACAGAGACTGGGACTCCAGGTTAGTAAGATTCTGACTGAGTAGCAAGATATGAATTCAGTTGTGATTCTGTGAGAATTCACAGATCCAGTTTCTCTTTTTTAATCTTCCCCTTAACATTTAAAGGAATCTACGTGTATGTGTGTGTGTGCTCAAATATGGCTTCAGGAGAGCAAATAAAGGATAAAATATGAATTACTAAACAGACATTAATTAAGAAGTTCCCCATACTTTTAGAGTTACAACTAACAGCCACTAGATGGCAGCAGCGTATAAGAGATGAACTGACAGCTAGTAAATCTTTGAACATGGAGTGCTGATGATAATAAATGTAATATGTCAGGCTCACAATTTTTACAATTGAAGTGCTATAAAAGTTGTAGAAATGACAAATTCAATGTGCATTATATTAAAAAAATCTTTATTGATATGCAAATAGTTTAGTTTAGTTTATTTGAGCAGTAAACATTCTGCTCTAAAGGAGTGGGCCGAAGCAAAAGAGCTTGTAAGCGCCCACCCCCAAAATTAATACAATATAATTTCTCATTTCACAATAATACACAGGAACATAGTGCAAAAAGAAACAAAACAACAACAAGGAAACAACAGCAAAAAGAAATGACCATTTACAAGTTGGCCTTTACATTTACACCTATGCTGTGAGGTGCATTAAAAGACGAGGTTTTATGAGCCCGTTGGGAGGGTCCCTCTCAACAGATCCATAGATCGCCTACAGTAATTCTCTTTTTTTGTAATTCTGAGCAATTGAATCATAACCATTCAGAGCAACAACACTCTTCCTTAATTAATATAATGTAAATTGATCCTAATGCTCCCCCTAGTGGCAACTCATTTCTTCTCTATACTATCTATATTTGAACAGGTTGATGTTTGGACATCGTTTCATCTCCATCTCCAAATTATTCCACAATTGAAGTTAAATTCATCTCGTAATTCATAACAACCAGTACGTTCTTGGAACCTTCTTTGTATTTGGCTCGGTAACAATTTGTGCCTCGCTTCGTATAACATCTGTACTGTTTGAAACTCAGCAATGTCACAAAACTTCATGATTTTGATTTTAAAAATAATGAGTTTGTGTGGTCCAAAAATAGACAATAGACATCCAGCAAAAGAAAAATGGCAAGTGATGTATGCCCTCAAATCTGTAGATGTAACACTTTACAATAAGGTGTCATTTGTTAATGCAAATGACCCGCCATAGGAAATGAATGGAAAATTGGCAAAAATATGAAAATACAGAGGGTTTTTTTGTGCGTACAATCTACAAATCAGCCACGATAACACAAAATAGGTGTCATTTTAAAGCTTAGAATCTCAGTTTTTTAATGTATCTAATCACTTTGATCAACTCCTAAAGAATACTGAGTTATCGCTCTAAAATGGAGTGTACCCCCCGCAGGCGCCACCTAGCTGCGAAAAATATAATCATAATATTTTTCAAAAATATTACATTGATCAACTTAAAATAGGTGTCATTTGAAAGCTTATAGTCTGAAATTTACAATGAATGTAGCCAATTTGATAAACTCCTATGTAGTGCTGAGTTATTTGCTGATAAATAGAAAAAAAAGTTTTCATAATTTACTATATGAATGAATATTTAACCACTTTTTTGTACTACATACAGCAATATGTCAAATACATCATACAGCTCAGATAGTCCTGTGTCATATGTCATTTGAAAGGTCTCCAAGAGCAGAATACAACAAGCATAATTGTTTCAGGCTTTTTACTAAACTTGAGCAGGGTTTGTGTAAAAGACGCCCCTCAAGAGACCCATATATGGATACTGAATTTTAGACACATTTCCGCTCATAACTTCATGAAACATACTGCATACAGATATAGCTCATATGTAGAGGGACTTCCCCAAAAAAGATTTTTCCTCCTACCGTATTTCCTTCCCGAATTATTCCATGTCAAACAAGAGAGATATGCAAAATCATAATAAAAATTATATATATTTCCTGTCTTTTATCAGCAGTTTCTCGGCAGGAGAATGTCCAAATGTAATGTAATTTATATTTTCAATAAATTTGAAAAGTGTTCTATCAAACGATATCTACCTTTAGACTCTCCTAGTTATAGTTTTGGAGTTATGAGTCTTTAGTTTTGTGTGTGTCACTCAGACAAAACTCTAAAAATGCCTTCGTTTTTTGTTCATGATTGTTGTTGCCAATTTTGAATAAGAGTTACTGTTCATTGAACTGTACAAAAAATAATTTTAATGAAAATGTTTATTATAGAAGGTTAATAAAAAATGTTATGACTGAAAGAATTGCATTTTTATTAAGTTAGAATTAAAACAATGGGAATTAAAATGCTTTCCATTTGTTCTCTTTCTAATGCAATGTTCAGGTTTGACTGTATTATAAAGTAAAACTGGCACTTCAAATTACCATTTAAACCAACCAACCAAACAAAAAACTTGACAAAAATAGTCTTTGAGAATCTCTTATTATATATTAAAATCCACAACCTGAAAAAAATAGGCAAATATGTGAAAAAAAACAACTAGAATTCACAAGCCTTTCTACAGAGAGCTGTAAATCCATCTAGTGGTTAAAATATGATATTGCACGATAATTATGCTCACTACATCCACCAGATGGCACCAATCTGACTTCAAAAATTGTTTTCTATAGGCCTAGTCTGTACTTTAAAGGTCCCGTTCTAAGTGATCCCATGTTTCAAACTTTAGTTAGTGTGTAATGTTGTTGTTAGAGTATAAATAATATCTGTAAAATTATAAAGCTCAAAGTTCAATGCCAAGCAAGATATTTTATTTAACAGAAGTTGACTACATAAAACGGCTCGATTGGACTACAACCCTCTACTTCCTTCATTAGTGACATCACCAGAACCGTGTTTAGACTAGCCTCCGCCCACAGGAATGCTCCCTCAACTCTACTGGCTACTTGCGCACTTCTTATAACTTAGGCTACTGTGTTTACTCGGCTCTTACCGTGATTTTCTGAAGTAAAACTGACGCTTCATCTTTTGTGTGATGTACAATAAACTTTATTAAACTCATCAGTACATGTTTGATCATCATTCGGACCTGGTCCGAAACAGCAGACTTGTAGGCTGTTAATAAATAATGGATACATACAAGCAGATGACAATACGTTATAATAACCGTAATTAAACTACTAAACCATACCTGTTTCATCTCTATACAGCACTCTGACTCTGAAGGCATTATTGTCCGACTCGAAATGAACGCCGTTACTGAGAGTTTCTGATATTATCATCATTCCATGAGATGAATTTGTCCTGAGAGACTGAGCGCGAGCTCATGAAGCTCCGCCCCCTGGGTCTTCCAGCAGCAGCTCATTTGCATTTAAAGGGCACACACTGAAACAGCTCGTTTTTCTGAGCCCCAAAAAATGTCAATTTAAACATGCTGTAAAAAATGATCTGTTGGGTATTTTGAGCTCAAACTTCACATACACACTCTGGGGACATCAGAGAGTTATTTTACATCTTGTGAAAAGGGGCATACAACGGGACCTTTAACCTGAAATACAGAATTAATAAAAAAAAAAAAAAAAAAAAATTATATTATATTCAATGGGAAAAAATGGATCATAATTATTGCATAAATATTCATTATTATCTTAAAATTCTCTCAAAACACCACAGAAAAAAAGGAAAAATATCATTGAACAAAAATACATTTCATTGATTTTACTGAAAAAAAAAAAAATCTGAATCCCGCCCTCCGGGTCATTTTAGACCCGAAGACCCCAAGTGTGACGAAAACATGAGGACCCCCAGAGGGCTAGGCTACTGTATTGTATATGTCTGATTCATGTTGAAGTGTTTGGGACATGGCTTTTAATGCTGAGTCTTTTGTTTATGTACACAGGCTATCAAAGTATATCAAAATATGAATTTATATTTATTGGCCAATATATCGGTTATCGGCTTTCAAATGAAAAGAATTATCGGTTAAAAATATCTGAAAAATCTGCTTGAGTAACGAAGTATTTGTGCTTCCCATCTCTGACACTTTGACATGGTGATCTACATTTAACAGCCTTTACTTTAAACACACTCAATCTCAGCACAGTCAGGATTAACACAGTCCATTCATTTTAATTTTAGGGGGAAACTGGAAACTGTAGAGATTTTTCTCCAGGTTTAAAGTCTACATCATGTCAATGTCACAGATTATGACCTGGAGAAACACTATAGTACATCGATGACACGTCAGTGTGTGTATTATTAATGAGACTGCGTGTTCTTATCCTATGAGGAGACATTTCTCTTCTTCATGACAGCACACGGTGTTTTTCTATGACAGACGCTTCAAACTGTAAAATCAGGCAGTAGTTTAGAGAGGCGTTCATGGGTCGCAAGTGTGTGTGTCCATGGAGCAAGAGTTGAGTGTGTTGCAGGCTTCCCCCGTGATGCTGTCAGGCCGAGACTCACTGCGGGCGCTTGGTTGGCCAGAAACTACCGACACAATCAAACTGTGTGTGTGTGTGTGTGTGTGTGTTTGTGTGTGTGTGTGTGTGTGTGTGTGTGTGTGTGTGTGTGTGTGTGTGTGTGTGTGTGTGTGTGTGTGTGTGTGTGTGTGTAACAAGCGTCTTTCTGAGGAGAGCTACGAGAATTTCTGTCTTCTCTGTCCATCTTTATTGTCAGTGTCCTGAAGGGACGTAGATGTGTGATCTACGCAACCGGTTTTTATGACATTTGTGTGAGAAAATGATTATCATATACAGTATATATGCATTTATAGTGAATGTATGGAAAATACAGATTGTGTTGAATGATCTGGTAGGACTTTCACTGTCCGCTGTAAAATCCTCCAGTTTCCCCCTGATATGTAGTGAGAGCCGGCATGGGCCACTGACAGATGACACACACACACACACACACACACACACACACACACACACACACACACACACTATAATGAATACCCGTTCTTTATAGCGTTCTTCCTATAAGATTATTTTACAAAGTAAATACCAAAATCATCCAGGAAATTATGGAGTTCTGCTGGACCCTTAGAATCGTCCCAATCCTCCCCTGCTAACACACACACACACACACACACACACACACACACACACACACACACACGTTGGGTTCACATGTTTTATGGGGACTTTCCATAGAAATTGTGATTTTTATACTCTACAAACTCTATAATCAATCCCCTAATCCTAACTGATGAATTTTCACAATGTGAACTAATGAGTATTTGTATATATTTCATATTGACAGGATTATGTTATTTTTTGAATGTCGTGTTTATCTCTGGATATAGGCTTAATGTGTGTCATTGTTCTCTACAGGTTGGATAGCTGTGGTGTGACAGATGAAGGTTGTGCTGCTCTGGCTTCAGCTCTGAGATCAAACCCCTCACACCTGAGAGAACTGGATCTGTTATATAATAATCTAGGAGAGTCAGGAGTGAAGCTGTTAAAGGATCTGAGGGATGATCCACATTATAAACTGGAGACACTGAGGTAAGAATAGTTTAACGATTTTCATCATCATATTTTTATTTAAAGTTCAATTGGCTGATTTACTCACTAGAAATATAAGTAAATTGTACCAGGTTCAGTAACACTACTGTGTGTGTGTGTGTGTGTGTGTGTGTGTGTGTGTGTGTGTGTGTGTGTGTGGTAATTTTGTCTGAGATCATCAGATAATGAGTCTTAAATTCAGCTTCAGTTTCTGTAGGTCTCTGAACTTTAAACTGTGTTTAATATGAGTGTAATTCTGCTCATACTGTTGTGACTGATTGTGAAAATAATATTAATGTTATTTCAGCTTTTCCCCTTTAACTGTCTCTATAGGCATCTTTACACAGCGAGTTAAGGCTGCTCTAAAGCGGCTCTGTGTCTGCTCAAACTTCTGTGGAAAGACACAATGCCACATGAAAGCAGACTTAAAATATGCCGGGTCTGACCCGCCTCAGCCCCGAGTGTCAAAGATGACTCTGATATTGTTTTGTTCAGTGTAAATGAACGCGATCTTGTGTCGCTCTAAACTACGCCATTGTCATGACAACCAAACGCGCGGCGCGAGAATCAAGAAGCGGAAGACTAAACATATCGGCCATAATCCATATTGTTTTAGCCAAATAAAAAAATGTCAGCCAACAAGAGACAATAAAGTAAAAGTGTCCTGTACTCACATCGTGAAGAAACCACCAGAATAACAGAGTCGACGTGTGTAATCAATTGGCTTTCGCCGTTTGTAATCTTCCTCTGAAGAGACTGGCAGATCAACGCGCTTCTACATTTCTCTCAGATACGCTAATGCTTATTCGCCGTCACTGTGTGATATTATATTCCAGAAATCATCTTCTTGAGGACGATATTTCACACACACACACACACACACACACACACACACACACACACACACACACTGCCTGAAACGCTGACGACAGCAGAATTGTTCTTTCTGGCTCTTTGAAAAACATGAATAAATCCTGCGGTGATCGACCCGGTGTAATAATTCATAATATATTTGTAGCATTTGTTCCATCTGGAATAGTTTTATTAAGAAATATAAAATAGCTCTCAGTACCACAGAATTATGACGAACATCAGAGCGTGAGATCGCTATATCAATATCACACAGAGGAAATCTGACATTCTGTGTTTGTTTTATCTTGAGTTTTATTTCTTTAATATTTAATTACTTTTAAATTCATTTTATAACACTTTGTTAAAACTGTAGTTTTAAAATAGTAATGTTCAAAGTATTATTTCCCGCGATTTTAATAACTAATAACTAATTCCTGTGTAAATGCATTTATGTTCTCGGCGTCAGAGAAGCAATAAACATTCTGTGTAAATGCACATTTTGTGATTTTATGCCGCTTCAGATTTGGTTTGTGTGTAAAGACGCCTTATGTGTGTGATAATCTGAGATCTGGGTTGTTATGAACTGATATTAAATGTGTAGTGAGTGTAATGGTCATTTCTGCTGGTTCTGGATCAGCTGTCCGGTGTGTGAAAGTGACCTTTCATGTGCTTTTGATTTTGTAAAGTGACTTTGAGCATCAGATAGAAGCGATATGATCATGCTTGAGAATGAATTAATATAGATTATCTAGTTAGTTTTCTTATGAAAAGATGTGACAGATGTAATATCTCATACTGCATATGTGACTGTGTGTGTGTTTTATTTTAGGTTATAGATGACAGTGTGATCTTCTGCTGATCATCTGATGGTGAATAAGGATCCACTACAGAGACTCAGTCAACAGAATCAACAGAGACTGAAGATACAGTGACTTCACTGTTAGAAATGAAGACTTCATGTAGATCTCAGCGATCCTCTGACAGACCTGATGAGGCGGCAGTGAAACACCTTTTATTTCACAGCAAATTACAGTTTCTCATTCATAGATTAATCATTTTATGTGTATAAACGCACAGTAACTCAAAAAGCTCTGAGTTTTGTCACAGAGTAAATAAAGAGCCTGAATATCTCTGTGTTTGTGTTGTACCAGCAGAGGGAGACAAAGACTGATGAAATATTCATTTTTCATAATTATGAGAAGAAGAAGAAACAGTTCAAGCTCACTTTTGGAAAACAATGGAAGCTCAAGTTTATACAAAATGTTTTTAATAATGGTTGCATTACATGTGTATTAATGTATTAAAGGGGTCATATGATGCGTTTTCATGTTTTCTTTGTCTTTAGTGTGTTATGTAGATGTTTTTGCATGTATAAGATTAGATTAGATTAGATTAGATTCAACTTTATTGTCATTACACAAGTACAGGTACAAGGCAACGAAATGCAGTTTAGGTCTAACCAGAAGTGCAATAGCAGCAAGTGCAGGATATACAGTGGTTCCATAAGTGCAGAACATGGATATGTACTGAATAAATATAGAGTTGAATACTATTATAAACAAAAATTTACAGATAGATTGTCCTATGAATATAATATACAGATAACTATTACTGTGAACAGAGTTTACAGCTAGATATGTACTGAATATAATAATATACAGATGGCTATTACTATAAACAGAATGTTTACAGATAGATATGTACTGAATATAATATACAGATGGCTGTTACTATAAACAGAATTTTACAGATAGATATGTACTATGAATATATATACAGATGGCTGTTACTATAAACAGAATGTGAGCATAATATACAGATGGCTATTACTATAAACAGAATTTAACAAATAGATATATGTATAAGTTAGGCTAATGAGCAGTATAACAATGGATTTAAAGTAGTGCAAATAAAGTTTGGACAGAAGCTATCCGAGTGAAAGTGCAGTGGAAAGTAATTGCATATTACAGTTAAGGTACGATATTGCAATGTATATATAAACAGTCGGTACTGTAAATAAACAGTCGGCAGTGCAAATTGAGCATATTCCAGTCAAGGTAGTAGTGCAAGATGCATATGTAAACAGTTGTTACTGTAATAACAGTCAGCAGTGCAAATGAACATTATAGTATTGCAAATAACAAAATGGAGGCAGGTGTGAGGAGGGAGAGGAGAGTCAATCAGTATATGAGGGGAGTGGGATCAATGAGGGTTAGAGTTTAATAAAGAGACAGCTCTGGGGAAAAAACTGTTCTTTAGTCTGCTGGTCCTGGTCCGGAGGCACCTGAAACGCCTGCCGGAGGGCAGGAGAGAAAACAGTCTGTGGGCTGGGTGAGAGGAGTCCTTAAGGATGCTGCGAGCTCGATGCAGACAGCGTTTCCTCTGGATGTGCTCGATGGCAGGTAGTGGAGTCCCAGTGATGCGCTGGGCGGTTTTCACCACCCGCTGCAGTGCCTTGCGCTCTGCAACAGAACAGCTCCCATACCACACTGTAGCACAGTTGGTCAGGATGCTTTCTATTGCACAGCGATAGAAGTTCACCAGGATAGTGGAGGAAAGCTGATTCTTCCTCAGTGTCCTCAGGAAGAAAAGGCGCTGGTGAGCCTTTATTGACCAGGCTGGAGGTGTTGGTTGTCCAGGTCATGTCCGCCGAGATGTGGATCCCCAGGAACTTGAAACTGGAGACACGCTCAACAGCCATTCCATTGATGTGGATGGTGTCGTGTGTGCCTCTTGACACTTTCCTGAAGTCCACGATGAGCTCCTTCGTTTTGGTGGTGTTGAGGAGCTGGTTATTTTCGGTGCACCATGTGGCCAGGTGCTTGATCTCCTCCCTATAGGCAGTCTCATCGTTGTTGCTGATGAGACCAATCACCGTAGTGTCGTCCGCAAACTTGACGATGGAATTAGATCCGTACACAGGCTTGCAGTCGGAGGTGAAGAGGGAGTAGAGGAACGGGCTTAGCACACAGCCCTGTGGTACACCAGTGTTGAGTGTGATGGATGTGGAGCAGTTGGAGCCTGATCGAACATTCTGGGGTCTGTTGGTCAAGAAGTCCAAAATCCAGTTGCACATGGAGGTGTTGAAGCCCAGGTCTCCAAGTTTGGCTATTAACTTAGTTGGGATGACAGTGTTGAATGCTGAGCTGAAGTCAACAAACAGCATGCGTGCATAAGTGTTCTTATTGTCCAGATGTGTGAGCACAGAGTGCAGTGCCATGGAGACTGCATCCTCTGTGCTCCTATTGCTACGGTAGGCAAACTGGTGTGAGTCCAATGTGGATGGTAGAGAGTCTTTTAGGTGTGCCAGGACCAGCCGCTCAAAGCACTTCATTACGATGGGTGTGAGTGCTACAGGGCGGTAGTCATTAAGGCACTTCGGGCTGGAGTGTTTTGGCACTGGCACAATGGAAGTGCATTTAAAGCATGTTGGTACAGCTGCTTGGGCAAGAGACAGGTTGAAAATGTCTGTAAAAACCCCAGCGAGCTGCTCCGCACATGCCCTGAGTACGCGTCCAGGGATGTTGTCTGGTCCAGCAGCCTTGTGTGCGCTGATCCTGCTCAGTGCATTGCAGACATCTGTGGAGGAGAGTGTGATCGGTGGGTGGTCAGCTGAGGATTTGAGCTTGGTGGCAGTTTCTCTGTTGTCTCTTTCAAAGCGAGCATAAAAGTCATTTAGCTCGTTCAGGAAGTTGACATCAGTGGCTGCGGGGGTGGAGTGAGAGGGTTTGTGGTCACTGATGGCCTGAATGCCCTGCCACATGCGCCGAGGGTCAGCGTTGGAAAAGTGTCCCTCTATCTTAAGCTTGTAGCAGTGCTTGGCCTCTTTGATGCCCCTTTTCAGATTTGCTCTGGATGTGCTATAGGCTTGTGCATCTCCTGATCTGAAGGCAGTATTGCGTGTCTTCAATAGGAGTCGCACTTCCCTGTTCATCCATGGCTTCTGATTTGGGTATGTGGTGATCTGCTTCTGGGTTGTAACACTGTCAATGGTGGTATTAATATAATCCAGTACAGAGGAGGTGTAGCAGTCAATGTCCGTGTGAGAGCCACTGGTGGCTTGAGAAGCAAACATACTCCAGTCTGTGTGTAGAAACCTTTCCTGGAGTGAGAAATCTGCCCCCGCAGGCCACACCTTGATGGTCTTCACTGATGGCTTCACGCGATTGATCAGAGGTGCATATTTGGGGGTGAGGAACAAAGAAAGGTGATCTGACTGTCCCAAGTGGGGGAGGGGTGTCGCGACGTAAGCTTCAGCCATGTTTGTGTAAACATGGTCTAAGGTTTTGTTTCCTCTGGTGTGACAGGAAACATGCTGGTGAAATTTCGGTAGCACAGACTTTAAGTTTGAATGATTAAAATCACCCGCAACAATAAACGCAGCTTCCGGGTGAACGGTCTGTTGTTTACTGATGGCTGCGTGAAGTTCTTTCATAGCAAACTTGGCATCAGCATCCGGGGGAATATAGGCTGCAGTTATAATAGTGGAAGTGAACTCCCGCGGTAGATAAAACGGTCTACATTTAACCATGAGAAACTCAAGGTTAGCTGAACAATGTCTCCCAACAATAGCAGAGTTTGTGCACCAAGTTTTGTTAATGTAAATGCACAATCCACCACCTCTGGTCTTACCGGAGCCATCTAATGTTCTATCCGCCCGGAATGTATGGCGTCCCGCTAGCTCAATAGCGTTGTCCGGTATTCCGCTGTTTAACCATGTTTCCGTGAAAATTAGAACATTACAGTTCAAAAGTCTCTTGCTGTATGTGATGTTGAGTCGAATCTCCTCCATTTCAACAGCGACCGTACATTGGCAAGGAAAATGCTGGGTAAAGAGAGCCGGTGTGGTGTTAGCTTTAGCTTAGCTCTTAGTCCTCCGCGCTTCCCCCGCCTTTGTTTACGATCTCGCCGGCGCCTGCGAGCACTTCCGCCCGGCCGGGCAGAGTGCATAGCCTCGGGTGATCTGGCGATCTCAGGAAGGAGTCGAAGGTTGTCCATAAAACTGTCGGAAATTCGCAAACCAATATCCAAAAGCTCACCTTGGGTGTACGATGTTAAGGCACAACTGTTCTGGACGAACAGACCCGAAATGAGCAAGAAAAATACTGCTAAATTACAGAATCTGGAGAGACCGCGAGCCTCGCGATGTACTCGCGCCGCCATCTTGGATCTACAAACTTACAAAGCTCAAAGTCTCCTACAAAAGATTTTGGTGCTCGAGCCCCTTTTTCAAAATGAATCAGAAGTGCCCCTCTCAAACAAATATCAATGATAATATTGTGGTCAATAAAACAAAATGCATTCGATTATAATTAACATGACAATGTGAACGAAACTAACGACAATTTATTATTTTTTCCGAAGTGTTAACAACTTAGTGTTAACTAATAATTGTTATAAACTGGTACTACCAACAAAATATGAGTGCATTCCTGGAGCTGGGCGTCGTCACACTCCATCCTCATGATCGCTTTCTGCAGGACTTTTACGGGCTTTCCTCAACTCACTGAAGTGACGTCGGTGTCCGGGTTAGCGCTAGCATGAGCCGTCAGGAAAGTGTTATTTAAATAAACTCCTGATGTACTTACAAACTTTCCAATGCCTCGTTTTATGAGTACAGAACCTATTTGTTTTACTGTAGAAGTTTGGTGCCATTCTGGGCATTATTAGTGGGGTAATTTACGAGATTCATCATTGGATCCATTAGCGCCTGCACTAAACCATCCGGCTGATGTCTCTAAATAAGCTCTAACTGTAATAATGTTCGACCGAGGGGAAAAAGGCTTCTGGGGGTGTTTGGCTCGAGGTCATGGTGCAAAGGACCCTAGGTTAATTTTACTGACCTTTTAACTTTTGCTGAATTTTAAAAAATGTTCTCTTTGTACGACTCTCAACCCTTTATAGATCTACACATTTTTTTTATTATATCTGTTTTTATGTTAGTCTGAAAAAAATAGTCACACTCATTGTCTTTGGGGTCTCCAGTGACCCAGACAATAACAAGTAACTTTGTAAAAGAATAATAGTTTTTTTTATTAACAAATGTAAATTTACTCTATTAATGTTTTTACTCCACATTTATGCAGTTTTGGAGGATTTATGATATATTTTAAATTTATATATATATATATATATATATATATATATATATATATATATATATATATATATATACTATATAAATTAAATAGGTTTTTATACAAAAACAGCTTTTTATGTAAAAGTCACTTTATAAAAGACCCAAATTTCTAAATTTTGTTTAGTGGCTAAAATTATCATTTTTTACTTTTAAAACTACATTTTCCAAAATATGGGCAAAAATGTTACACTAAACCAACCATGTACAATTATCCATGTTATCCCTATAAATTAAATTTAGAAATGTGGGTCTTTTATAAAGTGAATTTTACATAAAAAGCTGTTTTTGTATAAAAACCTATTTAAAAAAAAAAAAAACTTTTTAAAATGTATATAACTTTAAAATATAGCATAAATACTGCACAAATGTAGAGTAAAAACATTAATAAACAGAGTAAAATTACATTTGTAAAAAAAAAAAGAAAAACTATTATTCTGTTTCAAAATTGCATGTTATATTCTGGGGTTCCTGGAGACCCAAATATAACGAGTGTCGGCCCAAATGAAGATAATCAGAGGGTTAAGGGATACAATTATTGACTACAGGGGGATTTTAAAGGGATAGCTCACTTTGAAATTAAATTTTGGTATGTTTTAGGTCAAACCGTTCTTGTCTGTCAGTCCTATAATGCAGGTCTGTGGTCACTGTCTCAAAGAGCATGCACAGAGTCCAAATTAAAACAATTCCCCATCGTCCAAATTAAACAATTCCCCATCGTAAGTACACATTGATGGACGAAACGAGCGGTTTGTGTGAGAAGACGAACAGTATTTATATCGTTTTTAACTCTTGTACACAGCCACGTCCAAGTGAGCAGATGGAAGAACGGATGGTGGAGATGTGGCAACAGTATGAGAGCCTATTTAATGTCTCCTCAAAAGAGTACCACAACCGGAGCGACAAAGAGAAGAGCTGGGGAGAGATCGCTTCAGATTTGAACGTACCGGGTGAGTGTAAAAAGTTGCTAGCGCACTAGCTAGCAAATGTAAACATTAGATCGAGGTCAATGATCAGGGTTCTCAAGTCTCACGCATTGGCCGTGAGACACACGCAATTCAGCCAGTTCACACGCTCACACGCCACACCGTGCATTTCTCACGCTGAAAAGGCAATGCCAACCAAGTTGTCCTGCAAGCTTTATATATAACATTGTAAACGAGGCGCAGGCACAAGTTTCCTGCCGCCAGCGCGTTATCTCGGCCAGATTGCGTTCGTTACAAGGCAACATAGATGCGCGAACACACGGAAGTTGACGGAACACTCTCGGCCACCGTACGTTCGTTACTAGGTAACCAACAACATCGCGCGAACACACGTCGTGATGGAGAAGGCAAGTTGGAAGAAAGCTCGTCTAACAATTTTATGCTAGAACATTTAATATATAACCCATCGTATACATTATTATAGATGCAGTCAAAAACTCTACAACTACTTTACAACCAGGCCAGAAGCTTTGGCTCAGTTTGGCTAGCTTACGTTATCTGAAACTAAGGGAAATGTTAGTGGGTATGGGAAGGAATAAAGATGTATTTCTTCATTTTATTTTAAATTATATAATATACTGTATTAATAGCTGTCTTTCTCGTTACATTAAGGCTACATGTATTAAAGTAGAGTGTTCTGGGTAATATATTATATCCTATCAAAACATAAAGCCTAAGTTAGTACATTAATCATTGCCATTGCATTTGTATTTTTCAAAGATGTCAGGGAAAAAGCAAAAAGATTATTTTATCATTCTGGGCACCAAAGGGTAATCCCCCTAAAAAGGTTGCCAGATTAGAGGAGGAGACAGTGGAAGAGGTGGTGGCAGAGACGGTGGAGAAGACACCAAGATTTTTTTTTCCAAACTGTTTGGAGCAATTTGTTATATTTTTGTATATTTGTAATTTTGAAATATAACATTAAAGAGTATATTTGATGTGATGAATTGCTCTGTCATTTATCAGATCTACCAATTGTTATCATTTCAATTTGTGCTGGTTAATTATTGTCATGATATGAGGCAAGACACGAGTCGTGAGTCGTATAAAGAGAGTTTATTTAGCTACAGTACGGAGTAACGTAAACCATGCATTGGACTCCATCAATCATAATAATAATACAGAGTCCCCTAGTGGTTAGCATACCCAAACTACGGTAGTTTAACATGGACAAAAGACAATCTCACAACAATAATGAACAATGGGTAAAATTGGGGGCGGGGCTCCGTTTTGGGGGGCGGGGCTCCATTAGGGCTCCTCCCCTAACCGCATGTGATCTCACTCCAAGCTTTTCATCAAACTTGAGAACCATGTCAATGATCATCTGCTACATTCAGGTCTAACAAAAGATGAATTGCACAGTTAGTTAGTTTGTTTGTTTGTTTGAATAATGTTACTAATATTTAATGATATTAGTTCAGTTGAATTTCGAGAGGAAACACAGTGTATGTCAGTGTTAGTGTATATTTTCAGTGGAGGAGGTGAAAACAAGAGCAACAACATTACGGACACAATACACCAAGCTTCTCAAACTTAAACCGAGTGGGAGTGTGGAGAAAGGGCTCACTCATAAGCAGGCTTGGCTGTTGAGGAATCTGGAGTTCCTCAAAAAACATGTTGCCCAACGCCCCAGTGAGACCAGTGTAAGCAGAGCAGTATTATGGACAGGCATATTGTGTGCTTAAGTAATGTAGATATTTGCATAATTAGATATTAATTATCAGGAAATTTTCTAATCCTTTAAATTCTTGCACTGACATACAATTGTTTTTCAGCTTGATCAATCTGTCAAAGACTTGATTGACGGGCAGGACATGGATGACCCCACCAGCGATGAGGACATTATAAATACATCCGAGGCACCAGGTAAAATAACAGTTGTAGATGTAAAGACTAATAAAATGCTGAAAAAGTGATGACAGATTAGTTGTTTTGTCATTCAGGATGCCAGGTGTCCTATTTTATAAGTTTGCACAAAACAGATCAAGCAGTGACATTTTCATTACTGGTGTATCCAAAATGGTCAATGTTTATGATAATGTCTTTATTCAAATGATTTATTTTATTAATTATTCTTTACATATTATTATTCTTTTACATGTTATGGAGATATTTAATCATTTATAAATATTCTACTATATGCTCTGATATATTTCTAAATGCAAGATCTTTGGATTCTCTTCTGTGCTGTAATAACAATGTAATTTCTCTTACTTTAATTATCATCTCATTAACCACAGCACCTCTGCCCAAAGAAGGGGTGAAGAACTCACCACCTCTTTTCCCACTCCCAAATCGGGATCGAAACGTCACAAAGGGGATGCAGATTCTATCGAGCGACAGAAACTTAATTTGTTACAGCAAGTTACTTCAGTTCTTGCCACTCCAGATCCTTACAGTTCCTTTGGACATCAAGTTGCTGTGGAACTTAAATTAATAAAAAATGTAAGCATACAGAAAAAATATCATATAAACTAGTGCTAACATGTTGCCAAACAACTGTAAACAATCTAGCCCTTGCTAGCGCACTACTGTAAACATTTTATAACAGTTAAAAATCGCACCTCTAGTTCTCGCTGAAGAACAGACAATCCATGCTGATCCCGACTTCCCAACCATTTTCTCGTCCACGCTTCGTTTGATTTTCTTTTGTTTTTTATTGCTACAAGGAATAAGTATTAATACAGCAAGTTGCCGCGACACACTATCCATTTTGTTTGCATGCGCTTCCCCGTGAGATCGCGTCACGTGAGGTGCTAAATCTTAAGAATATCTTGTAGTGTGTGATGCGCCACTATTCTCAAATATTGTAGTGTGAGCATGTTTAAGATCTGAGGGAAGAATATCTGCAGAGATTCTCCTTAAGTGTGTCCTGCAACCAGATTTCACTATCGGTTAGGATTGTAAGAATCCTGTAGTGTGAGCCAGGCTTAAAGCATCAAAACCTTCGATCCTAGGGAGACTCCTAGAAGGCTGGCGTTTTGGATGAGACTGAGGTCTGTTAGTGTTGGTCAGCAGGACTTTTTCAAGAGCAGAGAAATCTGTACATTTCTGTCGTTGCTCGCACACTGTGGGAACGGGCACTGGAGCTGCATTAAAATCAGTCTTGTTGACTGAAACTCTCTCATTTCGACTACCATGCCCTGTACTGGTGGCTTTGAAAGACAACTCTGACTGATAGTCGTTAAGCAGAGCCTGTACTTCATGAGCTGACCACTTGTCAGTCGGTTTGGACCTGAAGGTTAGGGCTAAATCCTTACTCGGGCAGTGTCTGATAAACATGTGCACCACTTCCACACTGGGCTTGTCAAGTGTTTTACCGTGCTCTCGAAGACCTTCTGAAGCAACATCCGCTGCCTTGTTGAGTCTCAGCCAGTAGTCGTACGGATTCTCATCCTCCTCAGGCAAGGTAGTGTAAAAATCAGCAAGCGGGACCGGCGAGTAATGATTACAACTGAAATGTTTGCGCAACAGGCTATAGACAGAGTTTGGACAGACAGTGGTGGCAGAATCACAGTTCCTGATCCAGAGTTTGACTACATCCTTTGCTTTACCACGCAGGTGCACAAGAATCTCTTCCACATGTTCGTCAGAATTCATGTTGCTCTTTTTAACAAATGTCCTCAACAGATCTTCCCATTCCTCAATTTCAATTGTGTCAGAACTATCCCCTCTGAATGAAGGTGGCTCCTTGACTTTTCTGTGCTGAATTACTTGACTTTGCGACAGATTTACCATGCCTGATGGGCTGTTAATAGCCTTAGAATCACCAGGTAGTTGTCTATTTGGCATGTCAATGTCCAAGCTAAAAGGACTAAGATGGGACATAATGTAGTCTGCTAACTGTTGGCCAATTTGATGGACAATTGAACTCATTTGTCCTAACATATCAGGCACACCATGGTCAGCATTAGGTGTTGACGTGCTGAAATCTCTAGGCTTTTGATTGACGTTTGACTGCATGTCTGCTGCATCACAATCTCCCACAGTACACACCCTACTGGTAATGCCAGGTCTGCTATCACTATTCCCAGTATTGGGGCTGTCCATTGAAAAGGGAAGTGGTACACCTAAAACCCCTCTGCCTCTGCTCTGCCTACTGGACTAGGACTGAAGTGGTCAGGCAAATATCTCCTGCTATTACTCATTATGAACGAAACAAATGTGCTGCAAGTTCACACACACATATAAACACAAACTCAATGTCAATGATCAGAGTGAAAGTGTCTCTTGAACACGAACGGCTGTGACCCAAGGACGAGCTGTTAAACTGATGACGGCGATTTCCATCAACTTGCTTGAAGACGCGACCCATAACAACACAGCGGCATCACAACTTCACGGCACCAATGTGACGGTGTGTCCTGGGCCGTCTGCACAATGGAGACACAAACGTGGAAATAGGGGTTTCACTTCACAGAGAATAAATCAGTTCCACAGCATATCTCGTTATCTCTGCGGTTTATTTAAAACAGTACTCTTTCTTTTTAATCTTTTTCTTTTGCGTTGTGATCGTATGATGAGTACAATTTTGCAGAATTATAAAACATTTTCAGTGAATTAATCACAAATCAACTCAATGAAAAACAGAACAAATCAATTAAATTCAATAGAAAGGGAAACACCCCCACCTAGTGGTGAACATGCACAATTCTACATGAATAAAGCAATTAATCCATAAAACACATTATAACAATATATTTTATACACATTACCTGCACAATGGAGATACAAACGTGGAAATAGGGGTTTCACTTCACAGAGAATAAATCAGTTCTACATAAAACACAAGACAATGCACAAATTAATTGCGGTTGTGCCTCGTAATACAATGTCAAAATAACTCGATATAATATAACACACTCGATGCCAAACACACATCAAAATATGCCTTACGAGTTAATTGCAAGATAAATCTACAATAAAGGGGTTATTTATGTGTTTTGAACACTTTTAACTGGCAGGTGTCCAAAGAAAAAACGTAAGTTTATCTAATCCTTTTTGTTTGTCCTAATCTTTCAATCAGAGATTTAATATTGTTTTAAATTGGCACGATGCTATCAAACATCGCATCATAAACCACTTATGCTTGTTATTACAGGAGGATTGCCTTCGTCTGTCACTAGCCACTGTTTTTCCTGGATTTAATCATTCTGTTTTACTTTTTATTTCTTTGTGTGTGTGTGTGTGTGTGTGTGTGTGTGTCTGGGGGATCTGCTACACCGTTCTGTGATGACCTGGACCTGATGGAGTCCTGCTAGTGGTAGCTTGTTAATTTAAATGTTTGTTTTTCGTCTGTTTGGCAATCATCATACTCCAATATTCAGCCCATGGGCATTGTGTAATATCTCCTTTGGGGACAGTGTTTATTTTGCAATGTTCACTAGTGTGAAGTGTGAAATGCTGTGTTAGGTGTGTGTATGCACGGCCGATTTGGTTTGAAGTGTCTCTTGCAGTGTTTGAGTGTGTGTATGTGGACCGTATCTATTTATTTGACTTTATTCACTGTAGTCTAGTCTAGGTATTGTAAGACTTTATATCCTGTAACTCATTCACTATGAGACTTTTATACACTGTGATTTATTTATTGTAGAATTGTTCACTGTTATCTACGGGGAACATTTGTCTGCTCTGATTGCCTATCAGTGTATCATGGTGTTTAGTGTTTAATACAATTATATTTGAGTACATCAGTCCCATTTATGTTCCTTCATTGGACACAACCTGCCTGAATAGTGTAAAGGGGAGCGCTGTTAGGATTTTCTAGTTTAGATATTCAAATTGCGTGCGTTTGAGCGCCGCCTAGGGGTCACACATAGAACATCACTTTTTATTTAAAGCGACTGAATTGTTTGGGTTTGGCAGTTATTTCCAGAAAGCTATAAACCCCTATAGAGAGGATGTCCCAGCTCTGGAAGATGATCAAGGGGGACTTCTGGCAGATCTGAGATAGGTAGAGGGATCAGACAAGGGTGGCCCATCTCCCCATTTTGGTTTTTGTTAGCAACGCAAATAATGGCCCTTCACATTAAAAAACATTTTCAAGGAATTACAGCATTAGGGAAAACATTGAAGTTGTGTCAGTTTGCAGATGACACTGCTTTATTTCTGAAAGATAGGAATGAAATCATTAAAGCAGTGAAATGCATAAAATAATGTTCAGATGTATCAGGGCTAGGAATGAATATGAATAAATCTGTTTCCTCTTAAAGAATGTAGTTTAACGAATTTTTTTAATATTCCAATTGCAAACCAAGTAACATATCTGGGAGTTGTTATATGTAAAGATGAAAATCAAGTTTAACAATTTAAACTTCAATCCAATGATTAACAAAACTAGTGAGAGGTTTAATGCGGTTACAAAGGGATCTGTCAATTCAGGGACGGGTACTTCTGTCAAAAGCTGAAGGAATCTCCAGATCAGTCTGTGTGTCTATCATTGGATATTCCCTCTAAAGTTACCAAACAATTGGATAAAATGCCTTTTGATTTTATATGGAAAAACAAGCCACATTATTTGAGAAAAGAAATGTTATGCAACCCCAAAGATCATGGTGGTTTAGAGGTTTAGAGTTATGACGCTTTGAACAATGTATTTAAAATGAATCGGCTTATTCAGTATTTAAAAAATAAAGACAGTATCTGGAATTCCTTTCCTAACTCTCTATTTAAACAATTGGACGATCTCTCATTTTCACTGAAGTGTAATTATTCAATTGAAAAAATAGCACAATTTAATAAACAGGCTCTCATGGCATGGACACGGGCCTACAAACATAACTTTTCACCAGGAGATATTATATTTGGAACAACAAAGACATCCTTTACAAAAATACATCTCTCTTTTTTGATTACTGGTTTGAAAACAATATTATATTAGTTAGTCAGGTTTTGAATAATGATGGAAATTTATTAACATATAGAGAATTTTTGAGTAAATTTAAAATAGCAGTCAGACCTAAAGACTTTGCAGTTGTAATGGATGCAATTCCCAGGAAAGTATTGATCCTTCTTAGAAATGCATCACAGGAGGAAGATCTACATTTGACAGATATCATGGGGGAAATATTTCTTGGTAATACAAATATTTTACAAAATAAAGTCTCAAATAACTACATTAGGAATATACTTAATAATATTGTTTACCCTCCAGCTCGTTTGGTCATCTGTGTTTGGAGATGTAAACTGGCGTAATGATGGCGAACAGTAGATCAATTCTACATTAATAACAAAGTAAAAGAAGTCTCTTTTAAAATAATGCATAGAATATATCCAGTAAAACATGTGCTGGAACAGTTTAAATTAGATATTGATTACTCCTGCAATTTTTGTAAAGGTGAAAAGGAAACAATCTTTCATTTATTTTTCCATTGCATACATACAAACATATTTTGGATTGATGTGGAGTGTTTAATTAAGAACAAACTGAACATTGATTTACAGCTGAGTGGATTTGACATAATGATACACTTCAATGATAATGAGATTGAGAAAGATAAGGTATACATACAATTGTTATTGTGGATAATATGGATGTTTCATATTCATAAAATGAAATGGTCTGACTCCAAACCTAATTTTTCTTGCTTTAAAAATTATTTTAAGCTTTATTGTTCTGTTGTGTGTGATTGCACAAGTAAAAAGGCCATTAGAGCTGATAGCATTGTAAGCAGGGATGATGTTGTATAAAATAGCACCTTTTTCTGTTGTTTGTAATACTTTTTTTCTTGTCCTCTGGCACTGTTCTTATTTTACTTTATTTACTTGTATTTGTTTTACTTTGAATGATTATGTCTCATTGTATTGTTGTGGTTCATGGCATTAATAATAATAATAATAAAAAGTCCCATCACTAGCGGTGTGTGTAAAGAGCTGAAGACGAGAGTCCTGCGGATTCCCCCCCACAGCTCAGAGGATCTGACATCACAGCAGCGCGGTGAGACTCGCTCAACTAGTTATAATAAACTGATCATAATCTCGATAGACTGCAACCTAAACAGTCTGCCTCTGCTAACCCTAAATTAAAGATATTAATGGATACATGTGATATTATCGATATTTGGAGGGAAACATTTCCGAACACTAAATCCTATACTTGGAGTAACAAAAATTGCTCTAGACAGTCTCGGATAGACCACTGGCTTGTTTCACATTCTGTTAGGGATTTCAGTGTTTCTGTTAGCATTCTCCCTTCACCCATGACTGATCATAAAGCAACTCTTATCCAATCCCCTCTATCTTTAGTTATCTCTTCTTCAAGACCTAGAGCCTCTTACTGGAAGTTTAACGCTTCTTTGCTTAAGCATGATCAATGAAGGAAAAACATTTGATTTTTGATTAAGTATTACTGGATCAAAGCACAAATGGAAAATAAATACGGCCTCAATTGGGAACTTCTTAAACATGAAATTAGTGCTAGGAATTTTGGCAGCCTTCTAGCTAAACGTAAAAGACTTGAAGAAGAGACTGTCATTTCCAACATAATGACTCTCTCTGGGAAAATGCAGGATGGTTTGTCAGAAGCTGAATTTATTGATCTGCAAACTCAGACTCAGTGTATAAGAATAAGGCGGAGGGTGCTTTTATTCGCTCTAGAAGAAGGTGGCTAGAACAAGGAGAACAAAGTACTGCATATTTCTTTAGAATGGAAAAGAATAATTTTAGAAATGTAACTATTAATTCTTTACATTTAAATTGTCCCGAAGGAAATCGGCACATTTTGTGCAAACTTCTACTCAAATCTTTACAGCTCTAAATATTGCAAAGACTCAGCTTTGTCTATTTTCCAGTCTTTGAAAGATGTTAGGACATTATCTAATGAAGATAAGAGCACCTGCGATCGTGATTTATCCATTGATGAAATAATTGAGTCTATTGAAGCTCTTAAGAACAATAAGTCTCCGGGCACAGATGGGCTGACAGCCGAACTGTACACAAGTTTAGCTTTAGAGTTAGCACCTTTCCTGCTTGAAACTTATTTGGAGAGTATTGCGTCTGAGACACTTCCACCTACTTTATCACAGGGATTACTTACTTTAATACCTAAACCTAAGAAAGACATTCTTTTGATTGATAACTGGCGTCCAATCTGCTTGTTAAACTGTGATTATAAGATATTAGCTTTGGTACTCGCCAAAAGACTTAAACGGGTTCTGGGTATGACAATAGATTTCATCCCAAAGAGGCATATTGCTAACATTATATGAGGAACTGATTAGAGATGAAAGTTTTATTCTTTTTTATTTTATTTTTATAAAGCCTTTGATTCCCTTGAACATGAATTTATTTTGCAGGCCCTGTATGAATTTGCTTTTGGTGATTTCTTTTGCAAAACTGTCAGAAACTGCTCAATGAATCTGAAATCTGGCACTTCTCCAAGGTTTAATGTGTTTAGAGGGGTTCGCCAGGGTTGCCCGGTATCGCCTTATTTGTTCTTGGTGGCTGCTCAACTCCTTACTACTTCCCTGTTGAATAGTCAATTACAATTACTAATATAGCAGATAAACACATTATTATAATGCAGTTAGCTGATGATACCACACTCTTTTTAAAAAACGACTCGCAGATCCCTATTGCTCTTGATCTTATCAAAGTGTTCTCAAAAGCTTCTGGTCTTTCTCTGAATTTAGATAAATGTGAACTTCTTCCATTAAAGTCTTGTTCTGCTCCATTCCTGCACAATATTCCTGTTAAGTCTCAAGTGAATTATTTGGGTATTACAGTTTGTAAAGATGTCAGTGCGAGAAGGAATTGAAACTTTGATCCAGTAATTACTAATGCTAAGAAAAAGTTAAATTCCTGGCTCCAAAGAGACTTGCCTTTCCGAGGAAGGGCTCTCCAAGCGGAGCGTGTTTCTAGACTGACCTACCCTGCTCTCTCTCTCTGCATGTGGACAAGACAATTAGTGTAGAGGTTGATAGAATGCTTTTAGAATTTTTATGGAAACACAAGAGACATCAAAAAATCTGTTGTCATAAATAGCGTTGAACATGGCGGTTTTAACTTTCTTGATTTTGCTTCTTTAAACAATACGTTTAAAATCAATTGGTTGAGGCAGTTCTTGTGTGATTCTGATGCAATATGGAATGCTATACCCAATTATATTTTTTTCTAAAGTTGGTGGTCTCAACTTTCTGTTAGTATGTAATTATAATATCTCTAAATTGCCCATCAAATTGTCAAATTTCCATAAGCAGGTGCTTTTGGCCTGGCACTTGATTTACCAACATAATTTTAGTTTTGTTTTTAAGACTTTTGACCCCAATCGCCGGCCATACTCTGTTTACGTGTCTCTCTCTCTCTCCCTCCTCTCTCTCTCTCTCTCTCTCTCTCTCTCTCTCTCTCTCTCTCTCTCTCTCTCTCTCTCTCTCTCTCGTCACACATAGAAAGTGAAAGTAAGTTTTCCTGTCGCCATTTTAAGCAGGAGAAATGCGAAATACGACACGGAAAAAAACAGAACATCAAAGTGTTTATCAACCATTATAAAGGGATTGAAGTGTAGTTTTATGATGTTAAAGCTGGAGGATTTGAGATCCTGTATCTTGTAAAAGTTTGATCAAGGTGAGTGTTCATGTGTGACTTTCTCATATATGAATCTCTGGAGGACATTGTATTTAATATGAATCCTTAAATAAAGGGTTTTTTTTTCACTTCAATGTTTCCTTTGTGTTTCGTGATGTTTGTGAACATACATAGGCCAATTCACACAAACGTCAACAAAACACTTTTTAAAAATTTTTTTGTATCGGATCAGTGTGTGTCGATGTGGGTCGGGGTTTGTTTTCTTTTTCACCCGAACATCAACGGTCGACTTGTGTGTGTGAAAAGGCCCTGTGAGCTTGAGTTAACGCAGTCACATGATCCTTTTCTCCCACACTCCAGATATGTTCTGCTAAATTATAAAGGTTGTTTAATTTAATCATTTAATTTAGTGTGTGAATGTTTCTTCATTCAGAGTCAGTGGAGGAGATCAAACTCATCAGATTCTCCTGCAGCTTCATCATGGCTGATTCTCAAGGATCCAGAGATGGAGATTGTTCTCCAGGATGCAGGTACTTTCAACAAACATTACATTACCATTACCCCCACACCTCCACCCCTCCACACACACACACACAGTTCTGTTTAAGTATGATGTGTTTAAGCTTGCAAACTTTGTTTCAAAGGCCTGGAAAAGAAGGCAAGCTAGTTTATTTAATTAGATTTAATTTTGTTCTGTGTAGGCTTATGGGCTTATATGGGTGGTTATGTGAATAAATGAGAATACATGTATGTATGATTACATGCATGCATGTATTTGAATAATATGTACTATTATTATTATTAATTCTGTTACTATTATATGGGGAGCAATGTATTCTATGTACTTTGGATCTGTCTATTTAATGTATATTTTGTACATTTATCATGTATATTAATCCTCTTGTTTATGTTTGTTGATGTTGGTGTCTTGTAAGTCCATGCGGGCTGGGCGTAATCATACGCATGACACAATAATAAAATTTCATTCATTCATTCATTCATTCACACAAACAGATCAAAGACAGTTTACAGAAAAAATATGATTATTTTGCCTATTTTTTTTAAACTAAAATGAAATATTCAGTAAAAAGATAATTGTTTCCTCAAAGTACTTTTTGATGCCGGATAAATGTATTCACAGTAATCTAAAGGATTAAACTGAATCTGTTCTCTGTTCCAGTTCAGTCCAGCAGAAGAGCTCAAACCCAGAGTCCAGCTGTGTGTCTATGAAGAGTAACTGGTCTATGGATCCGCCACTAATGTTTAAGAGTGGAGACAAACGGCCTGATCTCAGGTATATCATTTCTATAAAAGATGTGCTTATTGTGCGACACTTTTGAATTAGAATCATCATTTTTCTCAGTCAGTCAGTCTAAACATTTGTTGAGTTTTCCTTTGAGATGCGCTGTGGTTCTCCTATGATCTTTTTTTGGAACTATTTTCGCTGCTGAAACAGAACAAAAAATGTCAATATTGTGTCTAAAATTGAGAAGAGTCATGTGATCATGGTTGACGTTCATCTGAGTTTAATCATTCTATAATTCTATAGTTGTTTTCAATTTGTTTGCTTTGAATTCCTAATTCCCAATATTACTGGTTTTCTCAGTCGCTTTGGTACAATTGTTGAATCATGCTTAACATTTTTAAACCAGTGAGTTAATTTCTCAAAATAATTGTAATCAAAGTTTGAAACACAGTGCAAAACAGTTACAGACATTAAAGTAAAAGTACACAACATTTATGTGGTCTTTTATAAGTCTGTATTCTTTATATTTTACTTAGTTTTAAACCCAGTTCAGTCCAGCAGAAGAGCTCAAACCCAGAGTCCAGCTGTGTGTCTATGAAGAGTAACTGCTCTATGGATCCGCCACAAAACTTTAAGAGTGGAGACAAACGGCCTGATCTCAGGTATATCATTTCTATAAAAGATGTGCTTATTGTATTTTATTTGTATGAAATTGTCATTAATATACAGCAGTTTAATGAGTTACAATCTTGCTGGTTTCGGTCTATTAATGATCATCATTGTGCTCTTGTGTAAAGCTCTATGTGTTGTATTGTTAATACATTCACACACTGTAAAAGCTGTTGGTCTGTTACTCAGTTAATGACACAATTACATCAATATCAGTGTGTCTGATTCTTTACCCTCTTCATTCTGATTTAAGGTCAACTCTTCCATCCAGACCAGTTAAAAACAAAACTGTGTCCAAGCCTGTGATTCGACCACAAGACTTTAATGAAAGCATGTTTCCTGGTTTCAGGTAAAATTCAGGACTTTGTTGTTGTTGTTTAATTTTAGGTGCTCCAATTCACATCACACATCACTCACACACATGATTAATGATTTACACATTTCAGAAACCTAATGATGTTCTGTGTCCCATAAATAGTGTTGTAATTTATGGCTATTTACTTCTCTGACTTGTGTAATAATGTGGTATTTTAATCTTACAGCCATGACTCTAATCCTGCTGAAGTCCTCAACACATTGAGATCAAATCTGAGACAGAAGTTTGAGTGTTTGTATGAGGGAATATCAAAGCAGGGAAACCCAACACTCCTGAATGAGATCTACACAGAGCTCTACATCACAGAGAGTGGAAGTGGAGAGATCAATAATGAGCATGAGGTGAGACAGATCGAGACACAGTCCAGGAGAGCAGAAACAGAGGACACACCGATCAAATGCAGTGACATCTTTAGACCTTTACCTGGACAAGACAAACCCATCAGAACTGTGCTGACAAAGGGAGTCGCTGGCATTGGGAAAACAGTCTCTGTGCAGAAGCTCATCCTGGACTGGGCTGAAGGGAAAGAGAATCAGGACGTCCAGCTCATATTTCCACTCGCTTTCAGAGAGCTCAACTTGATGAAGGACAAAACACTCAGTCTTTCAGATCTTCTTCATCTCTTTTTCCCTGAAACTAAAGAAATGGAGATATCCAGTGATGAGTATAAAGTGTTGTTCATCTTTGATGGTCTGGATGAGTGTCGTCTGTCTCTGAACTTTAAGAGCGATGTGAGGTTGTGTGATATATCTGAATCAGCCTCAGTGGACGAGCTGCTGAAGAACCTCATTGTGGGGAATCTGCTTCCCTCGTCTCTCATCTGGATCACCTCCAGACCAGCAGCAGCGGATCTCGTCCCCTCTGAGTGTGTCCATCGAGTGACAGAGGTACGAGGCTTCAGTGACACACAGAAGCAGGAATACTTCAGGAAGAGAATCAGTGATCAGAGTCTGGCCCACAGGATCATCTCACACCTGAAGTCCTCGAGGAGCCTCTTTATTATGTGCCACATCCCAGTGTTCTGCTGGATCTCAGCCACTGTTCTAGAGGAGATGTTGAGGGAAGCAGAGAGAGGAGAGATTCCCAAGACTCTCACTCAGATGTACACACACTTCCTGCTCATTCAGACCAACATCAAACATGAGAAGGACTATGAGAAGAAAGTGAAAGATGAAGACATGATTGTCAAACTGGGGAAACTGGCTTATCTGCAGCTTGTGAAAGGCAACCTGATCTTCTATGAGGAAGACCTGAGCGAGTGTGGCATTGATGAGGCAGAAGCATCAGTTTACTCAGGATTGTGCACTCAGATCTTCAGAGAGGAGTTGGGCTTGTGTCAGGGGAAAGTCTTCAGCTTTGTTCATCTGAGCATTCAGGAACATCTAGCAGCTCTATATGTGCATCTCTCCTTTATCAACAATAACATCAATGTGTTTGACCAGATTACCAAACCAACTAATGGAGGCAGAGTTTCCCTATCGGATCTCCATCAGAGAGCTGTGGATGAGGCTTTACACAGTAAAAATGGACATCTGGACCTTTTCCTTCGTTTCCTTCTGGGTCTGTCAGTGGAGTCTAACCAGAGTCTCTTACAAGAGCTGAAGACACAGACAGCAAACAGCTCTCACAACAATAAGAAAACAGTTGACTATATTAAAGACAAGATCAGTGAGAATCCCTCTCCAGATAAATACATCAATCTGTTTCACTGTCTGAATGAACTGGGTGATCTTTCTCTAGTGAACGAAGCTAAACCTCATACGAGCTCTAGAGGATTACTTGATGTGAAACTCTCCTCGTCTCAGTGGTCAGCTTTAGTGTTTGTGTTGTTGTCCTCAGAGGAGACACTGCAGGGGTTTGACCTGTACAGCTTAATTGGAGGCAGAGATGATCGGTAAGTAACACTGAGTGCAATCATTACAGTCTAAAACATTATGAACAAAGAGAAACTCAGAGATCAGAGGTGTTTAAATCACGGGGCACAGACTGATTTCTGGGATATTGTAGATCATTTGCGTGTGTTCCTCAAACCGTGGCTGTGTCCTAGTAAGACTGCATATCTCGACTGCCACGTCATCAAGCGCCTCTGAAGGCCGTCTCAGTTTGAAGGATGTTTTGAAGACAGACTTCATTTTGTGTCTTTAATTCAGCTCATTTTGAAGGATGCATCAAGTATATCCTTCCTGTTCTTCAATCTCCCACAATCCTTTGCACACATTCTAATTAATGTAAAAGAACTGATGGAAAACGAGTCGGCACTGAGTTTATCTGAGTTCATTATGAAATGTAAGACACAGATAATGTATTCGGAGATGAAGGCATACATGTTATCTTTTGTTTCTGTGTAAATTAATCACTGAACACTAAACTGACAATAATGTAAGACACTGGGAGACACAGACGGCTGTCAGTCACTGTATTGCATTCATAAAAAAGCCAGTTAATATAAAGATATTTAATAGGAAGTATTTTTCCTAAATTAAGTTTTAATATTATTATTATACAAGAGACGTATTAAGAAAATAAATTAATGTCTCATCATAATTTTTCTTCATCACCAGTTGCTGGCAAAATGATGGACAATGATTCACATTTTGTGCGCATCATTTCCTGTGACAATAAAACTAAGTAAATTATTAAATGAACAAGTATGTAAATAAGCAAGTAACAAGCAAACAAACTTGTGTGCTTAATTTCTAGGAATAATTTGCTGATGCAGGTACAAAAATACCTTTTTCTTGCCCCCCCGCCCGACTCAGGAGTTAAATGTCTCCATGGTGATAACCATAGCAACGGACAGGACAAACAAACCTGATGTGTCATAATAGTGTTGTAGTGTAAATGCAGACTAATAGCCCTGCCACAGCAACACTAACGAGAAGAAGAAGAGACTAATCAGTGACGGCTGAATACGAGGCTTCTACAGTTATAGATATAAAACCACTTTTTCACATGTCCTTTATAAAGCAGTGTTTCATTAAAACAATTATTTGAGGGTATTTATGAAGGTATAATGTATTATTTACTTATGAATTATTATTAGTAGCATTAATAATTAACTTTAACTTTAATTAACTTTAAATAATTTTTATTTTCAATTAGGGCCACACAGAACACAGGAGATGAAGTTCTCCAGAAGCTGATGCCTGTGGTTACAGCAACTAGATTCGCTCGGTAAGTAACACTGAGAACAAGCATCACTGTTAAAACATTATAACAGTTCTTACTTAAACATTATGGGCCCTATCTTGCACCCAGCGCAATTGACTTTGTACACCGACGCATGTTTCATTCCTATTTTGCACCCGCGCAAAGCGCGCTTTTCCCTCCACAGAAGCACGTCGCTAAACTAGGGAATGAACTTGCGCTCTCTGGGCGGTTCAGCGCAAAAAAGGAGGCGTGTTTTGGCGCAAACGTTCCCTGGTGCTATTTTACTGTTCCATAAAACAATTGCGCCACTGGCCAGAAAAAACCTAGTCTAAAGTCAGTGGCGCGTTGCGCGTTGTTCATTATGCTATTTTAAGGGCGCATGCTTGACCATAATGTATAGAGTTCACAAACGCTCATACACTGTGATTCTCTAATCTACACAGAAGCAGCAGTTTTCATTTTTGCAAATCATATTATTACAAACGATAGATAGATAGATAGATAGATAGATAGATAGATAGATAGATAGATAGATAGATAGATAATTTATTATAAATATAATAATTTATTATAAAAGCATACATCTAGCTTACACATTTACCCACATTATTATATGCCTGTTTAGCCGAAGCTAATTTGGGTGTGTTTCTCCCATCCCCAATGTCACTTCTCTCTCTTTTACGGCCGTGACGAGAGCGTTGCTCTCCTCGGCTGTGAACCGCTCTTGGCGCGCGCCTGGCAAATCCGCCGTTATAATAGCAATACGCCAAGGAAAAAGTGCGTCTGCTCTTAAAGGGAATGTGAGATGATGCTCTGATTGGTTTATTTCACGTTACGCCCAAACCACACCTATGAATAATGAAGCTACTTCAGACCAACCCCTTTTAGATTTGCGCCCGGCGCAAGAGTCATTTATCCCGCCGGGAAAATAGCAACAGCGCCGAGACATTTACATTTACATTTACATTTAGTCATTTAGCAGACGCTTTTATCCAAAGCGACTTACAAATCAGGACTAAATTAAGCGAGTCATCATGAAGAGGCAAAAGACAACAACAACGCAAGAAGTGTTCAGAATACGAAGTTCAGGCATTATTCAGAGTAGCATAAGCATGATAGGTGGGATTTTAAGGGAAAGGTTTTTTTTTTTTTTTTTTTTTTTTTTTTGAGACCCGCCCACAAAGTTACTTGCGCTTTGCGCTTTGACACTTGCGTTTCAGATCGTTAAAATAGGGCCCTATAAATTAATGGTTTAACAAAAAATATGAGTCACACTTCAGCTCTTACCTATCTGACCTGATTTGTGATCTACTTAACCATTTTTTATGATATATGTGTGAGAAATTTATATTCAAATATATGCATTTGTAATGTATGCATATAAACATTTATATTTAACCCCCTGAGGTCGGCGGTATCGCCGGCGATACCAGCTCGCTTTTTTTTTATCAGTGTAAAAGAAACTCATAAATACTCTGTTGACTTTGATTTTCCATAGGAGTTTCATACATCAATCGATTCTGTTAAATGTGTATTATTTTTCTGTATACTCACAATAAAAACAAAGTGTTGTGCTTTTCGCCAAATTAAGAAAAATAATCACGGAGCGAGTTCTGCCTTCTCTCTGTCCGTGTAGTCCATTCTGAAACGCGTCCGAAAATGAATCATAACTCAGCGAATACTTCTCACACAGGCACGTGATATATGTCTTTATGAAGCTTGAAATCTCTTCTTTTAAATGAAGTAATTAATAAAAAAAACTAATGTTTTCAACTCATGTAATCCGTTTGAAAGCAAGGAGAGGTACCGTTTTTTCCTTCTGCCTAATTATCTCTATAATGAACTGAGGCCGCCCCGCCCCCGGCGCTATTGACATGGTAAATAGTTTAGGTGATCTATGCTTCGCACCCGCCCCCCGATCAATGCTTTGAAAACACGAAGTTTCATCAGATCAGATTCACTGATAGTTCATCGCGTTTAGAGAGGATGGCGCGTTTCTCCGGTAAAGACGCTCTTCAGATGATTCTGGACAGCGAGGAATAACTCACCTTGGCTTTTCCTCAGAGGAAGATTGTAACTCAGACGAACGGCAGCATGTTCAAGAGCGAATTGATCACGCCGAGTAAACACCGAGTTTTCACGTGAGTAAATACGTGAACTCAAGTGGTCTAGTTGTAGAACATTTGCCTAGCGTGTCAGAGGTTCTGAGTTCGAATCCGCACTCATATGGTTTTTTTTTTTTGTCAAATCAGATTATGTTTATCAGTGGTTGTATATCAGGCAGAGACATGTGTGTGTGTGTATTTTGTTTTGTAATTTCACTGGAACGAAAAGAGAGTCTCCACAACGGATTGAAGCGCGCGTCCGAGTGAAGACTGCGCGAGCCTAAAACAAACACAGTATCCGCGTCTGACTCGCGGGAATCCACGGCGCAAACCTGTGAGGGGCTGTGTTTTCTCGTTTATATTCCTTTTAGCATTTTAGCATTTATATTCCTTATAATAAAAATGAAAGACCTATGTTACAGACATATGAAAGACAACATTTCGTTGATTAGTTTTGGATAGATTATACATTTTTACTGTAAAATATCTGCCACCTCAAATAAGCTTTTATTTGCCAATTTTTTTGTCAAAAATAATCAAATAATCAATCAAATCCTTAACTTTGAAATATGTATGATAAAATGTATACTTTAGTTTGTACAAAGAAAGATTACACTTGAATTGTTGTTTATTTAAATATTTACAAGGTAGATGTAAACAAACTATTAAAAGGTAAATATAAGCCTTTTCTTTAAATAATTTTTATTGTGTTTTATTAGTGACAAATTTGGGGAGAAGATAAATATTCCAAAACTGAAAATACAGTATGAGAATTAACTGCACAATTGGCTATTATAGGCCAAATTGCAAGCACAATATGTGGAAAAATAAAAAAGAATTGAGATGCTTCCAACTGTTGCTCTTGCATTCTTGTGGCTCAGTGACTCACCTGAATGAATGGCTCATTAAGTATGCGGTCCTCAGGTGTGAACCACTACATATGCATGATCTGTGACGCCCACTCCGCATATGGCCTTTCCAAACAGAAAGTGCTTTGCAAAATTCAAATCAATGTATTGTGTTATGTGAAGGATTAGGCAGGGTGATTTTCACATAATTTTGAAGAAAAAACACTAGGCGATGACATCCATTAGACAAAAGTCTTATTGGCACATATTTAGTGTGTGTTTTGTGGTCTTATTTCAGAAACTTTAGTTTTTAGTTTTTTCAATAACCACGCATAAACATTATTCTCTCAAAAATGCAGACATGTACATTCTTGTTGCTCACATATTATGGTAGCCCTGTTTGTGCTAAATAGTGTGTAATTTTTTTTTGTCATTAATATGTTTATAAGCAACTGAAAAAAGCACAAATGTCAGGGCATGTCAGAACATCTCAAGGACCCCAAAAACACCTCAGACCCCAGAGGGTTAATGTATGTAATGTATTCAATGTATTCCATTTGATCAGTTTCATATAATCTTTCTCCCTCACATAGAGACATAATCTCTTACAATAACAGTTACATTTACTGATATATTGAATTCATTGTTTAAAAAAAGAGATATTGCACAAATTATAAACATAATCAAGAAAAGCTAAGATTTCTGTTTTGATCTGAGAGAGTGAAGAGTGTGTCATTGTTCTCTACAGGTTGAGGAGGTGTGGTGTGACAGATGAAGGTTGTGCTGCTCTGGCTTCAGCTCTGAGATCAAACCCCTCACACCTGAGAGATCTGGATCTGTCTGATAATAATCTAGGAGACTCAGGAGTGAAGCTGTTCTCTGCTGGACTGGCGAATCCTCACTGTAAACTGGAGAAACTGTGGTAAGATCATACGTTACTCTCACATGAAACTGTCACTAGGGGCGTTTCCATTACAGATTTTTCGCAAAACTTTTTTAATGAGCGTTTGGTGTAGGTCTACTAGGCATAGAGATATCTGAACATCTTTGCCAAGCGCAAACCAGTACAGAAGTAGCCTAATCAATAATTAAAGTGCAAGCTGGGAAACTGAAGTGGATATGGAGAAAAGCTTCTTTATATGCCATTGCCTACATTTTAAACGGATGTCTGCCAATAGGCCTAAAACATTACATATATGGTTATTGTGACAGAGACTGGGACTCCAGGTTAATAAGATTCTGACTGAGTAGCAAGATATGAATTCAATTGTGATTCTGTGAGAATTCACAGATCCAGTTTCTCTTTTTTAATCTTCCCCTTAACATTTAAAGGAATCTACGTGTGTGTGTGTGTGTGTGTGTGTGTGCGTGCGCTAGGGATCTGTCGTGTAACATTTACAAGCGCCAAAACGGTATTTATTGTTTGAATTGCGTAATAAAATTGACAGAATCTGAGAGCTGAGATTTTTTTTATATCATAACTAACCTGCTCTGTCTAGTCTGTCGGTCTCCGTGTCCTCTTTGCTTCGCGATTTTTCTGTGCGTGAGAATATTGATGTGTGGCGTGAGAATATTGATGTGTGGCGTGAGAGCGTGTGAAAAGTGTCAATTGCGTGTGTCTCACGGTGAATGCGTGAGAGTTGGCAGCTCTGGTTACGTTGGCGCTAGCTTGGTCAACATCAGCGAATGCTGTCTGTCAAATTAATGGAATTCAAACTAACAATAAAAATGTAATATGAACAAAACGAATATGAACATATTCACTGGTAAAGGTGAAGGGGAGTAGCTTGAAGATGTCATATTCATACTCTAGAGTAGACCAACTCACTCTCTGTATGGAGCTTAAAATATGACAATATGATTTGAATTTGAATTGTGTAAATTTGAATTATTTACAAGTGTAATCTAACAAAATTGAATTTTAGGTGGTAGTTTAAATAGTTCTGAATTTGATTTTTTTAAACGAATATTGAACATTTGAAATTTAACAAATTGAAATGTTTTTATGGCTGAATTTTATAGACATGTATTTTCAAACAGCTAGTTTTTTTGTTCTGAATTCATATACTGCAAATATTCAGTTTAAAAAAAATACAGATTCAAGTTTTCAAGATGAAGAAATTCGGAACTTCAAATTCAGTTTTTTTTTAATTCAAGTTCAAAAATTCAAGTTCAAAAATTCAGATCTTACAGAAAGTAGGTCACAGGTCATCCACAGGGAAGAGTAAAGGATCTCAGATAAGTTGAACAGAGCATTCTGGCTGCAGTGCAGTAGCTTTCTGCCGCAAACGCGGTGGTGCTTCAAGAGAATCCGTGTATCTTTCGTTCAGTCGATTTTTTATTTAATATTAAGAGTAGAAAAATGAGAAAACAGCTTGAGTATTAGATTTCTAATATTCTAGTAGCCTAATAATAGTCCGCTGCAGCAGTTGCACGGAGCTTACAAAACGCGTGTATTGCAACTATAGGCAACATTTAATTTTCTCATCAAACAACTAGACTAACGAATAGCTCGGCACAACAGAAGAGCCTAAGGGCTTTTTCTCTGTGTAGACCAGCTGGTCTGAATTTGCTAAAACCTATTTCCGGACTGTATAGGCTAAGTCACGTTTTATCATGAAACACGCTGTGATTTATTCCAAAGTGACTCGGGCATATATAATGCATTTAACGTTAAATATTCTAAATGTTGACTTTCAAAAGTAGGCGCGCCAAGAAGGCTATTCTCTGTATTTTGGTTCATTTTTGGTGAGCGCCAGAAAGATCTAAAGAGACAGAGACGCGCTAAAAATAATACATTTTACTGTTTCGGATGATGTCATATTATCTGTATGACTATAAATAACAGAGTATTAAGTTATTTCCCAGCAGTGGAACAAACCCAAGTGATGGCGCTCGCGCATCGCGCTCTCACACAACATATTAGGCTATCAGTTCTGGCGTTGCTTCATATCGCAGACTGCTCATTATCAAAATGAAACACAGTCAACCAAACATATAAAAAGTTAATTGGTCTGTTGTACAATATAAAGGGCAAGCTGTGCCGCACACAGTCCTACGTGTTATTCCAAACATTTCCCTTGCTGTGAACAAGAATGATCAACATCCAGAATGGTTGCATAGGTGCACTGGAACAGTCCTTCCTAAAACGCATTAAACTTTCATTTACAAAGACGTGAAACTCACCGAGTGGTCAGGGGTGTTCACTGGTATGCTCATACAAAAATCGCTGCAAAATATGCTTTCCAACAGGTTTTATCGTAGTTTTTGTCCAACTCCATTGACTTGCATTGGATGTGCTGTGAGGTACGGTATTACTCCGCGCAGAAACTGAAATGGGGTTGTTTTCTTCTTCTTCTTCTTCTTCTTCTTCTTCTTCTTCTTCTTCTTCTTCTTCTTGTGTTTTTTTTTTTTTTTTTTACGGCGGATCGCAAACAAATGCCAGTGGTTTGCTTGCAAAGGTGCATTATCGCCACCAACTGGGCTGGAGTATCTATTATTCAAGCTCTCAACGGAAGAATCTACGGGTGTGAGGCGTTTGGAAAAATAGGTCCACAGTTTTACAACGAATGGTAAAACACCTGTTGGAAAGCATCTTTTGCAGCGATTTTTGTGTGAACATAACAGTGAACACCCCTGACCACTCGGTGAGTTTCATGTCTTTGTAAACGAAAGTTTAATGCGTTTTAGGAAGGACTGTTCCAGTGCACCTAGACACCCATTCTGGAGGTTTTGGGGAAAGCGAAAGAAACCTAAAACTCTCGGGACAGCAGCATCTGTCCAAATTTTAATCTTAACCGTTCTATTTCATCAGAAACGATCTGTAAACACGGCTTTAAGTGTAAAATACCGAACTTGTCCTTTAAGAATGCCTATACAGCTAAGGTTAAATTGCCATTAGGCTCCTCTGATCATAATGCTGTCCATTTAATTCCGACATATAAGTCCATGCTTAGGAGCAGTAAACCACAAACTAAAACTGTATATGTGTGGAATGATGATGGAATTGAAACGTTAAAAGGATGCTTCTCTTGCACTGACTGGAACGTCTTTCAAAGTTTGGATCTAGAGGAGGCCGTAGAGACTATGACAGATTATATACTTTTCTGTAAAGATAATGTGTTAGACCAAAAAATAATAACTATATATCCAAACAATAAATCTTATATCTCTAAGGAAATTAAGGAGTGCATAGTACAGAAAAAAATGGCTTTTAGGAGAGGAGACCTTGCAGCTATGAAAGATGTACAGAAGGAACTGAATTATAAACTAAGGAAAGCTAGGCGAAAGGAGAGGGAGAAATTTGAGGCCCATTGTTTGACTATGAATACCAAAGAATTATGGGATTCTATGAAATATATGACAAACATGACTCCAGCCAAAAGATCTATCAATGTGATAGATGAGATGTGAGATCTATTAATGTGATTTGCAAAGGCAAATGATCTGAACGACTTTTATTGTAGATTTGATGTAAGAGACTTCTCACAGGAGCAGGCAAATGCACTGGATGCCTTGTCTATATCGGATAATCCTAAAACAATTATTGACCAGAACATGGTGGAGAGACTGTTTTCACAGGTCTGTCCTAACAAGGCTTCTGGGCCGGACGGCATCTCTGGGCGGTTACTAAAATCTTGTAGTAGAGAGCTGGCCGAAGCCTGGTGCCCTATTTTTCAGAAATCTATAGACACACATACAGTTCCCTCTATGTGGAAGAGCTCCACTATTATCCCTGTCCCAGAAAAGGCTAGCTGTAAGGAGAATAATGATTATCGTCCAGTAGCACTTACTTCAATAATAATGAAGTGTTTGGAGAAAATTATGATTAATTTAGTAAAAACAGACGTGAGTGGTCTATCAGACCCATTTCAGTTTGCTTACAGGAGCAATAGAAGTACAGATGATGCTGTTATAGCTATAACACATTTCATAAATAGGCATCTAGAGGATCCTAGCTCGTATGCACGTCTTTTATTTGTAGATTTTAGCTCAGCTTTTAATATGTTGGAACCACATCTTTTAATTGCAAGGCTGAATGATTTTAAAGTCAATCCATCTATTATAAAATAGTATTATTCTTTTTTGACCAATCGCAGGCTATATTGTAGATATATGTCGCACTGTGTGTGTGTGTGTGTATGTGTGTGTGTGTGTGTGTGTGTGTGTGCTCAAATATGGCTTCTGGAGAGCAAATGAAGGATAAAATATGAATTACTAAACAGACATTAAGAAGTTCCCCATACTTTTAGAGTTACAACTAACAGCCACTAGATGGCAGCAGCGTATAAGAGATGAAGTGACAGCTAGTAAATCTTTGAACATGGAGTGCTGATGATAATAAATGTAATATGTCAGGCTCACAATTTTTACAATTGAAGTGCTATAAAAGTTGTAGAAATGACAAATTCAATCTGCATTGAATTAAACAAATCTTTATTGATATGCAAATAGACAATAGACATCCAGCAAAAGAAAAATGGCAAGTGTTTATTTCTCCATGGCACATGCATTTTGTTTCTTTATATGCAGCCCAATGTTATCCAATGAGTTGTTTGCATTATTTAGGTATTTTATTTGAATTGTATTACATTTTTGGTAACACTTTACAATAAGGTGTCATTTGTTAATGCATTAACTAACATGAACTAACAGAGAGCAATAGCCTTTATTAATGTTAGTTAATAAAATATTAGTGTTCATGTCAGTTCACAGTGCATGTTAACAGATACAACTTTGGATCTTAAAAATGTCTTATAAAATGTTGAGCTTAACATTAACTAAGATTAATAAATGCTCTAGAATATTGTTCATTAGTTGTTGGTTCATCTTTCCTGTAGCTCAAACAGTAGAGTGATGCGCTTGCAACGCCAAGGTCATGAGTTCGATTCCCAGGGAAAGCAAGAACTGATAGGAATGTAAATGTGTGTCTTGAAATGCAATGTAAGTTGCTTTGGATAAAAGCATCTGCCAAATGCATAAATGTAAATGTGAGTTTGAACAAATCACATTTTTATGGTCAGTTGAAACTAAAAATGAAATTAAACTAAAACCTTTTTTATTTCTATTTATTTGATGTTTTGTTGGGAAAATAAATATTAGACAGATTCTTCTAAAAAAGGCTGAAATATATTTCACTAAAATATTACAGATAGTTAGTGTAGGTCTGTGTTATGTATCCTGATTGACTTTATGATTAGTTAAATCTGTTTTGCACATGCATCGCCACAGAGTTAACCATTTCAGACAGTACCGGACATCCTCTGTCTCGTTCACTTCACGTCTGTGAGCGTTACGCACAGCTCAGTGTGGCCCAGGCACGGCGCCTGGATTCCAGTTTTGGAGGGGCCAGACCAATTGTGGGTGGGCCTTAAATTGTGACACTAGAGTCAGACCTTAGTTTCAGTAGTCATGTCAAAGCAATAACTAAATCAGCATACTATCATCTGAAAAATATTGCAAGAATAAGATGCTTTGTTTCCAGACAAGACTTAGAGAAATTTGTGCATGCTTTCATCACCAGCAGGGTGGATTACTGTAATGGACTCCTCACTGGCCTTCCCAAAAAGACCATAAGACAGTTGCAGCTCATACAGAACGCTGACGCCAGGATTCTGAGCAGAACCAGAAAATATGAACAGATCACACCAGTCCTCAGGTCTTTACACTGGCTCCCAGTTAAATTTAGGATTGATTTTAAAGTATTATTACTGGTATATAAATCATTCAATGGCCTTGGACCTCAATACATTGCAGATATGCTCACTGAATATAAAACCAACAGATCACTCAGATCATTAGGATCATATCAGCTAGAAATACCAAGGGTTCACTCTAAACATGGCGAGTCCGCTTTTAGCTATTATGCTGGAACCAGCTTCCAGAGGAGATCAGACGTGCTCCTACAGTAGTCACATTCAAAACCAGACTCAAAACACATCTGTTTAGCTTTGCATTTACTGAATGAGCACTGTGCCACTGTTCGTCCGACTGTTTGTACTGTACTGTATTTTATTTTATTTTTCTAAACTGTTTTAATTATTCTTATTTCTTTTATTATTTTAATTTCTTCTATGTAAAGCACTTTGAATTGCCATTGTGTATGAAATGTGCTATATAAATAAACTTGCCTTGCTTTGCCTTGCCTTAAATTAAAAACGTTAAATAAAAAAAAAAAAACGTTATCCAATCACTGCTTAACCTAATAAAAAATATTGACTAATATAGCCTTGTCTGAAAGCCTATTTGTTCAGCGCTGAAGTTTCCTATGTGCGTTTGAACGCTCCATCACGTGAACTGCGCCTGGACAGGAAATGCAGTGCGCTGCTCAGTTGTTCGTGCTCAGGGGTGATGAGAGAAGACTCGGAGACCCTTTTCTTTACTTTTGTGTGCGTTTTATGAAAAGCAAGTAAGTTTTTACTACTGTGGCATGTTTGTACTGCGTTGTGATGAATGTTTTGAAATTTATGTATGTTCACGCGAACTAGTTTTATTTGTTGAACTGCGTGACTAATTAGTGTAGTCATGATGCCAGATCGTGCTGTAATATGCAACATGTTTCCTGTATGCAATAATTAGCCCTTTATATGTCGATTTAGACCTTATTTGTGTTAGTTATTTAGAGATATGCTTTTGTGTTCGAGTGCAGTGCATTTACTGTTTATTTGGTACTACCTGCATCGAGTGTTATAGTGATACAGTGTCATTCTGCATAGCCACTTAAAGGTGCAGCAGTACAGATATTAAAGGGCATATAGTGACATATTTTGTTGCACTGTATTAACGTAAATTATTATTTTCTGTACTGTACTGTTGTTAATGATGACAATGAGCATTGTTTAGTATTCCTTTATTTGTTTATTAATCAGTTATTATTACCATTGCATTATTTCTTTTTCTTTCTCTCTGTTTAGACCACATACATTTGAACTTGTATATTGGCATCCTGATCTTGGAAATAAAGCTGATAAAGGATTCTCTGGCCGGAATCTTTCTGTAGTGCTCCCATCCTAAACGAACCACTAGTCCATACTTTACATTGGTCCTTCGAGCCGGATTAGGGTTACACCGACACTATGGAGTCAGCAACTGATGGTCAGCAACAGGAGTCATCGGACCGACCCAAGAGAGACCCTAGTCCACCTGCACATTTGGCCCAGTACGAAGTCACTTTTCTGCCCTATCAACAGCCTGTGATCCAAGCCTCCTCTACCCCTGTAGGACAACCAGACCAGGCTCAGTCAACCAGAGCTAGGAGTTTGACAAGTTACCGGTCAGCTGCACATTCACGACGGTCCTCTCAGTTATCTTACGGACTCCATCTATTTCGAAGTACGTCTGATATACAAGAAGCTGCTTTAGAGGAGGAGATCAAAGGATTGGAGCTAGCTGACCTACAACAGGAAATAGAAGAAGAAAGGAAAGCTGACTTAGAAGCTGCAGCATTGGATGCACAAGCCAGAGAAGGACAGCGGCTACAAGAGGAAGCACATCTGGCTAAAGAGAGAATAGCTAGAGAGATGGGAAGACGCAGGCGCTTGAAGAAACTCGAGAAGGAGGTACACATTGCCAGTCTTGTAAAGACCTACCTGACAGGGACAAACGATGATTCCTTGTCTACATCGTCAGCTCCTGCTACATTCTCCAATCTACCTCTGCCATCACAATTGGCTCAACAGCCACCTCTGGTGCCATTGGTCCCCATGCAGCATCCACCTGTGCAACAGCCAAATCCAGCGCCAGTTCAGGTAGCACCTCTCTCCACTGTTCCTACTCAGATATTAGCACCACCTGCTAATCCCGTCACGAGTGCCCAGATCAGTGTTCCTGTCAGCGCAGCACCGATTGCTGCATCAGTCTCTATACTTCCATCTGCACCTGTCTCATTCGTTCCCGTCCTCTCCACGGTAACTACCCAGGCAGGTGGAGCAGCAAGGTCTTCTGTCACAACGAGTCTCCCGTCTCATTACCTAGGGGCTTCAGCTACTAGTACAAGCTTCACAATGCCACCACGAGCAGTTACAGTAGCACCGCCACCTCCCGCAGTGCAGTATGCTCACCACAGTATACCAACTGTAACACCAGTTCAGACGGCACCACCCTGGACCTACCCGGGTATGGAGACCCTGATTGCTACATCTTACGGCATTCATAAACCGACACTTCCCTTCTTCGAGAGCGGCAAAGAAAGTGATTTCGCACTTTTGAAGATGGCGTTCGACAACTTGATGAATAGTCACCCTCATCTCAGCGAGCACTATAAATATCAAGTTCTCCTGAGTCAGCTCAAGCTTCAGAGTGCTCTGCAGCTGGCCAAATCATATATGTATGACCCCGCACCGTATACAGCTGCATTGGGAGCTCTGCAAGACAAATATGGCCAGCCAAGACAACTGGTTCAAAGTGAACTAGCGGCAATACTCAACTCCCCAGCCATTAAGTCAGGAGACGCAGAGGCATTCGACTCCTTCGCTCTCTCAGTCCAGTCGCTTGTCGGTATGCTACGCACTTTAGAGGGACCTGTTGGATACGAGCTCAGGTGTGGTTCCCATGTTGACCGTCTCTTAAGCAAAATGTCTCCTTCCCACAGAGATGGATTTGTGGAATATTGTCTCGTTCGCGGCATCCTGCAGCCAGGTTCAGAGCTCACCTACTCCCTGCCCGACCTCGCTGCGTGGCTACAGATGAAGGCTCAAGCCAAGCGTCTCGCCAGTCGAGCTACTCTTCTCTACAACTCTACAGGGCCTACCCTTCCAAAGAGAGATCAACGTAGTTCAAAGCCCAAAGATAAAACAGCGTCAGTCTTCCTCTGCTCGGGGGAGACAGCTGACAAGGAGACCTTTCAGTCGAAGTCCCAAGCTTTCAAACTCAGTCCTTATTGTCCGTTCTGCAACAATAAGGAGCACTACCTTAACTCATGCTCCGACTTCAAGAAACTGTCTACTGCTGAGATTAAGAAGTGGATCCAGGAAGGCGACAGATGTTGGAAATGCGGCCGCGGCCACAAATCTACAGCCTGTACGCTTAAACGCCCATGTAAGATTTGCAAAGAGAAACACCTTACAGTCCTGCATGACGCTATCCAAGAGTCATCCCAGAAAGTGCTAATGGTCACTAATCCGAAGCCCATTGTCTACATTGAGCAGCCCAGAAGCCCTCAGAGAGTGTTGCTGAAGGTTGTCAAAGTGCTTCTGCATCATGGAGATCGCACTCTTGAGACATTTGCAGTGCTCGATGATGGTTCGGAGAGAACGATTATCCTCCCACAAGCTGTAGAGCAACTACAACTCTCTCAGCATCCAGAGACGCTTCATCTGAGGACAGTCCAGCAAGAGGTGAAGGAACTGAAAGGTTCCTCAGTTAGCTTTCATGTATCCCCCATCTTCACGCCAAACAAAAAGTTTTGGATTCAACATGCGTTCACTGCAAGCAGTCTGAGTTTATCTGAACACACATACCCAGTAGCAGCTCTCCAGAAGCGCTATGAGCATCTCAAAGGACTTCCTTTGACGTCTATCCATAGAGCCCAACCTCTGCTCCTCATCGGCTCTGATATGCCTCAGCTTCTTACTCCTACACAGCCAGTCAGAGCAGGCCCATCTGGCGGTCCTATAGCCATCTGCACAAGGCTAGGCTGGTCCTTGCAAGGTCCTTCTGACATTATGCCAGTCTCTTCTCACCAGTCTTCCTGTCTGCACATCGCCACCGAGTCTTCATATACTGAACTCCTCAGGAATGTGGAACGCCTTTGGCACATTGACACAGTTCCCTATGTCAGTGAGAAGACTGCAACGCGTTCCAAGCAAGATCAGCAGGCACTCATCCTCTTACAGACAGCCTCCGAACGTGTATCTGTCGACGGTACCCAGCGCTACGCTACTCCACTGTTGCGTCATCAGCCAGTCATCCAACTCTGTGCTCAGCAAGATGCCGTGATGCCTAACCTACGCAGCACTGAGCGCCGGTTGGCCAAGGACACCGTTCGAGCAGCCTCATATTGCAAGGAGATGGATAAACTTGTTCAGTCTGGTTATGTCGCGGAAATCTTTACAGAAGAGGCAGCAAGTCCACAGAGTCGTGGTATGTACCTCATCATATGGTGCACCACAATGGAAAGGATAGAGTAGTCTTTAACTGTTCCTTCTCCTTTAACGGCCTGTCCCTGAATGACCAACTCCTGCCGGGACCAACGCTCGGTCCGACCATGATTGGAGTCCTGATGCGGTTTCGATGTCATGCTGTGGCCATCAGCGGAGATATTAAATCAATGTTCCACCAGATCCGCTTGTTGCCCAGTGATAAACCACTCCTACGATTCCTGTGGCGTGACATGCAGAGGACATCTGAACCACGCATATTCCAATGGGAGGTGTTACCATTCGGAACAACGTGCAGCCCCTGTTGTGCGGTCTTTGCCCTGCAGCAGCACGTCAGAGACCATGAACCACCAGACTCTCCTCTCATGCACGTGATCGAGCACTCGTTCTATGTCGACAATTGCCTCCACAGTGTGAGTAAAGCTGAGTATGCCAAGGGTCTAGTCGATGACCTGCGAGCACTTCTGACAAAGGGAGGTTTCGAGATCTGGCAATGGGCTAGTAACATGCCTGAAGTTGTAGCACATCTACCTCCTGAAGCGCAGTCGGCTAGTAGTGAGCTATGGCTATCCAAGGCCAGTGACAACCTCCAAGAGCCCACGCTTGGACTCTGCTGGGACTGTTTGAATGACACCCTGAGTTACAAACATCGCCATACTGAATCTTCAGATGCTACTCTTCGTAACGTCTACAGTGTCCTTGCCAAGCTTTACGACCCATTGGGCTACATAGTGCCATTCACAACAAGATGTAAAGTGCTTGTTCAGGACATGTGGAAGGCCAACATTGGCTGGGACGACAAGATCCAACCTGCTGACCTTCTGGAGAAATGGTTGAGTTGGGTGAAGGAAATTCCCACTTTGCAACATCTCAAGCTGCCTCGTCCCTATGCACCAGCCACCGCCGATACTGCTAACGCGACCCGTCACATCCACATTTTCTGTGATGCCTCGGAGCGCGCCTACGGATCAGTAGCCTACATGCAGACGACAGACGACAGTCAACAAGTCTATGTCTCCTTCGTGTTTGCCAGATCGAGAGTCGCGCCCCGTAAGCAGCTGTCTATTCCGCGTCTCGAGCTCAGTGCCGCGCTTACAGGTGCACAGCTGGCTAGAGTGATCGAGACAGAGCTTGCAGTACCACCTGAGCACATCACTCTTTGGTCAGACTCCACCACTGTGCTGCACTGGATCAAATCAGAATCATGCCGTTATAAAGTGTTCGTTGGAACACGCGTCGCAGAAATCCAGAACCTGACCAACCCTGTTCAATGGCGGTATGTTGATTCTCTAAGCAATCCAGCTGATGATATAACCCGCGGACTCACTCTGCAAGAGACGGTACAGGATCATCGCTGGAACAAAGGTCCACATTTCCTCCATTTGTCTGAGAGGGAGTGGCCCAACATGCCTTCATCTGAGGTAGAACCAGACACCACAGAGTTAAGGAAGTCTGCCTTTGTGGGAACTGTGTCCAGCATCTTGCCAACTCAACTTCCGGACCCCAGTAAGTTCTCCAACTGGAAAGAGCTTCTGAAGGAAACTGCCAGTTCCCTTCACAGGGCGGCTGATGCTAATACTACAGTACACTTTCCCGCTGCCGATTTTCTGCAAGCAGAGAAGCTGATGTTACAAAAGGCTCAAGATGACTGCTTTGCTGAAGAATTGAGAGCTCTCAAAGCTGGACGTACTCTTCCTTCAGACAGTCGTCTCGCATCTCTGTCACCAGAATATGAAGGAGCCACGGAGCTACTCAGAGTCGGTGGCAGGTTAAAGCATGCTGAAGGACTAGACCTGGATACTATCCACCCAGTTATCCTGGACCCAAGCCATCCCGTGACGAAGCTTATCATCAAGGATTTTGATGAGTCACTACTGCACCCTGGGCCAGAACGAGTTCTTGCCGAGATCAGACGCAGGTTTTGGATCATTCGTGGTAGAGAGGCCATTCGAAAGCATCAGCATTCATGTCTGGAGTGCCGACGATGGAAAGCAAAACCTGACGTACCGAAGATGGCAGATTACCCACCAGCTCGACTACGACTCCATAAGCCACCGTTCTATTCAACCGGAGTTGATTGCTTTGGACCTTTCCAAGTGAGGATCGGTCGTCGCACTGAAAAAAGGTGGGGCATTGTCTATAAATGCATGACAACTCGCTCGGTGCATCTGGATTTATTAGAAAGCCTTGATACAGATGCTTTCCTGCTGTCACTGAGAAGATTCATCTCTCGACGTGGCAGACCATTCGAACTCCTCATGGACAATGGTACCAACTTTGTTGCTGGAGAGAGAGAGTTGCGTGAAGCTGTTGCTGCCATGGCACCTCAGTGGAGAGAGCAACTCGCTGAACAGCAGATATCCTTCCGATTCAATCCTCCAAGTGCGCCGCACTTTGGTGGCACATGGGAGAGGGAAGTGAAATCTATCAAGACTGCACTTCGCGTTGTCCTTAAAGATCAGACTGTTCCTGAACCTGTCCTGATGACAATCCTAGTGGAGGTCGAGGGCATAATGAATGCGAAACCCTTAGGCTACTTGTTTAGATCCAAGATGGCGGCGCGAGTACATCGCGAGGCTCGCGGTCTCTCCAGATTCTGTAATTTAGCAGTATTTTTCTTGCTCATTTCGGGTCTGTTCGTCCAGAACAGTTGTGCCTTAACATCGTACACCCAAGGTGAGCTTTTGGATATTGGTTTGCGAATTTCCGACAGTTTTATGGACAACCTTCGACTCCTTCCTGAGATCGCCAGATCACCCGAGGCTATGCACTCTGCCCGGCCGGGCGGAAGTGCTCGCAGGCGCCGGCGAGATCGTAAACAAAGGCGGGGGAAGCGCGGAGGACTAAGAGCTAAGCTAAAGCTAACACCACACCGGCTCTCTTTACCCAGCATTTTCCTTGCCAATGTACGGTCGCTGTTGAACAAAATGGAGGAGATTCGACTCAACATCACATACAGCAAGAGACTTTTGAACTGTAATGTTCTAATTTTCACGGAAACATGGTTAAACAGCGGAATACCGGACAACGCTATTGAGCTAGCGGGACGCCATACATTCCGGGCGGATAGAACATTACATGGCTCCGGTAAGACCAGAGGTGGTGGATTGTGCATTTACATTAACAAAGCTTGGTGCACAAACTCTGCTATTGTTGGGAGACATTGTTCAGCTAACCTTGAGTTTCTCATGGTTAAATGTAGACCGTTTTATCTACCGCGGGAGTTCACTTCCACTATTATAACTGCAGCCTATATTCCCCCGGATGCTGATGCCAAGTTTGCTATGAAAGAACTTCACGCAGCCATCAGTAAACAACAGACCGTTCACCCGGAAGCTGCGTTTATTGTTGCGGGTGATTTTAATCATTCAAACTTAAAGTCAGTGCTACCGAAATTTCACCAGCATGTTTCCTGTCACACCAGAGGAAACAAAACCTTAGACCATGTTTACACAAACATGGCTGAAGCTTACGTCGCGACACCCCTCCCCCACTTGGGACAGTCAGATCACCTTTCTTTGTTCCTCACCCCCAAATATGCACCTCTGATCAATCGCGTGAAGCCATCAGTGAAGACCATCAAGGTGTGGCCTGCGGGGGCAGATTTCTCACTCCAGGAAAGGTTTCTACACACAGACTGGAGTATGTTTGCTTCTCAAGCCACCAGTGGCTCTCACACGGACATTGACTGCTACACCTCCTCTGTACTGGATTATATTAATACCACCATTGACAGTGTTACAACCCAGAAGCAGATCACCACATACCCAAATCAGAAGCCATGGATGAACAGGGAAGTGCGACTCCTATTGAAGACACGCAATACTGCCTTCAGATCAGGAGATGCACAAGCCTATAGCACATCCAGAGCAAATCTGAAAAGGGGCATCAAAGAGGCCAAGCACTGCTACAAGCTTAAGATAGAGGGACACTTTTCCAACGCTGACCCTCGGCGCATGTGGCAGGGCATTCAGGCCATCAGTGACTACAAACCCTCTCACTCCACCCCCGCAGCCACTGATGTCAACTTCCTGAACGAGCTAAATGACTTTTATGCTCGCTTTGAAAGAGACAACAGAGAAACTGCCACCAAGCTCAAATCCTCAGCTGACCACCCACCGATCACACTCTCCTCCACAGATGTCTGCAATGCACTGAGCAGGATCAGCGCGCACAAGGCTGCTGGACCAGACAACATCCCTGGACGCGTACTCAGGGCATGTGCGGAGCAGCTCGCTGGGGTTTTTACAGACATTTTCAACCTGTCTCTTGCCCAAGCAACTGTACCAACATGCTTTAAATGCACTTCCATTGTGCCAGTGCCAAAACACTCCAGCCCGAAGTGCCTTAATGACTACCGCCCTGTAGCACTCACACCCATCGTAATGAAGTGCTTTGAGCGGCTGGTCCTGGCACACCTAAAAGACTCTCTACCATCCACATTGGACTCACACCAGTTTGCCTACCGTAGCAATAGGAGCACAGAGGATGCAGTCTCCATGGCACTGCACTCTGTGCTCACACATCTGGACAATAAGAACACTTATGCACGCATGCTGTTTGTTGACTTCAGCTCAGCATTCAACACTGTCATCCCAACTAAGTTAATAGCCAAACTTGGAGACCTGGGCTTCAACACCTCCATGTGCAACTGGATTTTGGACTTCTTGACCAACAGACCCCAGAATGTTCGATCAGGCTCCAACTGCTCCACATCCATCACACTCAACACTGGTGTACCACAGGGCTGTGTGCTAAGCCCGTTCCTCTACTCCCTCTTCACCTCCGACTGCAAGCCTGTGTACGGATCTAATTCCATCGTCAAGTTTGCGGACGACACTACGGTGATTGGTCTCATCAGCAACAACGATGAGACTGCCTATAGGGAGGAGATCAAGCACCTGGCCACATGGTGCACCGAAAATAACCAGCTCCTCAACACCACCAAAACGAAGGAGCTCATCGTGGACTTCAGGAAAGTGTCAAGAGGCACACACGACACCATCCACATCAATGGAATGGCTGTTGAGCGTGTCTCCAGTTTCAAGTTCCTGGGGACCCACATCTCGGCGGACATGACCTGGACAACCAACACCTCCAGCCTGGTCAAGAAGGCTCACCAGCGCCTCTTCTTCCTGAGGACACTGAGGAAGAATCAGCTTTCCTCCACTATCCTGGTGAACTTCTATCGCTGTGCAATAGAAAGCATCCTGACCAACTGTGCTACAGTGTGGTATGGGAGCTGTTCTGTTGCAGAGCGCAAGGCACTGCAGCGGGTGGTGAAAACCGCCCAGCGCATCACTGGGACTCCACTACCTGCCATCGAGCACATCCAGAGGAAACGCTGTCTGCATCGAGCTCGCAGCATCCTTAAGGACTCCTCTCACCCAGCCCACAGACTGTTTTCTCTCCTGCCTTCCGGCAGGCGTTTCAGGTGCCTCCGGACCAGGACCAGCAGACTAAAGAACAGTTTTTTCCCCAGAGCTGTCTCTTTATTAAACTCTAACCCTCATTGATCCCACTCCCCTTATATACTGATTGACTCTCCTCTCCCTCCTCACACCTGCCTCCATTTTGTTATTTGCAATACTATAATGTTCATTTGCACTGCTGACTGTTATTACAGTAACAACTGTTTACATATGCATCTTGCACTACTACCTTGACTGGAATATGCTCATTTGCACTGCCGACTGTTTATTTACAGTACCGACTGTTTATATATACATTGCAATATCGTACCTTAACTGTAATATGCAATTACTTTCCACTGCACTCACTCGGATAGCTTCTGTCCAAACTTTATTTGCACTACTTTAAATCCATTGTTATACTGCTCATTAGCCTAACTTATACATATATCTATTTGTAAAATTCTGTTTATAGTAATATCCATCTGTATATTATGCTCACATTCTGTTTATAGTAACAGCCATCTGTATATATATTCATAGTACATATCTATCTGTAAAATTATGTTTATAGTAACAGCCATCTGTATATTATATTCAGTACATATCTATCTGTAAACATTCTGTTTATAGTAATAGCCATCTGTATATTATTATATTCAGTACATATCTAGCTGTAAATTCTGTTCACAGTAATAGTTATCTGTATATTATATTCATAGGACAATCTATCTGTAAATTTTTGTTTATAATAGTATTCAACTCTATATTTATTCAGTACATATCCATGTTCTGCACTTATGAACCACTGTATATCCTGCACTTGCTGCTATTGCACTTCTGGTTAGACCTAAACTGCATTTCGTTGCCTTGTACCTGTACTTGTGTAATGACAATAAAGTTGAATCTAATCTAATCAGATGCCTCTGATCCAGACCCGGTCACGCCTAACCTCCTCCTCATGGGCCGTCACGACTCGTCGCTGCCTCAAGCAGTTTACGACCCCAGTGACCTCGGGAGAAGACGTTGGAGGCACAGCCAAGCTATCGCCGATCGTTTCTGGTCATCCTTCATCAGTCACTACTTACCAGGGCTACAAGAGCGCAGTAAGTGGAGGAAAGACGGTAAGGCACTCTCCATAGGCGACGTTGTTTTAATCGTGGATCCCCAACTTCCCAGAGCGTCATGGCCCATAGGACGGATTACCCAGACTCATCCAGGAGCAGATGGACGCGTACGGACTATCAGTGTTCAAGTGAAGGACCACACCTACATTCGTCCAGTCGCCCGGCTCATCCTGCTCCCAGCTCTGGAGGACAAGGACGAAGAAGAGACCACCAAATAGACTTTCTCCTACTCTTTCAACTGCCATGCGGACAGTTGGGGGCGGCCTTGTCTGAAAGCCTATTTGTTCAGCGCTGAAGTTTCCTATGTGCGTTTGAACGCTCCATCACGTGAACTGCGCCTGGACAGGAAATGCAGTGCGCTGCTCAGTTGTTCGTGCTCAGGGATGATGAGAGAAGACTCGGAGACCCTTTTCTTTACTTTCGTGTGCGTTTTATGAAAAACAAAAAATGTTTTTACTACTGTGGCATGTTTGTACTGCGTTGTGATGAATGTTTTGAAATTTATGTATGTTCACGCGAACTAGTTTTATTTGTTGAACTGCGTGACTAATTAGTGTAGTCATGATGCCAGATCGTGCTGTAATATGCAACATGTTTCCTGTATGCAATAATTAGCCCTTTATATGTCGATTTAGACCTTATTTGTGTTAGTTATTTAAGTCAAGTCAAGTCAAGTCAAGTATATTTGTATAGCGCTTTTCACAATACAGATTGTATCAAAGCAGCTTCACAGTATTAAATTAAAATAATACAACAAGGTTTGTTTCTAGTGGAATTTATTGATAAAATCAAATTAGATATCCAGAATATCCCCAACTGAGCAAGCCAAAGGCAACAGTGGCAAGGAACCGAAAAACTCCATCAAGTGACCTAATAGTGTCCTAAAACTCCATCAGGTGACCCAATGGAGAAAAAAAAACCTTGGGAGAACCCAGGCTCAGTCGGGGGCCAGTTCTCCTCTCCTCTTAGAGATATGCTTTTGTGTTCGAGTGCAGTGCATTTACTGTTTTTGGTACTACCTGCATCGAGTGTTATAGTGATACAGTGTCATTCTGCATAGCTACTTAAAGGTGCAGCAGTACAGATATTAAAGGGCATATAGTGACATATTTTGTTGCACTGTATTAACGTAAATTATTATTTTCTGTACTGTACTGTTGTTAATGATGACAATGAGCATTGTTTAGTATTCCTTTATTTGTTTATTAATCAGTTATTATTACCATTGCATTATTTCTTTTTCTTTCTCTCTGTTTAGACCACATACATTTGAACTTGTATATTGGCATCCTGATCTTGGAAATAAAGCTGATAAAGGATTCTCTGGCCGGAATCTTTCTGTAGTGCTCCCATCCTAAACGAACCACTAGTCCATACTTTACAGCCTACTGTTATATTATCTGTGCGTATACATAATTTTAATAGCTTGATGCTCTTTAAATATTTTGTTGCATTGTTAAAAGTTTCGGTGCATAGGACAGACCTATCCGCGATCGCTCTCCATGGTGTGTGTGTGTGTGTGTGTGTTCGCTCTCCATGGTTCTGACCAAAGAAGAGCGCTTTGGAATCTCCATTACGCATCATACCTGGGCTGCATTTTCCGATAACATTAGCGCGCTACAAAGACTCTTAAGGTATAACTTAACTAAAGGTATACTACCACTAAAGGTATATCATTGCTAGGCGTCTTTAGGGCTATCATCCACTCGCGAGGCAGAGGCGCTGAAAGGTAGAGGCGCTGGCGCCCTCCTAGCAACGGCGCTGTTTTTGGTAAAACATGATTTTGACGACTTCATTAAGTTTTGTTTTATAGAAAAAGATTTTCGTTTTGTTTAAATTGTATCATAATTTTGATCAATGTTTTATCAATCAATTGCCCGTATTTAATAAATAAGAAGCAAATACAATGTAATAACCTTAATGTAATTGACAGAATTACTACAAAATATTTTGCTTCCTAAAAGTTAAAGATTTTTTGTGTCACGCATGCATGCATGTCTATTTCCCTCATATTAAATATAAATTTAACAGCCCCCCCTGTTCCAACGTCTATGGCTCCAAACATCTATAAAGGAAACAGAGACATTACGTTTGTTTCCGTTATTTTACAAAATCTGAATATCTTTTGTAAATTTATGAATTATGTCTTGCTTGCTTCTACGGAGTAAGAGTTTACTCTCTTGGCAGGAATAAATCCAGTGGTCGCGCCGCCGCCTCTGAATAAAATACAGTCAAACATATAAAATGTTCCAGCGCTCAATCTGAATAGTCTGTAATATAATCTGTGGCGTTCAGCGTGTCCACCGCCTCACTGCGCTGTTATATGGGGAAGATGATATTTTACGTCAGTAATGCCGAGTACAAAGCTTAGCCTACATAATAGGCCTAATAGTTCAGCTTGATTCACAAATCATGAAACATCTGGATTCGTGCCGAATGAGGAATGTAGGCTTTTTTATTTTAATTAATTCGTTTGGCATCTTATTTAGTTTTATTTAAATAAAAAACCTGTTCCTCGCCTTGAATATATATATCCATAGAAGCTGGCATGGCATTAAACAAAGAAAAGAAAAGAGAGATATTATTAGTAGTAGGCTAGTATTATAGCCTAAATAGTATTATTATTATTATTATAAACTAGGCTACAAAAAAAAGTAAAACAAAATAACGTTATCAATCTGTATTTGTTCTAATCAAACCGGTTTCTGAACGTTTATAATACAGAAGAAACGCAGGATCAGAAACGTTAAAATAGGACTGGTTCTGCTCGAGTGAACCGGGGGATTTATTCATTTATTCATTTTTACAGATTGTACTTTTAAGTGGCCAATGAATGAACAATATTATTAAAATATTTTAATATGTCTGAAAAGTTCATATCTTTGGCAAAGATAGACATTAAAATGCAATATAATTTTATGTTAGACTGACATAAGTCACATTTTCGTCATTGTGTCCTTGCAAAAGATCTTTTATATGTTATTTAAATGTCAAAGAAATGAATTCACAGTGTAATAATTCCACAATATGGGAATTAGGGTTGATAAAATGGGACGGGATATTTGCACTTATAAGTTCACTAAAAAGTTATTGTAACACTCTTTTATGCTACAAACGCCCATGACAAGCATGTAAGAACCATTGATAACTGAATCATTAATATTTTATTTCTATTTGAGCTGTTCATAAACAATATATTCTACTTAAAAATGTGTTTCTCACACGTTTATGAGCTCGCCGCTTGCTGTCAATACGCACCAGAGAGAGTTTAACACATTGCTGCACATTATTGTCTTCAGTGCCGCTATAACTGAGAGAGAAACAGGACTGCCCCCTACTGGTGATGTACGGCATGTGCCAGAGAACTTCACCACGGCCGAATCGCCCAATCCCTTTCCCTGTGATTCTTAATGGACACATCTGCACAACTTTTGATTTCAAACATGTATTAATAAATGTTGAAATGAACATCAACTAAGATTAATACATGTTGTAGAAGAATCTGTCATGGTTCGTTCATGTTAACTAATGTAGTGAACTAGTGTGTAACAAATGAAACCTTATTGTAGTGTAAGCAAATAATCATCTCTGTGAGTCCATGTAATGCAAGTGGATTCAGAAACCACACAAAGTGAACATGACGGTAATCCATAAACCCCAGCTGATGAATCAGTGCTTCTGAAGTGAAACAAATATTTCAAACTTTTTACAATATAAGCCTTTGCTTCCGGCCAACACACACACATTCAGGAGTTCATGTTTGTCTTAAACGTCAGCACGTTCTGAAGCGTGATATAAGCGAACTGTGAAACTCACAGGAATGCCGCTCATCTTCCGCATCACTTCTGGTGTGAGCTTCAGAACGCACTTGTGTCGCTTCACGCCGATATCATTAACCCGTGTGCGACCATTGGCTGGAAGTGAGTGTTTATAACACTCTTATGGAAAATGAAACAAAGTGAACATGACGGTAATACAAAAAGAAAATATATCCATATATCTGGATCTGAAGTCTCTTCTGCTCACCAAGGCTGCATTTATTGGATTAAAAATACAAAAGAACATTAATGTTATTAAATATTATAACCATTTAAGATTTTTTATTTTAATATATTTTCAAATGTACTTTATTCCTGTGATCAAAGCTGAATCTCAGCATCATTACTCCAGTCTTCAGTGTCACATGATCCTTCAGAAATCATTCTGATATGATGATTTGATGCTCAAGAAACATTCATTATTATTATTATCAATGTTGAAAACAGTCGTGTACAATTTTCTTTCAGGATTCTTTGATGAATAGAAAGTTACACTTTACTATATATTCACGTAGAAAAGAGCTGTTTTACATTGGAATAATATTTCACAATATTACTGTTATTTTGAATGAAATAAATGCAGCAGAAGAGACTTCTTTTTAAAACCTTAAAGATATTAGCGATCCCGCACGTTTGGCTGGTAGTGTATCTGCATGTGTTGCTCTGGAATCATCATTCGTCTCCACAACTGCATAATTACACCAGTTGTCTGTAATATGATGGTATTGTATTATACAATAAGCGAGTACATCATGAATGCCTTTTTTCAAAGCGTGTTTTTGTCCTATCCTGAATCACTACGGTAAGCCTGTAATAAGCGTTTAGACTCGGACTACTTTACAGCGGTCGGGTCGCACCGCGGCGGAGTAACGTTAGCCCAGCGCCTGCGGGACTCACCGCGTCAGAGACATAAACAGAGAGAAGTTTATTAACTGATAGAGCGCTGATTCATCCAGTAGTGAAACAAGTGAAGTCTTTATGAATCAATCATTCAAACCCATTTTAAAAATAGTATGTTTCACCTGTCTGGATCTTACAGTACATGTGTGTTCAAGCATATTCTCCCCTTTCTGAGAGGGTGTTCTCCACTGCTGGACACACTGTAAGCTATAGGAGAGTCCCACATTCTCCAAGAGGATGCAGAAATATTTATTTTCCTTATTTTTGCAAAAGTTTGTTGACATTACCAGTCTGTTAAACTCATTTGACAAGTATAAGAAATAAACACACACAGGATTGTGCATTTTCCCCTTACTGCTGTGTTTTATTAGTTGTTTTAATCATTTTATTGAATGGGAACCGGAACCGGAAAATGTCTTACGATTCCCAACCCGCTGTTCCCAATAAGCTGTTTCATGACGACTCTCTCTGGGTCAGCGGCAGCGCCAACACAGATTTACAATATCGCGATATGATTTAGTCAAAGGTTTAATAGACAGAGGAATCTGAAGAAGATGGTGTGTGTGTTTGAATGGAGATCCCAGTATTTTAAAGATGAATCGTGCAGCTCTACTGTCTTATCTCTCTCTCAGCATATGAGCAGCGCGAGGGCTTTCAGTGCTTTCAGTCTCACGGCTCTTCCACACGTCCACTTGACATGGATATTACGACACTCAACACTCATATGCTGCGTTCATGTCATCTCGTAAAGATTGTCACATATAACAACAATCATTATAATAATAATTTTAATAGGTACTCAAAGCCCTTTACAAGGAAGGGGGAATCTCCTCAACCACCACCAATGTGCAGCATCCACCTGGATGATGCGACGGCAGCCATATTGCGCCAGAACGCCCACCACACACCAGCTTACTGGTGGAGAGGAGACAGTGATGAAGCCAATCAGTATATGGGGATGATTAGGAGGCCATGATGGACCGAGGCCAAGGGGCAAATTTGGCCAGGATGCCGGGGTTACACCCCTACTCTTTTTCGAAGGACATCCTGGGATTTTTAATGACCACAGAGAGTCAGGACCTCGGTTTAATGTCTCATCCGAAGGACGGGTTATTATCTACAAGCATAGCGATTATTATTTAAGAAAATAAAGGACTAAATATGAAAGTTTATTAAATGAACTAAAATTATACATTTATAACTATACAAATAATTACACACTGCATACAGTACAACACCATTCTCTGATCAGATCTTTGAAATCAAGCCGTCGTGCTCAATCGTGTTTAATAGACAGTATGACCAGACCATTCAGTCTTTCCTGAGACAGTGTTCACTAAAACATTGACAGGATCATTGAATCAGTGATTTGAACTCGGTAAACTAAATCAGTTCTGTTCATGAATGAATCATCTAGACTGGTTTATTAACGGGTTTCTCCTATTCACGGCAATGAACCGACTCAAATGATTCATTCACGAATCGGACATCATTACAAATGTATATCTATGACTAGAACGACATCGTAAATGTTGATCGATTCCTCACAGAAATCGGCTCCAAGTCTTCAGAAAGCCTAAATATATTCATCACTGGACTAGTTTTATTGTCACTTGGTGATTTTGCGTTTCTGCCCTGCGTCGTTTCTGAATAACCCGCAAACACACACACACACACACACACACACACACACACACACACACACACACACACACACACACACACACACACACACACAGACAGACAGACAGACAGACACACACACACAAACACACACACACACACACACACACACACAGACACACAAAAACACAAACAGACACACACACACACGTTCCTTAAAATGCTTACAAATACATTAAGCACACACACACACACGTTGGGTTTACATGTTTTATGGGAACTTTCCATAGAAATAATGATTTTTATACTCTACAAACTCTATAATCAATCCCCTAATCCTAACTGATGAATTTTCACAATATGAACTAATGAGTATTTGTATATATTTCATATTGACAGCATTGTTATTTTTTAAGTGTCATGTTTATCTCTGGATATAGGCTTAATGTGTGTCATTGTTCTCTACAGGTTGAAGAGCTGTGGTGTGAGAGATGAAGGTTGTGCTGCTCTGGCTTCAGCTCTGAGATCAAACCCCTCACACCTGAGACATCTGCATCTGTCATATAATAAACTAGGAGACTCAGGAGTGAAGCTGTTCTCTGCTGGACTGGCGAATCCTCACTGTAAACTGGAGACACTGTGGTAAGATCATACGTTACTCTCACATGAAACTGTCACTAGGGGCGTTTCCATTACAGATTTGCGCAAAACTTTTGCGTTCTTTTTTTCTTCTTCTAAATGTCGACAAAAAGCTGTTGCGAAATGACGGTGTTTCCATTAACTGATGTTATGCGACTAAAACTTCATTGTTTCCTCTCGCGATCAGTAAAATCATTCCAAAAATCATGTTAACGGACGTTGGTAGGATTATGTATATCCCAGCCACTGCACTGGCCATTATTATTAATGGAAGGAGATGTGTGTGTGTTTCCAAGCATTAATGGTGAGGAACGACCCTTATTATACTTGTGAGCGGCACATACAGATGGTGGACAACCAGAATGAGACTTTTACCGCCGCCGTTCCCGCGGCGGCAAAATTGGGATGTGTATTTCCTGCCTTTTACCGCTGAGTGGCGCTGTAATCACAGACTTTGAAAAGTGTCAGTTTATTCTCTTTATGACGTAATCTGCCGCGGCAGTAATCTGAGCTGAGGCCACAGATAAATTCAAGATAAATATTGTGGTTAAACGAATTCAACTTCATTAAATTTAAACAAAGTAGACACACGTTAACATTGTGTGCCCAGTTTTTCTATAATTTAGAAAGGCTATGTCAATAGGTTACTTGTCATTTACTTCGTGTTATTTTAATTTGTAGATTTATTAACTGAAACATAACAGTGAAATAAATTAAAATAATTTACCGTAAAACATTTTCAGGACTTGCAGTTACTAACCTATGTTAGTCGGTTTAAGCATTCTTTGTTATATTCAGAATTAAATAGGCTTACATGTTGTTATGATTATCAATTGAATTCTTTAATAAATAATCAACCACAATGCCTATTAGGCCTACTGCCGCAGCAAAAATAAACCAGTCGAATTTCAAAGTCGTTCGCGAAATGACTAGGCTATAGCCTACCGGGTGGCGCAAGTGACAGGGCAAAACAGCAGCAACTGCGGCATTTTAAAAGGTAAGTTTCCTATCTGTTTATATAAAAAAAATAAAAAAAAACATGGCGCAAGATCTTGTAAAAAAAAAAAAATGAAAAAAAAAAAAAATTTCATTATTTGAACAAAAATGAGACTGATTGAATATGTAAAAATATAAACAAACAAGGCAGAGAATAAAACAAACTTTTAGGGAAAAAATATAGGCCTATTATGCTACAACAGAATTGGTTAACATTAACGAAAGCAAAACATGTAAAAATCCATTTCAAACAAAATAAAACAAAACAAATTCGTGGCCGAGTGGTAGGCTATAACTATTCAATTATTCTATTCAGACGATAGCTCTGTGGTCAATGCATTAACAATAGCCTTTCGGAGCTTCAAACGATCTGAGATCGAATCTCAGTGTAGCCGACAGTGTTTATGTTTTTCCGTTCTTGATGCTTGCTTAAATATGCATCTGTTTATTAAAGTCAATCATCTTGTTTAATTATCAATTGTACATTACAACATAAATTTGCTACATTCCAATTGAGCCGCTTTTTTGTGTGTGTGAATCATTCACGAGATTGAGATGACTGACAGTGATACCCGGCCATAGCAACGGTAGACATTTTTCAAAACAGATCGAACAAATCAGAAAAATACTTTCAATGCAGTATTGCTTTCAAATAAAAAATAAACAATGAAAATGTAAAAGAAAAAGAAAAAGAAAATTAATTAAGTTTGAAAACCCATCGCACATTTCAAGGTACGAATAAAGTGTCGGGACAGTTTATTTATTTAAACAGGGTTGCATCGTTTATTCCCTTTGTGATGCAAAATAAGAAACACAGAATCTTATTCTTGCAACATTTTAAATTTCTATTGTCAAAGAAATTGCAGCTAAATAAAAAAATTAAAACGGTACAAAACGAAAAAAGTTCAAAGCAACATAAATTAAGAACAGGCGTTTTTCTTTGCCTCTCTCGCGCTGGATATTTTTTTTGTAAGTTTGGTCTCCCTCACTGCGCGCGGCGGGTCTTTCTCGAAATTAAGCATTTCAGCGTAAAAAACACCATACAGCTGATAATACTGTATATGTCGCTGTGTGTCATCCACACAAATCACGAAAGAAAAAACTGTAACAAATAGCTTTTGTTCCTTCAAAGATAAAGCATGCCTTGCTGAATTCACCTTACAATAAAACGAGGTGGGTCGCGAATTAAAGAGCTCTGTATCTGCTAAATTGAAATTGTGTGTGGAAAACCTTTAAATACAATCAATAAAACTACAATATTTATAATTTAATAAGATATAGGGCCTACATATGGACTTTTGGAGATTTTGAGATTAATCCTTAGAAGAATTTTGCCTTTGCCTTCTCATCAGGCTGGCTCCGACACTCTCCATATGAAAGACGGAACATTAACACCTCTGTCCTGCACCCCCACGATAAACCAACTATTGCCTTCTCCAAACCCCCCACAGGCTAGCTGAGTTTGCAAAACAAAACAAAGAGTTCGCCACTCGTCGTGGTGTGCCAAAACACTTAATTATAAACTTAAATATTTCATTCAAAACAATCTCAAAACGCTTTGTGACATTTTGAAAAGCCGTGGATGCATTACTGCCACTGGAACCAACGGCACTTGGTGTTTTAAGCCCCCAACGGCGCCTTCCAGGCAGCGAGGGGATGGGTAGGTTTAAGGTTGAGGGTAGGGTTAGTTGCCTCTAAGGAGCCATTGGGGGCTTAAAACACCATCGAGCCCCATGAACGCAACAGAATACTGGTTCTGATTTTATTGTTTGTCGTTTAAACGTCATATATATATATATAAATTTTAACAGAACTGCTTTTGAAATTACGATTGGAATTATTATAGGCTACTGAAGTAAAGTCATTGTATAATATTTATTCCTTAGTGTAATATGGAAATGCATGGTGATTTTTATTTTGTAAATAGGCTATAAGCAAAAAACTATGTTTTAGAACTAGACAAATCTCTCTGCATCAACAATAGACTATAAAATGCATTAATAGGCTAATATACAAATATCAGTAGTCCAAGTTAGTTCGGGATTCGAACCCGTGTCATCTAAATGATCGTAACGTAAGTTCAACCACTCGGCCACGATTCACTCTTTGCGACGTTCCAGTGTGTGTTCGCTCACACGAGCGAGAAGCGCTCTTCATTCAAATGAACGCGCCGCCGTGTTTGTCGAACACTAATTCAACATGCCAGAATAAAACCTGGCTTTAGAACAATGCATAGCGCCACTCGTCGTGGTGTGCCAAAAAATTTACAATAATTTAGTTTCATTTATTTCATTTATTTCATTTATTTCATTTATTTCATTCATTTATTTCAGTGTTAATGTTTGAGTAAAAAAAAATTCTCTACAAATTATATTAACACAAAGTCGGCTATAAGAATCCTTTATAGGCTACGTAAAAAAGCAAAGGGCTTACAGTCTTAACATTTAGGCTACTTTGCTTAAATTCGATACATTTATTTTCAGTAGGGCCTAATAAATTTGTAGGGATGTAATTTCAGTATGCTTTACCAACGCTATGTATTCAATTAAAGTTCCAAGAGGTCTGGTCTCTATATTTCCTTCCCAGCTGACACTAATATGCAAGTGCACAGCAAAAATCACAACTTGTGCTTGCTGCGAACGCAAGTTATTTAAGGTGTCTCAACTGTACACAGTCTACCCTACAATGTGAATTCGTTACAAGGTTTCATTTAATTAAATTAATGTGCAGCAATTTGTACAAATAGAGTCTATAGGCCTACTATACTGTTGTAGCCATTAAATAATCTCATTTAGTATCATATTTGTTAAAATATTTAATAATATTTAATAAGTAAGAGAAGCAAATATAACAGACACTAATCATGGAGGCGCCCGCGCGGTCACTTGCATTGCACGTCAGCTGGAGCGCATCTCATCCTCCTAACTTAACGAAACTCAGCGTATGCCTCACACAGACATGATAAATACATCAAATACACAGAGCTTGAAATGTCTTCAAACGAAATAATTCAAAACGAAAAGAAAAAGGCTACTCTCTGATTATGTCTTTATGTGCATTTCTCTCTAGGTGCGTTCACTACAAATATGGCGATCGTCAACTTCATCTTTGCAGTCGACACTGTCAGAAAACACTTGTTTATTGATAAAAATCAATGCACGCATCACCGGATTTACAAATACACATCTTGCTTGTTGCACGCACACATATTATGTCGAAAAAACGTCTCGGTTACGTATGGTAACCCTCGTTCCCTGAGTCCAGGGAACGGAGACGCCTCGTCGGGGGAGTTCCCCTGACGAATTGGGATCACGCTAGGGAGACCAATTGCCTTCGAGTGAATTAAAACGAGCCAATGAACATTGGCATGCAAGGTTTGCATTCCGCGGCCCGCCTACCAGTGCGGGTATAAGGCGGAATCAAGCGCATACACAAACGCTTTTCGCTGAGGAGCCGAACGGTGTCCAGTCCTCCGCGAAGGTACAGCAGCATGGCGACGGGACGAGGCGTCTCCGTTCCCTGGACTCAGGGAACGAGGGTTACCATACGTAACCGAGACGTTCCCTTTCGTCAGCAGGGAACTCCGACGAATTGGGATCCCTACCAACACGCCATGGTGCTGGCCCCTTCCAGCGCCCAGCTAAGCTACAGCCCTGCAGCAGTTTCCAGAAATTTTGCGGGAGCTAGCTAGGGAATCACACTGCTGTTCCGCAAGACCCAATCAGTGGATATTGGATAACACTGGGAAAGCGTGTCCGACCCCAAGGATATAATAGGGGGGGGGGGGAACGCTGCGGAAGCTGAGGCAGCCTAGAGGAAGGCCCTCAATACACATATGTACTAACCACGTAGGGTAGTGAAACATATGGCAGTCCTTGAAGGTAGTCCCAGTCCGGAGGAGTGAGGAGCATACTCAACAAGGACGACAGAATGAGTCTGTCAAGGGGAAGACACGGCTGAACTGCACGTGGCAATCATGGGTCGCCGCAGGGACCACTGGAAAAACACCCAGTCTACTAGCAACTCCTTACTGAAGTAGCAGACCTGGTGCCGGGCGGTCCGCAACGCCTGGCACCGGAGGGGGTGATGGAGGAACTCACGAGGTTAGCCGTTTGTTGGGTAACCAACGGAGCAAAAAGACGCACGTATCCGCTCACGGAATGGCGTCGCAAGCCGACACACCTATTCCCTCTAATTACTGGCCGTAGCAAGTACTCGGGAGGAAACAGATTCCACACGTAGGCTATAAAACCTAGCGAACGTGTTCGGTGTCGCCCAGCCCGCAGCTCTACAAATGTCTGTTAGCGAAGCGCCTTGTGCCAGAGCACAAGAAGCGGCAACACTCCTAGTGGAGTGAGCCCGCAACCTGGGTGGGCAGGGCTCACCCTGGGACTCATAAGCCCTGGTGATAGCATCCACTAGCCAGTGGGCTAACCTCTGCTTGGAGACAGCCTTCCCCTTCTGCTGGTCTCCATAACGAACAAAGAGCTGATCTGAGGTCCTAAAGCTTTGCGTTCTGTCTATATAACCCGGAGGGCCCGGACGGGACAGAGAAAAGCTAGGGCTGGGTCTGCCTCCTCCTGGGGCAGCGCTTGCAGGTTCACTACCTGGTCCGCGAAGGGAGTGGTAGGAACCTTGGGCACATATCCGAGCCGGGGTCTCAACACAACGTGAGAAAGGCCGGGCCCGAACTCTAGGCACGATTCGTCGACCGAAAAAGCCTGCAGATCCCCCACCCTCTTGAAAGAAGCCAATGCTAACAGGAGTGCTGTCTTAATGGACAGGATATTATTTCGACTGTCAGCAAAGGCTCAAAAGGAGGACTTTGGAGCGCTTTGAGCACTAAAGTTAAGTCCCAAGAGGGTACAGGGTGCAAGTAGCGAGGTGGATTTAGCCTCCTAGCACCCTTGAGGAATCTGATGACCAGGTCGTGCTTCCCCACGGACTTACCTTCAACTACATCGTGATGCGCGGCTATTGCGGTAACATACACTTTGAGGGTGGAGGGAGACAGCCTTCGCTCCAACCCCTGTTGTAGGAAGGAGAGCACTACACCGATCGGGCAAGTTCGTGGGTTCTCCCCGTGGGAAGAACACCAGCCGACGAACAGGTTCCACTTCAGAGCATAGAGGCGCCTCGTAGAGGGGGCTCTAGCTGAAGAGATGGTATCTACCACTGCCTGTGGTAGGCCATCTAGAACCTCCGCGTCCCGTCCAGGGACCAGACATGGAGTTTCCAGAGGTCTGGACGCGGGTGCCATAGGGTGCCCCGTCTCTGAGAAAGAAGGTCGTTCGTCAGAGGAATCGGCCAAGGAGGGGCTGTCGCGAGGAGCATGAGTTCTGGGAACCAAGTCCGGGTTGGCCAATACGGGGCCACCAAAAGGACTTGCTCCTCGTCCTCCCTGACCTTGCACAGAGTTTGTGCAAGAAGGCTCACTGGGGGAAACGCATATTTGCGTAGGTCCCGGGGCCAGCTGTGTGCCAGGGCATCCGTGCCGAGAGTCCCTTCGGTCAGGGAGTAATACCACTGGCAATGGGTCGTGTCCGGAGAGGCAAACAGGTCTACCTGTGCGGCTCCGAAGATTCGCCAGATCAGCTGGACCACCTGGGGATGAAGTCGCCATTCTCCCGGAAGGGGGGACCGACGTGAAAGTTCGTCGGCCACACGATTGAGCTCCCCGGGGACATGAACGGCACGAAGCGACCTCAGATGCTTCTGACTCCATAGGAGGAGGTGGGAGGCGAGTCGCGACATACGACGGGAGCGTAGACCACCTTGTCTGTTGATGTACGCAACGGTCGCAGTGCTGTCCGTACGGACCAGTACGTGTTTGTGTCTGAGAAACCCCTTGAGGCGACACAAAGCTAGGTGTACTGCTTGCAACTCTAGGCAGTTGATGTGCCAATGCAGCTGGGGCCCCGTCCACAGACCCGAGACTGCATGCCCTCTGTACGTGGCCCCCCAGCCCTTGGCAGAAGCATCTGTGAAAACCACAGCATGCCTGGAAACCTGGACTAGGGGCACTCCGGCCCGTAGAAACCCAGGATCCAACCAAGGGGAGAAGGTTTGGCGACAGCTCGGGGTGACTTTGACCCGGAACTTGCCGCTCTGCCACGCCCACCTCGAGACTCGATCGCGAAGCCAGTGCTGGAGCGGTCTCATATGCAACAGACCGAGCGGCGTTACTGCGGCTGCGGCTGCCATATGCCCCAGGAGCCTCTGAAATTGTTTCAGTGGAACCGCTGACTTGCCTCGAAAAGACTTGAGGCAGTTGAGCACTGAATGGACGCGTTCCTCCGTGAGGCGCGCAGTCTGGGCGACCGAGTCCAGCTCCATACCGAGATAAGAAATCCTCTGCACAGGGGAGAGTTTGCTCTTGTCCCAGTTGACCTGAAGCCCCAACTGACTGAGGTGCCGGAGCACCATGTCCCTGTGATCGCACAACACATCTCGCGAGTGTGCCAGAATGAGCCAGTCGTCGAGGTAGTTGAGAATGCGAACGCCTTGTTCTCTCATGGGAACAATGGCCGCCTCCGCGACTTTCGTGAAGACACGGGGCGACAGGGCCAGCCCGAAGGGTAGGACCTTGTACTGATATGCTCGACCCTTGAAAGCAAACCGAAGGAACGGTCTGTGTCGAGGAAGAATCGAGACATGAAAGTACGCGTCCTTCAGGTCGATCGCTGCAAACCAATCCTGGGGACGGATGCACTCGAAAATGCATTTCTGCGTGAGCATCTTGAACGGGAGCTTGTGCAGGGCCCGATTCAATACTCGCAGATCCAGGATTGGCCGTAACCCACCGCCTTTCTTGGGTACAATGAAGTAAGGGCTGTAAAACCCTGACCTCATATCGGCTGGAGGGACCGGCTCGATCGCGTCCTTCGCCAGTAGGACGTCGATCTCTTTCCGCAAGACCGGGGCATCCACTGGACGCACATGGGTGAAGTGGACGCCCCTGAACTTGGGAGGCCGGCGTGCAAATTGAATTGCATAGCCGAGCCGGTTGGTGCGGATGAGCCAGCGCGACGGACTCGGGAGCTCTAACCAGGCTCTGAGAAACCGCCGCAACGAGCCCACCCGCACGACCGGCGTACCCGCGGAGGGGCAGCGAGGTGGAGGGCAGGGACACGGCTCTGGTGGCATTGTGGCGGCCGAGAGCGGGGTCTGGGTGTGTATTTGAACAACACCTACCTGCCTCCACCGGGGGACAGACGGCAGAGAAGACCCGAGAGTGTTCTGCTGCGGTCTGTCGCCTGGCGAGGGAAGGGGAGGAGACAAGGAGCAAGGCCCGAGGGCGGCTGCTGGTCTCGCCTTCCCGCCCAGCGACAGACAGGAGTGGCGTGACCGAGGTGGCGCCACTGCTATCTGAGAGCTGGGGAGAGAGGACTGAGAGTGGCGAGACCCGAGGGTGGCGCACACTGACGTCCTACTCTTGAGCGGGAGAGACTGCATGTTCGGCAGTCCCAACCGTGAATGACCCAGAGGAGGAAGAAACTGCTCTTTTTTAGGTTTTGGGTACCACCGACCAGCTGGTCGGCGGCGGAACAGAGACTAGAAAAATTTAACAAAGGATTCTCCACCCGGCCCTCCTCCGGGGGAAGGAGTGGTGATGACACACACTCCCAAAGAGCAGCTTTCGTCACACTCTCTGGGTCGCTCCTCTCAGGGTCATTTCCCCTCCTTTTGCTGGGGGGGGAAACGAACTCCGAGCGGGCTGGTTTTAAGGCGCTTCTGGACCACAGTGTGGACATCGTCTGACCGAAGGCCAGCGCTGTGACTAATCACGGTCAGTCATAAAGCGCAGCTCTACTCCGAGTCAGAACTACCCACGTGCACTGAATGTGCAGGGGTAGTGAGAGAGGAAAAACTTCTGCAGATTTAGGCATGTTTGGCTTGCCATATTGGCACCAAAATACTTCCATACTGCCAAAAAATTTCACACACATCTAGGCACTTTAGACCCAGGAAGTGTGGCTGTCAAGTCTGAACCTTCAGCATGAGAACACACCATTACAGTAGGAACTCAGCATCATTTTCAGAGTATAACAGCCCTCTCTCCGATGTAGCAATCGACATCTGTCCTCCCCTGGGGCCCCGAATGAAATGCTTGGTCCCTCATGATAAGGACCAAAATCCCACTCAAAGCCTCGACGGCACACGGCACGCTGAGCGGCTCAAGCCTTTACGAGAAAGGGGAGGCGAACAACGTGCCGACGTGGTCATGCACTCATGAGAGAACATGAACCACCCATAAACGCCGTCTCAACACACTGATTAGGCATGTGAAACAGCGATCATGGCCGTCAACCAGGCATGCAAGACAGTGAACGTGGCCATCGCTGGCACACGGCACGCTGAGCGTTCAAGCCCTCAGGCAAGACGAACAACGTGCCGACGTGGTCATGCTCTCATGTAGAGAGCACAAACCACCCACGAACACAGTCTCAGCATGTTTGTGATGCGCTAGAGGAGTGGGAAGCTCGTGAGGGTCTTTCACCTGGCGAGACATTCCGCACTGTAACCCTCAGATCACCAATGTTATTTGCCAAAGTAGCCCTCTCCTGGTGCACCAGAAGAGAAACTAGATCGGGAAACAAGCAAAGGGACTCACCTCATAGAGGCACGCGAGTCTTGATCTTGACCACGCATCTTGAGCGCCGAATGACGCGCGTTGGGTTGCCGTGACAACCCACGCTGTCAACCGGCGCTCGACGGCACACGGCACGCTGAGCGGCTCGAGCCTTTAAAAAGGGGAGACGAACAACATGCCGACGTGGTCATGCACTCATGAGAGAACATGAACCACCCACGAACGCAGTCTCACACACTGATTAGGCATGTGAAACAATGAACGTGGCCGTCAAATAAGGACAGGAACGATCGCATCCAGAAACACACGAGTGAAACGTCATCCTGAAAAGGACGCGATCTTCACTCGTGTTGCTCTTTCAGGAAGAAATTACTCTCTTTATTGTGCTGAAGCACACAGGGACCCAACGCGGCGACACAGCGGGGAAACTGCAAGCCCGCTGTGCGCACTCAACCGTTTACCAGCTGTAAAAACAGCTTTTGAATTAACAGCGTGTAGACGCAGCCGGCAGACAGGAAATCGCGCGGTCGCTGAAACGCCGTCTCACCAACACAGAGAGGTCCCTTCCCGAAACAGCAGACTCGTAGAGCGTAAGATAAATACAATCTTAAAACTCATTCACTCAGAGAGGACACAACCGGTCGGCTCCGAAGCAGAAAGCGTTTGTGTATGCGCTTGATTCCGCCTTATACCCGCACTGGTAGGCGGGCCGCGGAATGCAAACCTTGCATGCCAATGTTCATTGGCTCGTTTTAATTCACTCGAAGGCAATTGGTCTCCCTAGCGTGATCCCAATTCGTCAGGGGAACTCCCCCGACGAGGCGTCGGAGTTCCCTGCTGACGAAAGGGAACGAAATATTATGTTGAAATAACATTATTATTAATAATACATCTTTTAGAATATTTGATTAAATGCTGATTGTTGCGCTTGTTCAATTTAATAAAATTAAAACTTTATTGTGATAATTAAAATAATTGAAAATTAAATATTTAGTGGCCAAGTTTTGCTAATTTATTATATAGGCTATTATATGCCTATTGCCTATATTAAGTAGGTCATATTAAGACAAGGCATATATTAAGTTATTTTAGCTGTTATGAGAAAAATAAATCTAACGAAATCTAAAATCTAAATCTAATAAATCTAAAACAAAATTCTAACGCCAATTCAACATGCCAGAATAAAACCTGATTTTTGAACAATGCCTAACGCCACTCGGCCTGGTGTGCCAAAACACTACATTTTAAACTTCAATGTTTGATTCAAAACAATCTCAAAACGCGTTATGACATTTTTTTAAAGCAGTAGCCTAGCCTATATACATTAAGGGCATTGAAACCAGGATCTTAACTAAAACGCGTTCCGCGTAATCTCTAAAAAATTATGCCACACTACTCAATGTATTATTTTTTTTAAGGACTGCTTTTGAAATCACTATAAATTACTATGCAATTGTATCGCTCACGAGAGCTCTTCATTTATCTAATTCCTCAATAGAATAGTAAAAATATTCAGCGTCATTGCTCCTAATATCGTCTCTATTTTTAACTTTTGATTCTATTTTTTCAGTTCTAAAATTGATTATATCTTTGGTTCTATTCTGTTGTAGCCTAATAGGCCTATTTATATATATGAAAAATATGCCTATTAGGCTTAGGGTTTTATATTTAACCCACTTACATTTTAAAATACGGCAATTGCTGCTGTTTTGCACAATGTCCCTTTGCGCCACCTGGCGGTCATTTTGGGAACGACTTTGAAATGCGGCTGGTTTATTTTTGCCGCGGTGATTTCGCCGCGGCAGCTGGCGCGGCGGTATTAGGCATTCTGGTTGTCCACCATCTGTATGAGGAGTTTCTGGGTGTTTCTCCCTCAGTTATGCTTCAAGGTCTTGATTGTGGCATTTATTTGAGGTTTAGAATCCATTATTCCTGTAATTCTTTTGCCTTTTATGAATTTAATAAAGAGCTCTGTCTCGTCTTCTGTCCAAACACACTGCGTCGTCTACGTCAGGTGACTGTAAATGCGCAAACACTGTTTCGATTGCAGTTTTGCGAAATATTTCTTGTTTGAATGGCCTGATAAACCTCCTCATGTGAGCGTAAAAACTTTTGCCGGACTCGTCCGTTGCCCTGGAAGGTTTCTCTCTGGTACGCTCTGATAGGAACGACAACTCAGGCAAGAGCAAAGGGGGCGGTATTTGTGTTTACGTTAACCAAAAGTGGTGCTCGCAATTCTCCGTGAGAGAGCGGCTCTGTGACTCCGACATAGAACTGGTATGTGTAAGCCTTAGGCCTTTTTATCTTCCATGCGAATTCGGGAACATTTTAATATGTACTGTTTATATTCCACCTAGTGGGAATGCTGCAAATGCAGCTAAACTTACAGCAGACTGTGTTCATAGACAATTAAGTCGTACCCCTGAAGCACCTTGTTTCATTTTAGGGGATTTTAATCATTGTAAACTTGACGCTGTGTTGCCTGGATTTGATCAATATGTGGACTGTAATACGAGAGGCAAAAACATCTTGGACAAATGTTATGGGAATGTTAAGAATGCCTATACAGCTAAGGTTAAACTGCCATTAGGCTCCTCTGATCATAATGCTGTCCATTTAATTCCGACATATAAGTCCATGCTTAGGAGCAGTAAACCACAAATTAAAACTGTATATGTGTGGAATGATGATGGAATTGAAACGTTAAAAGGATGCTTCTCTTGCACTGACTGGAACGTCTTTCAAAGTTTGGATCTAGAGGAGGCCGTAGAGACTATGACAGATTATATACTTTTCTGTAAAGATAATGTGTTAGACCAAAAAATAATAACTATATATCCAAACAATACATCTTATATCTCTAAGGAAATTAAGGAGTGCATAGTACAGAAAAAAATGGCTTTTAGGAGAGGAGACCTTGCAGCTATGAAAGATGTACAGAAGGAACTGAATTATAAACTAAGGAAAGCTAGGAGAAAGGGGAGGGAGAAATTTGAGGCCCATTGTTTGACTATGAATACCAAAGAATTATGGGATTCTATGAAATATATGACAAACATGGCTCCAGCCAAAAGATCTATCAATGTGATAGATGAGATGTGAGATCTATTAATGTGATTTGCAAAGGCAAATGAGCTGAACGACTTTTATTGTAGATTTGATGTAAGAGACTTCTCACAGGAGCAGGCAAATGCACTGGATGCCTTGTCTATATCGGATAATCCTAAAACAATTATTGACCAGAACATGATGGAGAGACTGTTTTCACAGGTCTGTCCTAACAAGGCTTCTGGGCCGGACGGCATCTCTGGGCGGTTACTAAAATCTTGTAGTAGAGAGCTGGCCGAAGCCTGGTGCCCTATTTTTCAGAAATCTATAGACACGCATACAGTTCCCTCTATGTGGAAGAGCTCCACTATTATCCCTGTCCCAGAAAAGGCTAGCTGTGAGGAGAATAATGATTATCGTCCAGTAGCACTTACTTCAATAATAATGAAGTGTTTGGAGAAAATTATGATTAATTTAGTAAAAACAGACGTGAGTGGTCTATCAGACCCATTTCAGTTTGCCTATAGGAGCAATAGAAGTACAGATGATGCTGTTATAGCTATAACACATTTCATAAATAGGCATCTAGAGGATCCTAGCTCGTATGCACGTCTTTTATTTGTAGATTTTAGCTCAGCTTTTAATATGTTGGAACCACATCTTTTAATTGCAAGGCTGAATGATTTAAAGTCAATCCATCTATTATAAAATGGTATTATTCTTTTTTGACCAATCGCAGGCTATATTGTAGATATATGTCACACTGTACAGCCCTGTACAGGACCCTTTTAATGAGCATTTGGTGTAGGTCTACTAGGCATAGAGATATCTGAACATCTTTGCCAAGCACAAACCAGTACAGAAGTAGCCTAATCAATAATTAAAGTGCAAGCTGAGAAACTGAAGTGGATATGGAGAAAAGCTTCTTTATATGCCATTGCCTACATTTTAAACGGATGTCTGCCAATAGGCCTAAAACATTACATATATGCAGTGTTGGGTAAGTTACTTTAAAAAAGTAATTAGTTATAGTTACTAGTTACTTCTCACAAAAAGTAACTGCGTTAGTAACTGAATTACATCATTACAAAAGTAACTAATTACCAGGGAAAGTAACTATTGCGTTACTTAAAAAAAAAAAAAAAGTTTAAATATAAGACATTTCTTGGATACCCCCAATATGAAATGTTAAATGAATTAAATGGACACTAAATAGAACATGCTTCTTAAGAAATGTACCAAAAATAAATAAATAGTAATAGAAAATATAGCCTACATACACATACACTAGTGCATAAAATGATAAAACTCACACACCTTTACAACTGGTAGACTGTATTGCCTACTTGAAGTATTTTCTTCCTCACAATATTAAGTTTAACAAAAAGTGCTCTCAATATAATACTGAACAATATACCAACATAAATAATAATAATAAAATATAATCTTTTGGGGCTTTATTTTTATAACCTACAGAGAACGTCATCATCAGAGGTTAGCCAAATTCTAGTCGTGTTTGCCGCACAACAACCGGTCAAACAAATAGCCATATTTGAACGTTCCCAGCAGGTAATTTGGGAGTTTATGTTAGGCTATATAAACTAATTAAAACATTGCATATGATACCAATATGATACAGAGATTATTCTAATGCTGAAATGTGTAATTTATTTATAAATGAAGTATTTATGCTCGTTGCTCGGACACATTCGGTCTCTGTCGCGCACTGTCGAGCGCGTTCTCGGACACACTCGGTCTCTCTCGCGCACTGTCGAGCGCGTTCTCGGACACACTCGGTCTCTCTCGCGCACTGTCGAGCGCGCTGGCTCGCGGCATTCGCCTCGCTTTTGTCCAGTCCGGCGCCTCATAAACACACACACAGAGAGAGCCTACTCGGATGAAAACTGCTCCAGTGAGCTCAATTATAGTAACGCCGCATTTTTATTGACAGTAACGGCAACGGCGTTGTAACGGAGGAAACAGTAATTAGTTTGATTACTCGTTACTGACAAAAATAACGCCGTTAGTAACGCCGTTTATTTATAACGCCGTTATTCCCATCACTGCATATATGGTTATTGTGACAGAGACTGGGACTCCAGGTTAATAAGATTCTGACTGAGTAGCAAGATATGAATTCAATTGTGATTCTGTGAGAATTCACAGATCCAGTTTCTCTTTTTTAATCTTCCTCTTAACATTTAAAGGAATCTACGTGTGTGTGTGTGTGTGTGTGTGTGTGTGTGTGTGTGTGTGTGTGCTCAAATATGGCTTCTGGAGAGCAAATGAAGGATAAAATATGAATTACTAAACAGACATTAAGAAGTTCCCCATACTTTTAGAGTTACAACTAACAGCCACTAGAGGCAGCAGCGTATAAGAGATGAACTGACAGCTAGTAAATCTTTGAACATGGAGTGCTAATGATAATAAATGTAATATGTCAGGCTCACAATTTTTACAATTGAAGTGCTATAAAAGTTGTAGAAATGACTAATTCAATGTGCATTGTTTTAAAAAAATCTTTATTGATATGCAAATAGACAATAGACATCCAGCAAAAGAAAAATGGCAAGTGTTTATTTATTCATGGCACATGCATTTTGTTTCTTTATATGCAGCCCAATGTTATCCAATGAGTTGTTTGCATTATTTAGGTATTTTATTTAAATTGTATTACATTTTTGGTAACATTTTCTTGCAAGAAAATTATATCTATGAAAAGTTTCAGTCTGGATTCAGACCGCACCATAGCACTGAAACTGCGCTCGTTAAAATCACAAATGATTTACTTTTAGCTTCTGACCAAGGCTGTATCTCAATACTAGTTTTACTTGATCTTAGTGCTGCGTTCGATACTATAGATCACACAATACTCTTAGATCGACTACAAAATTATACTGGTGTTCAAGGACAAGCATTAAGCTGGTTCGGATCATACTTATCTGACCGCTACCATTTTGTCTATTTAAATGGAGAAAAATCGATCATAACTCCAGTAAACTATGGAGTGCCGCAGGGATCTGTGTTAGGCCCTCTATTATTCTCAGTATATATGATGCCACTTGGAAATATTATAAGGAAACATGGAATTAGTTTCCATTGTTATGCTGATGACACTCAAATCTATATTTCATCACGGCCAGATGAAAACGCTAAATTATCCAAATTGACAGAGTGTGTTAACGATATAAAAGATTGGATGATGCGTAATTTTCTTTTATTAAATCCAGACAAGACAGAGGTACTAATCATCGGTTAAAAAACCCGCCCACAAAACCTCTCACAATACAACTTTAATATAGTAGGATGTCCTGTTACTTCATCCTCTACAGTAAAAGACCTGGGTGTTATACTAGATTGTAACCTGTCTTTTGAAAATCATATTTCATATGTTACAAAAACCGCCTTTTTCCATCTTAGAAACATTGCTAAGCTACGTAATATGCTATCAGTTTCTGATGCAGAAAAGTTAGTTCATGCGTTCATGACCTCGAGACTAGATTACTGTAATGCTTTATTAGCCGGTTGTCCTGCATCCTCAATTAACAAGCTACAGTTAGTCCAGAATGCCGCCGCTAGAGTTCTTACTAGATCAAGAAAATATGATTTTATCATCACTGCATTGGTTACCTATAAAGTTCCGTATTAATTACAAGGTATTGCTACTGACTTATAAAGCCCTAAACGGCTTAGCTCCAGTTCCAATTTTTTTTCTCCATTAGGTCACTTGATGGAGTTTTTCGGTTCCTTGCCACTGTTGCCTTTGGCTTGCTCAGTTGGGGATATTCTGGGGATATTTAATTCAATAAATCAATAAATTCCACTAGAAACAAACCTTGTTGTATTATTTTAATTTAATACTGTGAAGCTGCTTTGATACAATCGCTATACAAATATACTTGACTTGACTTGATTTTACAATAAGGTCTCATTTGTTAATGCATTAAAGGAGTCATAATGTTGTGTTACCTTGGATACCCAAATGCTCTATTATAGTATTTTAGGCACTTCTAAAAAAGAAAAGTGGAAAAAAAAATCAACACAGAGCCCCTCAGACCCTTATTTCTAAAGGCATTATTGTCTCGCGAGATCTGATGCGATGTTTTGGCTGTCGTGGACGGTCATTATAATAATGCAAATGAGGGGCGCGTTGATTGAAAAAAAAAAAGACTCATATGCAAAAAAAAATGTATTTTACTACTTCCAAGCGGTACAAAAACATAGACAAAATACTGCAATAGCTCAATAAATGTGACGGTACTTATTGTTAGTGAAATTGTAATCACAACCAAAGAAAAAAGAAAAAATACACCATTGCCAGACACATTCTTACAGAAGCCCCACTAACTGAAAGCTATTTTCAAACTGCATGTTTTGCATGAGTTTGGCTAATAATGTTTAGTGGTATATTGTTTTCATACTTGCATTTAAACAGTTTTAGCCACTGAGCATGGACTCCTGTACCGTCACTACTGTAGCTGCTAGTGTAAAACAAAGTGGAAAGATGTGGCTAGCATTCGTAGAGTCCATTCCCCGTGTTTACCTCGAAGGTAAAGTTACATACAATAGCCGCATTAGCTGTTAGCTGCTATTTGTTAACCACAGTAGAGCAATAAAAACACAGTCTTACCTTTTCAATTTCTGGCAAGTCCCTGATGGTTGGGATGGCACCTTTTCCCAAACGGAGCTTCGAGGCCAAGTTCGCCTGATACTGCCCCAAATTTGTAAAAGATTCCGGTGTAAAATGTTTAGCACACACACCTAACGATACGCCACTTGAAAGAGTTGTTGGGACAGCGTCATTAAAAATGAATTTCATCCACTGTTCCCTGATAGTTTCGTCCGTTTTTGGTAGATAAAACACATTTGCATGTTGTTTGTGGCAGTCACCCACAGAGCATCTCAGGTGCGCACTCGATTTCTCCATCTTTCTCGAGTCAACTAAACTGAATCTGAGGGGGAGACGGAGAGGGGCGGGCATAGGTTTGCGGTGTCCATATTTGGTATATCCTCCCCCGTCTTGACGTCAAGAAGGGGAAGAAATCAAAATCTCGTTTTTTCGTGCGCGTGCACGTGGCCTATTTTACAAACCCCGAGGTAAACAAACGCTTCACTTTTAAATATCGGCTTCCCGGCCAGTGTATAATCATTATGCAATCATAACATACATTGATTCTCATGGAAAAGTGAAATTTCTACATTATGACTCCTTTAACTAACATGAACTAACAGAGAGCAATAGCCTTTATTAATGTTAGTTAATAAAATATTAGTGTTCATGTTAGTTCACAGTGCATGTTAACAGATACAACTTTGGATCTTAAAAATGTCTTATAAAATGTTGAGCTTAACATTAACTAAGATTAATAAATGCTGTAGAATATTGTTCATTAATTGTTGGTTCATGTTAACTAATGCTAACAAAATGAAACCTTAGCCCATTATAAAGTGTTACCATTTTTTAATAAAGAAAGCCATAGGAGTGTAAAATTAATTTTAAAAGTTAAGGAATCTCCTCTATTCGCCTCTGAATAAAATACAGTCAAACATATAAAATGTTCCAGCGCTCAATCTGAATAGTCTGTAATATAATCTGTGGCGTTCAGCGTGTCCACCGCCTCACTGCGCTGTTATATGGGGAAGATGATATTTTACGTCAGTAATGCCGAGTACAAAGCTTAGCCTACATAATAGGCCTAATAGTTCAGCTTGATTCGCAGATCATGAAACATCTGGATTCGTGCCGAATGAGGAATGTAGGCTTTTTTCATTTAAATTAATTCGTTTGGCATCTTATTTAGTTTTATTTAAATAAAAAACCTGTTCCTCACCTTGAATATATATATCCATAGAAGCTGGCATGGCATTAAACAAAGAAAAGAAAAGAGAGATATTATTATTATTATTAGTATTATAGCATAAATATTATTATTATTATTATTATTATAAACTAGGCTACAAAAAAAAGTAACACAAAATAACGTTATTAATCTGTATTTGTTCTAATCAAACCGGTTTCTGAACGTTTATAATACAGAAGAAACACAGGATCAGAAACGTTAAAATAGGACTGGTTCTGCTCGAGTGAACCGGGGGATTTTATTCATTTATTCATTTTTACAGATCGTACTTTTAAGTGGCCAATGAATGAACAATATTATTAAAATATTTTAATATGTCTGAAAAGTTCATATCTTTGGCAAAGATAGACATTAAAATGCAGTATCATTTTATGTTAGACTGACATAAGTCACATTTTCGTCATTGTGTCCTTGCAAAAGATCTTTTATATGTTATTTAAATGTCAAAGAAATGAATTCACAGTGTAATAATTCCACAATGTGGGAATTAGGGTTGCTAAAATATTTGCACTTGTAAGTTCACTAAAAAGTTATTGTAACACTCTTTTATGCTACAAACGCCCATGACAAGCATGTAAGAACCATTGATCACTGAATCATTAATATTTTATTTCTATTTGAGCTGTTCATAAACAATATATTCTACTTACAAATGTGTTTCTCACACGTTTATGAGCTCGCCGCTTGCTGTCAATACGCACCAGAGAGAGTTTAACACATCGCTGCACATTATTGTCTTCAGTGCCGCTATAACTGAGAGAGAAACAGGACTGCCCCCTACTGGTGATGTACGGCATGTGCCAGAGAACTTCACCACGGCCGAATCGCCCAATCCCTTTCCCTGTGATTCTTAATGGACACATCTGCACAACTTTTGATTTCAAACATGTATTAATAAATGTTGAAATGAACATCAGCTAAGATTAATAAATGTTGTAGAAGAATCTGTCATGGTTCGTTCATGTTAACTAATGTAGTGAACTAGTGTGTAACAAATGAAACCTTATTGTAGTGTAAGCAAATAATCATCTCTGTGAGTCCATGTAATGCAAGTGGATTCAGAAACCACACAAAGTGAACATGACGGTAATCCATAAACCCCAGCTGATGAATCAGTGCTTCTGAAGTGAAACAAATATTTCAAACTTTTCACAATATAAGCCTTTGCTTCCGGCCAACACACACACATTCATGAGTTCATGTTCGTCTTAAACGTCAGCACGTTCTGAAGCGTGATATAAGCGAGCTGTGAAACTCACAGGAATGCCGCTCATCTTCCGCATCACTTCTGGTGTGAGCTTCAGAACGCACTTGTGTCGCTTCACGCCGATATCATTAACCCGTGTGCGACCATTGGCTGGAAGTGAGTGTTTATAACACTCTTATGGAAAATGAAACAAAGTGAACATGACGGTAATACAAAAAGAAAATATATCCATATATCTGGATCTGAAGTCTCTTCTGCTCACCAAGGCTGCATTTATTGGACTAAAAATACAAAAGAACATTAATGTTATTAAATATTATGACCATTTAAGATAACAGTTTTTTTATTTTAATATATTTTCAAGTGTAATTTATTCCTGTGATCAAAGCTGAATCTCAGCATCATTACTCCAGTCTTCAGTGTCACATGATCCTTCAGAAATCATTCTGATATGATGATTTGATGCTTAAGAAACATTCATTATTATTATTATCAATGTTGAAAACAGTCGTGTACAATTTTCTTTCAGGATTCTTTGATGAATAGAAAGTTACACTTTACTATATATTCACGTAGAAAAGAGCTGTTTTACATTGGAATAATATTTCACAATATTACTGTTATTTTGAATGAAATAAATACAGCAGAAGAGACTTCTTTTTAAAACCTTAAAGATATTAGCGATCCCGCACGTTTGGCTGGTAGTGTATCTGCATGTGTTGCTCTGGAATCATCATTCGTCTCCACAACTGCATAATTACACCAGTTGTCTGTAATATGATGGTATTGTATTATACAATAAGCGAGTACATCATGAATGCCTTTTTTCAAAGCGTGTTTTTGTCCTATCCTGAATCACTACGGTAAGCCTGTAATAAGCGTTTAGACTCGGACTACTTTACAGCGGTCGGGTCGCACCGCGGCGGAGTAACGTTAGCCCAGCGCCTGCGGGACTCACCGCGTCAGAGACATAAACAGAGAGAAGTTTATTAACTGATAGAGCGCTGATTCATCCAGTAGTGAAACAAGTGAAGTCTTTATGAATCAATCATTCAAACCCATTTTAAAAATAGTATGTTTCACCTGTCTGGATCTTACATGTGTGTTCAAGCATATTCTCCCCTTTCTGAGAGGGTGTTCTCCACTGCTGGAGACACTGTAAGCTATAGGAGAGTCCCACATTCTCCAAGAGGATGCAGAAATGTTTATAACAATTATCTGAATAACCCGCGAACAAACACACACACACAAGCACACACACACACACAGAGACACACACACACACAAACACACACACACACACACACATTGGGTTTACATGTTTTATGGGGACTTTCCATAGAAATAATGATTTTTATACTCTACAAACTCTATAATCAATCCCCTAATCCTAACTGATGAATTTTCACAATGTGAACTAATGAGTATTTGTATATATTTCATATTGACAGGATTGTGTTATTTTTAAAGTGTCATGTTTATCTCTGGATATAGGCTTAATGTGTGTCATTGTTCTCTACAGGTTGAGGGATTGTGGTGTGACAGATGAAGGTTGTGCTGCTCTGGCTTCAGCTCTGAGATCAAACCCCTCACACCTGAGAGATCTGAATCTGTCTGGGAATAATCTAGGAGACTCAGGAGTGAAGCTGTTAAAGGATCTGAGGGATGATCCACATTATAAACTGAAGACACTGCAGTAAGAACAGTTTTTAACGATTTTCATCATCTTTTTATTTAAAGTTCAAATGACTGATTTACTCACTAGAAATATAAGTAAATTGTACCAGGTTCAGTAACACCCTGTGTGTGTGTGTGTGTGTGTGTGTGTGTGTGTGTGTGTGTGTGTGTGTGTGTGTGTCCCGTGCACAGACATTTTAAGGGGCAGTGGCCTAAACCAAAAAAGGGGCACTATTTTGTTTTTTTGGGGGGGTTGGCACACTACAAAGTGTGCCAACAACAAAAAATGTAGTTATTTGTATTAGATCTGATCGAGAGTACAATAATTTGATTAGACAAGCAGCTAATTCTAAGAACGTGGATATGTTGTACACAGGGCTGGACTGGGAAAAAAAATAAAAAATCGGCCCTGGTATTTTGGCCCAAACTGGCCCACTATATGATCATAAACACCACCCATATTTGCACGCCCTTAAATATATGCATACCAACTCCAATTCCTTAAAACCACTAATGCCATGTAATGAGTGAGTATATGAACGAGTGAGAGTTAACAGATGAAATAAGTAAAAATTTGGCATTTATTAATACAGTGATGAAGCCTAAATAAAGCTATAATCTGCATTGGCATAGCAATACCAGTGTTTCTCACAGGATTTTTGGTAAAACTGTGGTGGGTGGACCTCGGTCCTTAGGGGGGTTCGGGGGCATGCCTCCCCGTAAGAAAATGTTGTGCATTTTAATGTTAAATTCATCAATCTGGTGCACTTTGAGAGTTCAAGATTAAAAGCTCCAACCCATATTCAGTGTGCAAATTAAACAAAGAAAAATTCAAACCTCTTTTAGTTACAGTGTCTATTTACATTACACCTATTACACCCACATAATAATAGTTATAATATTAATCCAATGACAGTAATAGCCATATTTTGTAAAACAAATGCACTAAAACAATAAAGGAAACTTTCATAATTAGTTTTGTACCAATTTCTATACTTGAAAGAGATAAGCACATGATCTTTTATTTTGGCGGAAAACATGGTTTACAAACGCCTCTCATTACATTTCTAGTGAATTGCGGTAATCGTCAACTATGCAGATGAGGAAATTAACTGGGTTATGGGTTCCTACACTCATGACATAGCCTAAGTGTTTTGAAAGTAGTTCTGCTTACCGCAGGCTCTACACTTTCTCATCTCTCTCCTGATCCTCCTCACTATCATCATCTGCCACAGGAGCTGATGAAGGGCAGGAAACATACACTACCGTTCAAAAGTTTGGGGTCAGTAAGATTTTTAATGTTTTTAAAATAAGTATCTTCTGCTCACCAAGGCTGTATTTATTTGATAAAAAAATGCAAACAAAAACAGTAATATTCTGAAATATTATTCCAATTTAAATCATCTGTTCTCTATGTGAATATACAGTAAAGTGTAATTTATTCCTGTGATCAAAGCTGAATGTTCAGCATCATTACTCCAGTCTTCAGTGTCACATGATCCTTCACAAATCACTCTAATATGAGGATTTGATGCTCAAGAAACATTTATAATTATTATCAGTGTTGAAAACAGTTATTTACATTTTTATTTCATGATGCTTTGATGAATAGAAAGTTCAAAAGAACAGCATTTATCTGAAATCTAAAGCTTTTGTAACATTAAACACTGCCGTTCAGGAGTTTGGAGTCAGTGAGGATTTTTATTTTATTTTTGGGGGAAAGAAATAAAATAAATCAATACTTTTATTCATCAAGGATGAGTTAAACTGATCAGAAGTTACAGTAAAGACATTTATAATGTTAGAAAATATTCTATTGTAAATAAATGCTGTTCTTTTGAACTTTCTATTCGTCAAAGAATTTTGAAAAATAAAAATTTACACGACTGTTTTCAACATTAATCATAACTAGATGCGAAAGTTCGTCGAGACAAACTTTAAGTTGGCTTGAGAAAGTTTGGACCAGAACGTTTTTTGCTAGGCAGTTGCTAGGATGTTATGGGTGGTCGCTATGGTGTTGCTAGGCGGTTGCTAGGGTATTTTGGGTGGTTGCTAGGCGGTTGCTAGGGTATTCTGGGTGGTTGCTAGGGTGTTTTGGGTGGTTGCTAGGCGGTTGCTAGGGTCTTTTGGGTGGTTGCTAGGCGGTTGCTAGGGTGTTTTGGGTGGTTGCTAGGGTGTTTTGGGTGGTTGCTAGGCGGTTGCTAGGATATTTTGGGTGGTTGCTATGGTCTTTTGGGTGGTTGCTAGGCGGTTGCTAGGGTCTTTTGGGTGGTTGCTAGGATATTTTGGGTGGTTGCTAGGGTCTTTTGGGTGGTTGCTAGGCGGTTGCTAGGGTCTTTTGGGTGGTTGCTAGGGTGTTCTGGGTGGTTGCTAGGCAGTTGCTAGGGTGTTATAGGTGGTTGCTATGGTGTTGCTAGGCAGTTGCTAGGGTATTTTGGGTGGTTGCTAGGGTGTTCTGGGTGGTTGCTAGGGTATTATTGGTGGTTGCTAGGTGGTTGCTAGGATATTTTGGGTGGTTGCTAGGGTCTTTTGGGTGGTTGCTAGGCGGTTGCTAGGGTCTTTCGGGTGGTTGCTAGGTTATTTTAGGTGGTTGCTAGGGTCTTTTGGGTGGTTGCTAGGCGGTTGCTAGGGTCTTTTGGGTGGTTGCTAGGCGGTTGCTAGGGTCTTTTGGGTGGTTGCTAGGCAGTTGCTAGGGTGTTATAGGTGGTTGCTATGGTGTTGCTAGGCGGTTGCTAAGGTATTTTGGGTGGTTGCTAGGGTGTTCTGGGTGGTTGCTAGGCAGTTGCTAGGGTGTTATGGGTGGTTGCTATGGTGTTGCTAGGCGGTTGCTAAGGTATTCTGGGTGGTTGCCAGGTGGTGGCTAGGGTGTTCTGGGTGGTTGCTAGACTGTTTTGGGTGGTTGCTAGGGTCTTTTGGGTGGTTGCTAGGCGGTTGCTAGGGTGTTTTAGGTGGTTGCTAGGGTCTTTTGTGTGGTTGCTAGGGTATTTTGGGTGGTTGCTAGGGTGTTCTGGGTGGTTGCTAGGCGGTTGCTAGGGTGTTCTGGGTGGTTGCTATGGTATTCAGGGCGGTTGATATGGTGTTACTAGGGTGGTTGGTAGTTGTCACAGATGGTTACTATGGAGTTTTTATAGAGTTCTTAGCATGATCTTGGCATGATTTAACACTTAACTAATCACTATTAGCATGTAGCTATTCACTGCTAGCATGTGTAGCATGTTGGAAGTGCTGTTTGCTAGCATGAGTCAAAAGAGCCAAACCTCATCTCTATACGATGTTCTGATACAGAGATATAGGTCTTACAAAACGGTTGCTAGGGTACTCGAGTTTGGTTGCTATGGAGTTGCTTGGGAGCTGGAAGATTTAAACTTAAGAAGTTTATAGTGGTTTGAAGTTTACAGTAGTTTACAGTAGTTTGAAGTTTGACAGATAGATAAATAAGTTAGATAGACACACACACACACACACACACACACACACACACACACACACACACACAAACACACACACACACACACACACACACACTAACTCGCTCACACACTCACTCATAAACTCAGTGTGTGTGTCTGAGTTTAGAGTTTATAAGTGTATAAATTGATGAGTTTATAAGTGTATGAGTTCTTGAGTTTTGAGTTTATAAGTTTAAATCAGTTTAGAGTTTATAAGTTTAAATGAGATTAAGAGTTCAGAGTTTATTAATTTAAGAGCTTAAGAGTTCATAAGTTTATGAATTCATTAGTTTATAAGTTAATTAGTTTATAAGTGTTTATAGTTTAGAGTTTATTAGTTTAAATGAGTCTCAATGGCTCATATAGTATATAGAACGGCAGTTTGATTTAGTCTTCAAGGTGTTTAGATTTAAATTTTTGTCGGTTTGAATTTTTTAGAACTCCCCAATGTAAGTCAATGGGAGTTTTTGAATGAGTTTTTTCGAGTTTTGATCGTCATTTTTAGGAAAACCGTAAGTCCGATCAGTCTGAAAAGATAAAGCAACTCGAGTCAGATCAGTTTGAGTGTCTGAGCCGAGTTTGGAGTATGTAGCGTTAAAGCTCTAGGAGGAGTTAGTCTCAGATTTTTTTCCGCTCAGAAGAATAATAATAACTAGATTATAAAGTTCGTCGAGACAAACTTTAAGTTGGCTTGAGAAAGTTTGGACTGGAAAGTTTAAAGTAGTTTGAAGATTAAAGTAGTTTGAAGTTTAATTTAGTTTAAAGTAGTTTGAAGTTTAATTTAGTTTAAAGTTTAAAGAAGTTTGAAGTTTAATTTAGTTTAAAGTTTAAAGTAGTTTGAAGTTTAATTTAGTTTAAAGTTTAAAGTAGTTTGAAGTTTAATTTAGTTTACAGTTTAAAGTAGTTTGAAGTTTTTAGTTTAAAGTTTAAATTAGTTTGAAGTTTAAAGTAGTTTAAAGTTTGAAGTTAAAAAGTTGCTAGGGTATTTCTAGTGGGTTGCTAAGGTGTTCTGGGTGGTTGCTAGGTGGTAGCTGGGGTATTCTGGATGGTTGCTAAGCGGTTGCTAGGGTGTTCTGGGTGGTTGCTATGGTGTTGCTAGGCGGTTGCTAGGGTATTCTGGGTGGTTGCTAGGTGGTTGCTAGGGCGTTCTGGGTAGTTGCTAGGGTGTTGCTAAGCGGTTGTTAGTGTATTTTGGGTGGTTGCTAGGCGGTTACTAGGGTGTTCTGGGTGGTTGCTAGGCACTTGCTAGGGTGTTTTGGGTGGTTGCTAGGCGGTTGCTATGGTGTTGCTGGGTAATTGCTAAGGTATTCTGAGTGGTTGCTAAGGTATTCTGGGCGGTTGCTAGGCGGTTGCTAGGGTGTTCTGGGTGGTTGCTATGGTGTTGCTAGCCAGTTGCTAGGGTATTCTGGGTGGTTGCTAGGCGGTTGCTAGGGTGTTCTGGGTGCTTGCTAGGCGGTTGCTAGGGTGTTCTGGGTGGTTGCTATGGTGTTGCTGGGTGGTTGCTAAGGTATTCTGAGTGGTTGCTAAGGTATTCTGGGTGGTTGCTAGGCGGTTGCTAGGCGGTTGCTAGGGTGTTCTGGGTGGTTGCTATACATGGATTTCTCGGCGACGTCATCACTGCTTGCGCACGCAACCTGGAGGCAGAAAGACCCGCGGTCTTCGTAATGGAGTAAAGGGTTTAGGCTAGTAGCATAGTGGTGGTGTTGTCGCTAGCTAAGTCAAAATGCCAAGGAGTTGTTGCGTAATTTATTTACATGCAGGCCTATAAATAAAAACTATGAAGTGCTGCAAAAGAGAAAACAAACTACAGTAAAGACGTGATCCGGAAGCTCAACTCGGACCGTTGTCATGGAAACGTCAAATTAAGCATTTTGGCGCAACATGGAAGCTCTTTTGGAAAGTTTGGACGCTTTTTCTGGAAGTGTAACTTAGTAGTCTGTATCGTGGAGCAATTATTTGTCTCACACGGCCTCTAAAGACGTCCATCCTGTAAGTATCTCAAGAAATCAAAGTGTAAAAGAGTAAAAATGATATAAAATGAAATAAACCAAATAAAATGAATAGAAGAAATAGCCTATCGCGACATTAATAATACCTTCTTCAGGCAGGCTTGTTGTAAATATGGACAAAGAATAAAAGAAAAATAAGATATATTATATATTTATACAATAATATGATATTCTATAATATATATAATATATTTCTCTAATAAATTGGTTTTAAATAAGTTCTTTTTTTGAATTGCAATACTGCAGCGCGATCTTCGTTTCAGCACGTTCAGCTAGTGAAGTGTGAATGGGTGGGCGCGGGCTGTAAAGTCCGTAAACTCGAGGGAATTATGAACATTTATTTGCCCGTGTGAATAAGTCACCAAAAACAGACGTCAGGGGGTAATTTCTTAATTACAGAGGTCCAGGGGTAATACTAATCCTGTGCGAATAGGGCTTTAGTCTAACATGATAATTCATACATACATGCATCACAGTATGTCCGGATTTTGATTCGTAAACAGTTGGACGTTTTACATAATGTTATATTAATATGAAACACAAACAAACAGATCCAACTCTGAAATTGCCGTTTATTATTGAGTCAACAAGAAATTACAAACAATGCGAAATCTACGTTAATTACAATGTTCTTTTACAGAACTTGGCATAACAGATAGCGGTTTTCTGCCTCCTGGATGCGCGCGCATCCGGTATTGTTTGTATACAAGAAACCCGTGTATGGTGTTGCTAGGCAGTTGCTAGGGTATTCTGGGTGGTTGCTAGGCGGTTGCTAGGGTGTTCTGGGTGCTTGCTAGGCGGTTGCTAGGGTGTTCTGGGTGCTTGCTAGGCGGTTGCTAGGGTGTTCTGGGTGGTTGCTATGGTGTTGCTAGGCGGTTGCTAAGGTTTTCTGGGTGGTTGCTAGGTGGTTCTTAGGGTGTTCTGGGTGGTTGCTAGGGTGTTCTGGGTGGTTGCTATGGTGTTGCTAGGCAGTTGCTAGGGTATTCTGGGTGGTTGCTAGGCGGTTGCTAGGGTGTTCTGGGTGGTTGCTATGGTGTTGCTAGGTGGTTGCTAGGGTATTCTTGGTGGTTGCTAGGCGGTTGCTATTGTGTTCTGGGTGGTTGCCATGGTGTTGCTAGGTGGTTGCTAAGGTTTTCTGGGTGGTTGCTAGGCGGTTGCTAGGGTGTTCTGGGTGGTTGCTAGGCGGTTGCTAGGCAGTTGCTAGGCAGTTGCTAGGGTATTCTGGGTGGTTGCTAGGGTGTTCTGGGTGGTTGTTATGGTGTTGCTAGGCAGTTGCTAGGGTATTCTGGGTGGTTGCTAGGCGGTTGCTAGGGTGTTCTGGGTGGTTGCTATGGTGTCACTAGGTGGTTGGTAGTTGTCACAGATGGTTACTATGGAGTTTTTATAGAGTTCTTAGCATGATCTTGGCATGATTTAACACTTAACTAATCGCTATTAGCATGTAGCTATTCACTGCTAGCATGTGTAGCATGTTGGAAGTGCTGTTTGCTAGCATGAGTCAAAAGAGCCAAACCTCATCTCTATACGATGTTCTGATGCAGAGATATAGGTCTTGTAAAACGGTTGCTAGGGTACTCAAGTTTGGTTGCTATGGAGTTGCTTGGGAGCTGGGAACTTTAAACTTAAGAAGTTTAAAGTGGTTTGAAGTTTAAAGTAGTTTACGAGTTTTTGAGTTTTGAGTTTATAAGTTTAAATGAGTTTAGAGTTTGTTTAAATGAGTTTAGAGTGTGTGTGTGTGTGTGTGTGTGTGTGTGTGTGTGTCAGTGGCGGCGCCAGGGAGGAGCTAGGTGGTGCTGTAGCTCCCCCTATAATAGCCATAGCACCTGCCCAGCACCCCCAAGAAATGTCTGTAATTTTTTATATTTATATTTTAATGTCATGTTTGAATAGTCTTTCATGTTGTTAAAAATAGGAATTAAATAATAATCGCGAGCGGGCGCAGGCGCCGTGAGCGCTGAGCGAGCAGGAACGAGTAACGTTAGTGACTGTTGTCGTCGAAAAAGATGGATAAAGCAAAAAAGCTGTCGGGGACTAAAAGTAGAAAAATAAAGAGGGAAAAGGAGATGGCATGTCAATTGATGCGACAGCAGCTAAATAAGTGGATGGTGAAATGCAACAGGTAGGATTTAAAGTGTGCCCTCCAGGCATGTAGGCTACTGGTCATCGGGACTACCGGGAGATTCCCGGTGGGCCGACGTGCTTTTTGGGCCGATACATCTCATCTCAAAAAACAACACTTTTTTTTTTTTTTTGTCTTAACGGCCATAAAACTCGTACATCGGCGGCCCATTCGTTTTGTTTTGCTTAATTGGCGGCGCATGGGTTAGTGCCGGTGTAATGCATTGGTCAAAAAAAGTCAGCGTTAGTTTTTTTTTTTTTTTTTACACCCCATGAAACACGTAGATCAGCTGGTTCTTTTCTTGATTGACAGTGGGCTAATCACATACACTCTTTCAAGTACAGAAATTAGTACAAAATTAATTATGAAAGTTTCCTTTATTTTTCAGTGCATTTGTTTTACAATAGGCTATATGGCTATTACTATCATGGGATTAATATTATAACTATTATTATGTAGTAGTGTAATGTAGACTGACACTGTAACTAGAAGAGGTTTGAATTTTTCTTTGTTTAATTTGCACACTGAATATGGGTTGGAGCTTTTAATTTTTAACTCTCAAAGTGCACCAGATTGATGATTGCCAAAATTGTTGCTGCATACCCCTCTGACACTGGGTAGTTGCGTCCCTGTCTATAGCCCTTGCGTTGAATGCTTTTACATATACAGTATATATGCTTATAGTCGCGGAACGAGTATAGTTAATGCAGGCGTGTACGCATGTGTAGGCCTATACCAAGGGTGGTCCGATTCGCATCCCTCCATAATGAAACGCCCCAAAATTCAAAGCACCTTCTCTTAAGTGTTGAGCATCCCCATAGCACCTGCAACAGAAAATATCTGGAGCCGCCACTGGTGTGTGTGTGTGTGTGTGTGTGTGTGTGTGTGTGTGTGTGTGTGTTCACACACACACACTCAGAGTTTATGAGTTTAGAGTTTATAAGTGTATAAATGGATGAGTTTATAAGTGTACAAGTTTTTGAGTTTAGTTTGTAAGTTGAAATGAGTTTTGAGTTTATAAGTTTAAATGAGTTTAGAGTTTGTTTAAATGAGTTAAAGCTTAAGTTTGAAGTTTAAAGTAGTTTAAAGTGTATATTAGTTTGAAGTTTAATTTAGTTTGAAGTTTAAAGTAGTTTAAAGTTTAAAATAGTTTGAAGTAGATAGATAGATGAGTTTATTAGTTTAATTGAGTCTCAATGGCTTATATAGTATATAGAACGGCAGTTTGGTTTAGTCTTCAAGGTATTTAGATTTGAATTTTCGTCGGTTGGTGAGTTTGAATCTGGATTTGAATTTTTTAGAACTCCCCAATGTAAGTCAATGGGAGTTTTTCCGAGTTTTGATCGGCATTTTTAGGAAAACCGTAAGTCCGATCAGTCTGAAAAGATATAGCAACTAACTTCAGATCAGTTTGAGTGTCTGAGCCGAGTTTGGAGTATGTAGAGTTAAAGCTCTAGGACGAGTTTGAGTCAACAGTTTTTAACAGAAGAATAATAATAATATTAAGTTTAAGTACAATATCAGTAAGTTGGCTCTCTCAAGCCAACTTAACTAGATGCGAAAGTTCGTCGAGACAAACTTTAAGTTGGCTTGAGAAAGTTTGGGCCGCAAAGGTTGCTAGGGTGTTCTGGGTGGTTCCTAATGTATTTTTTAGGGTATTTTGGGCGGTTGCTAGGGTGTTCTGGGTGGTTGCTAGGTGGTTGCTAGGGTGTCCTGGGTGGTTGCTAAGGTCTTTTGGGTGGTTGCTAGGGTATTTTGGGCGGTTGCTAGGGTGTTCTAGGTGGTTGCTAGGGTATTCTGGGTGGTTGCTAGGCGGTTGCTAGGGTTTTCTGGGTGGTTGCTAGGGTCTTTTGGGTGGTTGCTAGGGTCTTTTGAGTGGTTGCTAGGCAGTTGCTAGGGTGTTTTGGGTGGTTGCTAGGATGTTTTGGGTGGTTGCTAGGGTCTTTTGGGTGGTTGCTAGGCAGTTGCTAGGGTGTTTTGGGTGGTTGCTAGGGTCTTTTGGGTGGTTGCTAGGGTCTTTTGGGTGGTTGCTAGGGTCTTTTGAGTGGTTGCTAGGCAGTTGCTAGGGTGTTTTGGGTGGTTGCTAGGGTCTTTTGGGTGGTTGCTAGGCGGTTGCTAGGGTGTTTTGGGTGGTTGCTAGGATATTTTGGGTGGTTGCTAGGGTCTTTTGGGTGGTTGCTAGGCGGTTGCTAGGGTGTTTTGGGTGGTTGCTAGGATATTTTGGGTGGTTGCTAGGGTCTTTTGGGTGGTTGCTAGGTGGTTGCTAGGGTGTTCTGGGTGGTTGCTAGGGTGTTTTGGGTGGTTGCTAGGGTATTTTGGGTGGTTGCTAGGGTCTTTTGGGTGGTTGCTAGGGTATTTTGGGTGGTTGCTAGGGTGTTCTGGGTGGTTGCTAAGCGGTTGCTAGGCTGTTCTGGGTGGTTGCTAGGGTCTTTTGGGTGGTTGCTAGGCGGTTGTTAGGGTCTTTTGGGTGGTTGCTAGGCGGTTGCTAGGGTATTTTGGGTGGTTGCTAGGGTGTTCTGGGTGGTTGCTAGGCGGTTGCTAGGGTGTTCTGGGGGGTTGCTATGGTATTGAGGGCGGTTGATATGGTGTTACTAGGTGGTTGGTAGTTGTCACAGATGGTTACTATGGAGTTTTTATAGAGTTCTTAGCATGATCTTGGCATGATTCAACACTTAACTAATTGCTATTAGCATGTAGCTATTCACTGCTAGCATGTGTAGCATGTTGGAAGTGCTGTTTGCTAGCATGAGTCAAAAGAGCCAAAACTCATCTCTATACGATGTTCTGATACAGAGATATAGGTCTTGCAAAACGGTTGCTAGGGTACTCAAGTTTGGTTGCTATGGAGTTGCTTGGGAGCTGGAAGCATTAAACTTAAGAAGTTTAAAGTGGTTTGAAGTTTAAAGTAGTTTAAAGAATCAGAATCAGAAAGAGCTTTATTGCCAAGTATGCTTGCGCATACGAGGAATTTGTCTTGGTGACAGTAGCTTCCAGTACACATACAATATAAAGTGACAAGACAAGTAACATAGGTATAAATAAAAAAAATAGAAAAAATAAAAATAAAATAAAAATAAAAAGATTATAAATTATAAATATATATAAAGTTATAAGGTGCTATAATGAAATGTCTGAGGGAAGTATTGCACATGTTTGTTCCACAGTAGGGGAACATTAAGTGTTCATGAGGTAGATGGCCTGGGGAAAGAAACTTTTCCTGTGTCTGGTTGTTTTTGTGCTCGGTGCTCTGTAGCGTCGACCAGACGGTAACAGTTCAAACAGAAAGTGTGCTGGGTGTGACGGGTCCAGAGTGATTTTGCGAGCCCTTTTACTCACTCTGGATGAGTGCAGTACTTTGAGTGTGGGAAGGGTAGTGCCAGTGATTCGCTCAGCAGTCCGAACTATCCGCTGTAGTCTACGGAGGTCGGTTTTGGTAGCAGAGCCGAACCAGACGGTGATGGAAGTGCAAAGGATGGACTGGATGACAGCTGAGTAGAACTGTACGAGCAGCTCCTGTGGCAGGTTGAATTTCCTCAGCTGACGCAGGAAGTACAGTCTCTGCTGGGCTTTCTTCACAATAGAGTCTATGTGAGTGTCCCACTTCAGATCCTGAGAGATGGTGGTGCCCAGGAACCTGAATGACTCTACTGCAGTCACAGTGCTGTCCATGATGGTGAGTGAAGGGAGTGCAGGGGGGTTTCTCCTGAAGTCCACGATCATCTCCACTGTTTTGAGCGTGTTCAGCTCCAGGTTGTTATAACTGCACCAAAGAGCCAGCTGCTCCACCTCCTGTCTGTACGCAGACTCGTCACCGTTCCGGATGAGTCCGATAACAGTAGTGTCGTCCGCAAACTTCAGGAGCTTGACAGAGGTGTCTTTAGAGGTGCAGTCATTTGTGTACAGGGAGAAGAGCAGTGGTGAGAGAACACATCCCTGTGGAGCACCGGTGCTGATGGTGCGGCTGTCGGACGTGATTTTGCCCATTCTGACTAGCTGTTGTCTGTCTGTCAGAAAGCTTGTGATCCATTGACAGACGGAGCTAGGGACAGAGAGCTGGGTCAGTTTGGTCTGGAGCAGTGATGGGACGATGGTGTTGAAGGCAGAACTAAAGTCCACGAACAGAATCCTTGCATAGGTCCCTGGTTTGTCCAGATGTTGTAGGGTGTAATGCAGTCCCATATTGACCGCATCATCCACAGACCGGTTTGCTCTGTAGGCAAACTGCAGGGGGTCCAGCAAGGGTCCAGTGATGTCCTTCAGATATGCTAACACCAGTCTTTCGAATGACTTCATGGCCACAGATGTTAAGGCAACAGGTCTGTAGTCATTGAGTCCTGTGATCTTTGGTTTCTTCGGGATTGGGATGATGGTGGAGCGTTTAAAGCAGAAAGGGACTTTGCACTGCTCCAGTGATCTGTTGAAGATCAGTGAGAAGATAGAGGCCAGCTGGTCAGCGCAGGTTTTCAGACAGGCTGGTGAAACACCGTCTGGGCCTGGTGCTTTCCTTCTCTTCTGTTTCCTGAAGATCTGACGCACATTATCCTCACTGATCTGAAGTGCAGGGGGGGAGGGGAGGGGGATGGCTGGAGGTGTTGATGGCTGTGTAGAGAGGTGGTCAGGGCGGGTATGGGGTGTCTGATCGGGGGTCTCAAATCTACAGTAAAAGACATTCAGCTCGTTCGCAAGATGCTTATTGCTGTCGATGCTGGGGGATGGTGTCTTGTAGTTGGTAATGTCTTTCAGGCCTTTCCACACTGATGCAGGGTCGTTGGAGGAAAACTGGTTTTCCAGCTTTTTGGCATAGCTCTTCTTAGCCACTTCAATCTCCTTTGTCAATGTGTTCCTGGCCTGATTATACAAGATCCTATCCCCACTCCTGTAGGCATCTTCTTTGACCTGACGAAGCTGTCTGAGTTTTGGTGTGAACCATGGTTTATCATTGTTGAATGATAAGTAAGTCCTGGTAGGGATGCATAAATCCTCACAGAAACTGATGTATGATGTTACAGTCTCTGTGAGCTCGTCCAGATCGCCGGCAGCAGCTTCAAAAACACTCCAGTCAGTGCATTCAAAACAGGCTTGTAAGACCTGCTCTGTGTCGTTGGTCCATCTCTTTACAGTCCTTATTACTGGCTTAGCAGTTTTAAGTTTTTGCCTGTAAGTTGGTAGAAGATGAACCAGGCAGTGATCGGAAAGTCCTAGAGCTGCTCTGGCGACGGAGCGATATGCATCCTTTGTTGTGGTGTAGCAATGGTCCAAAATATTATTGTCTCTGGTGGGGCATGTAATGTGCTGTTTGAATTTAGGCAGTTCACGTGTGAGTTTTGCCTGATTAAAGTCTCCGAGAATGATAAGAACAGAGTCCGGGTGTTGTTGTTCTGTTTCTGTGATCAGATCAGCCAGCTGTTGCAGCGCCGTACTCACGTGTGCTTGCGGTGGAATGTAAACACTGATGAGAACGAGCGAGGAAAACTCCCGCGGCGAGTAGAACGGCTTACAGTTAATGAAAAGCACTTCCACATCAGGACAGCACATCTTCCTTAACACAGTTACATCAGTACACCACCTTCTGTTGATGTAAAAGCATGTCCCACCACCGCGCGTTTTCCCCGTTGACTCCATATCGCGATCCGCTCTGAACAGCTGAAAGTCCGGTAGATGTAACGCGCTGTCCGGAATGGCTTCGTTCAGCCAGGTTTCCGTGAAACACAGAGCAGCAGAGTTGGTAAAGTCCTTGTTTTTGCGTGAGAGCAGAAGTAGTTCGTCCATTTTGTTAGGGAGAGAGCGGACATTCGCCAGATGGATGCTAGGCAGCGCCGTTCTGAATCCGCGCTGCCTGAGCTTAACGAGTGTGCCGGCTCGCTTCCCACGCCTGCGCGTCTTACACTGTTTCCACAGTGCAGCGGCGCAACCGACGACAATGTTCCGCAAAACGCCAGAAGAATCAAAAACTGGTTGGTGATCAGTTGGTGTGCACTGCCGAATGTTCAGCAGTTCGTCCCTGGTATAACTGATAGCGAATGACAAACATAAAACAGGACAAACTAACAAAAACAGTGTAACAACTGGAGAGCTCAACACCGAGGCAGCCATCCGCGGCGCCATCTTGGATCAAGTAGTTTGAAGTTTATGATAGATATATAAATAAGTTAGATAGATACACACACACAAACACACACACACACACACACACACACACACACACACACACACACACACAAACACACACACACACACACACACACACTCACTCAGACTACCTCGCTCACACACTCACTCAGACACACACACACTCAGAGTTTATGAGTTTAGAGTTTATAAGTGTACGAGTTTTTGAGTTTAGAGTTTATAAGTTTAAATGAGTTTAGAGTTCAGAGTTTATTAATTTATGAGTTTAAGAGTTCATAAGTCTATGAATTCATGAGTTTATTAGTTAATTAGTTATTAAATTTAAGTTAATTAGTTTATAAGTGTATGAGATTAGAGTTTATTAGTTTAAATGAGTTTCATTGGCTAATATATATAGAACGGCAGTTTGGTTTAGTCTTCAAGGTGTTTAGATTTGAATTTTTGTCGGTTGGTGAGTTTGAATCTGGATTTGAATTTTTTAGAACTCCCCAATGTAAGTCAATGGGAGTTTTTCCGAGTTTTGATCGTCATTTGTAGGAAAACCGTAAGTCCGATCAGTCTGAAAAGATAAAGCAACTCGAGTCAGAACAGTTTGAGTGTCTGAGCCGAGTTTGGAGTATGTAGAGTTAAAGCTCTAGGACGAGTTTGAGTGGAATTTTTTGGTAAGAAGAATAATAATAATAACTAGATGCGAAAGTTCGTCGAGACAAACTTTAAGTTGGCTTGAGAAAGTTTGGACCGGAACGTTTTTTGCTAGGCGGTTGTTAGGATGTTATGGGTGGTCGCTATGGTGTTGCTAGGTGGTTGCTAAGGTATTCTGGGTGGTTGCTAGGCGGTTGCTAGGGTATTTTGGGTGGTTGCTAGGGTGTTTTGGGTGGTTGCTAGGTGGTTGCTAGGGTGTTTTGGGTGGTTGCTAGGCGGTTGCTAGGATATTTTTGGTGGTTGCTAGGGTCTTTTGGGTGGTTGCTAGGCGGTTGCTAGGGTATTTTGGGTGGTTGCTAGGGTGTTTTGGGTGGTTGCTAGGGTGTTTTGGGTGGTTGCTAGGCGGTTGCTAGGGTGTTTTGGGTGGTTGCTAGGATATTTTTGGTGGTTGCTAGGGTCTTTTGGGTGGTTGCTAGGCGGTTGCTAGGGTATTTTGGGTGGTTGCTAGGATATTTTGGGTGGTTGCTAGGGTCTTTTGCGTGGTTGCTAGGCGGTTGCTAGGATATTTTTGGTGGTTGCTAGGGTCTTTTGGGTGGTTGCTAGGCGGTTGCTAGGGTATTTTGGGTGGTTGCTAGGGTGTTTTGGGTGGTTGCTAGGCGGTTGCTAGGGTGTTTTGGGTGGTTGCTAGGATATTTTTGGTGGTTGCTAGGGTCTTTTGGGTGGTTGCTAGGCGGTTGCTAGGGTATTTTGGGTGGTTGCTAGGATATTTTGGGTGGTTGCTAGGGTCTTTTGGGTGGTTGCTAGGCGGTTGCTAGGGTATTTTGGGTGGTTGCTAGGGTGTTTTGGGTGGTTGCTAGGCGGTTGCTAGGGTGTTTTGGGTGGTTGCTAGGCGGTTGCTAGGATATTTTTGGTGGTTGCTAGGGTGTTTTGGGTGGTTGCTAGGATATTTTGGGTGGTTGCTAGGGTCTTTTGGGTGGTTGCTAGGCGGTTGCTAGGGTATTTTGGGTGGTTGCTAGGGTGTTCTGGGTGGTTGCTAGGCAGTTGCTAGGGTGTTATGGGTGGTTGCTATGGTGTTGCTAGGCGGTTGCTAAGGTATTTTGGGTGGTTGCTAGGGTGTTCTGTGTGTTTGCTAGGCAGTTGCTAGGGTGTTATGGGTGGTTGCTATGGTGTTGCTAGGCGTTGCTAAGGTATTCTGGGTGGTTGCTAGGGTGTTCTGGGTGGTTGCTAGGCTGTTTTGGGTGGTTGCTAGGGGATTCTGGGTGGTTGCTAGGGTCTTTTGGGTGGTTGCTAGGTGGTTGCTAGGCTGTTTTGGGTGGTTGCTAGGATATTCTGGGTGGTTGCTAGGCGGTTGCTAGGGTCTTTTGGGTGGTTGCTAGGGTCTTTTGGGTGGTTGCTAGGCGGTTGCTAGGGTCTTTTGGGTGGTTGCTAGGGTCTTTTGGGTGGTTGCTAGGCGGTTGCTAGGGTTTTCTGGGTGGTTGCTAGGCTGTTTTGGGTGGTTGCTAGGATATTCTGGGTGGTTGCTAGGCGGTTGCTAGGATATTTTGGGTGGTTTCTAGGGTCTTTTGGGTGGTTGCTAGGGTCTTTTGGGTGGTTGCTAGGCGGTTGCTAGGGTTTCTGGGTGGTTGCTAGGGTCTTTTGGGTGGTTGCTAGGGTGTTCTGGGTGGTTGCTAGGCGGTTGCTAGGGTCTTTTGGGTGGTTGCTAGGCGGTTGCTAGGGTTTCTGGGTGGTTGCTAGGGTATTCTGGGTGGTTGCTAGGCGGTTGCTGGGATATTTTGGGTGGTTGCTAAGGTCTTTTGGGTGGTTGCTAGGCGGTTGTTAGGGTGTTTTGGGTGGTTGCTAGGCGGTTGCTAGGGTATTTTGGGTGGTTGCTAGGGTGTTCTGGGTGGTTGCTATGGTAATCAGGGCGGTTGATATGGTGTTACTAGGTGGTTGGTAGTTGTCACAGATGGTTACTATGGAGTTTTTATAGAGTTCTTAGCATGATCTTGGCATGATTTAACACTTAACTAATTGCTATTAGCATGTAGCTATTCACTGCTAGCATGTGTAGCATGTTGGAAGTGCTGTTTGCAAGCATGAGTCAAAAGAGCCAAACCTCATCTCTATACGATGTTCTGATACAGAGATATAGGTCTTGCAAAACGGTTGCTAGGGTACTCAAGTTTGGTTGCTATGGAGTTGCTTGGGAGCTGGAAGCATTAAACTTAAGAAATTTAAAGTGGTTTGAAGTTTAAAGTAGTTTAAAGTAGTTTGAAGTTTATGATAGATATATAAATAAGTTAGATAGATACACACAAACACACACACACACACACACACACACACACACACACACACACACACTCACTCAGACTACCTCGCTCACACACTCACTCAGACACACACACACACACACACTCAGAGTTTATGAGTTTAGAGTTTATATGTGTACGAGTTTTTGAGTTTAGAGTTTATAAGTTTAAATGAGTTTAGAGTTCAGAGTTTATTAATTTATGAGTTTAAGAGTTCATAAGTCTATGAATTCATGAGTTTATTAGTTAATTAGTTATTAAATTTAAGTTAATTAGTTTATAAATGTATGAGATTAGAGTTTATTAGTTTAAATGAGTTTCATTGGCTAATATATATAGAACGGCAGTTTGGTTTAGTCTTCAAGGTGTTTAGATTTGAATTTTTGTCGGTTGGTGAGTTTGAATCTGGATTTGAATTTTTTAGAACTCCCCAATGTAAGTCAATGGGAGTTTTTCCGAGTTTTGATCGTCATTTGTAGGAAAACCGTAAGTCCGATCAGTCTGAAAAGATAAAGCAACTAACTTCAGATCAGTTTGAGTGTCTGAGCCGAGTTTGGAGTATGTAGAGTTAAAACTCTAGGACGAGTTTGAGTCAACAGTTTTTCACAGAAGAATAATAATAATAATAATAATAAGTTTAAATAGGATTTCAATATGTTGGCTTTCTCAAGCCAACTTAACTAGATGCGAAAGTTCGTCGAGACAAACTTTAAGTTGGCTTGAGAAAGTTTGGACCGGAAAGTTTTTTGCTAGGCGGTTGTTAGGATGTTATGGATGGTCGCTATGGTGTTGCTAGGCGGTTGCTAAGGTATTTTGGGTGGTTGCTAGGCGGTTGCTAGGGTATTTTGGGTGGTTGCTAGGGTGTTCTGGGTGGTTGCTAGGGTGTTCTGGGTGGTTGCTAGGGTCTTTTGGGTGGTTGCTAGGCGGTTGCTAGGGTCTTTTGGGTGGTTGCTAGGCGGTTGCTAGGGTGTTTTGGGTGGTTGCTAGGATATTTTGGGTGGTTGCTAGGGTGTTCTGGGTGGTTGCTAGGCAGTTGCAAGGGTGTTATGGGTGGTTGCTATGGTGTTGCTAGGCGTTGCTAAGGTATTCTGGGTGGTTGCTAGGTGGTGGCTAGGGTGTTCTGGGTGGTTGCTAGGCTGTTTTGGGTGGTTGCTAGGGTCTTTTGGGTGGTTGCTAGGCGGTTGCTAGGGTGTTTTGGGTGGTTGCTAGGGTGTTTTGGGTGGTTGCTAGGCGGTTGCTAGGGTCTTTTGGATGGTTGCTAGGGTCTTTTGGGTGGTTGCTAGGCGGTTGCTAGGGTATTTTGGGTGGTTGCTAGGGTCTTTTGGGTGGTTGCTAGGGTGTTCTGGGTGGTTGCTAGGCGGTTGCTAGGGTCTTTTGGGTGGTTGCTAGGCGGTTGCTAGGGTGTTCTGGGTTGTTGCTAGGCGGTTTTGGGTGGTTGCTAGGATATTCTGGGTGGTTGCTAGGCGGTTGCTAGGATATTTCTGGTGGTTGCTAGGGTCTTTTGGGTGGTTGCTAGGCAGTTGCTAGGATATTTTGGGTGGTTGCTAGGATATTTTGGGTGGTTGCTAGGGTCTTTTGGGTGGTTGCTAGGCGGTTGCTAGGGTGTTTTGGGTGGTTGCTAGGCGGTTGCTAGGGTTTCTGGGTGGTTGCTAGGGTCTTTTGGGTGGTTGCTACGGTGTTCTGGGTGGTTGCTAGGGTCTTTTGGGTGGTTGCTAGGCGGTTGCTAGGGTGTTCTGGGGGGTTGCTATGGTATTCAGGGCGGTTGATATGGTGTTACTAGGTGGTTGGTAGTTGTCACAGATGGTTACTATGGAGTTTTTATAGAGTTCTTAGCATGATCTTGGCATGATTTAACACTTAACTAATCGCTATTAGCATGTAGCTATTCACTGCTAGCATATGTAGCATGTTGGAAGTGCTGTTTGCTAGCATGAGTCAAAAGAGCCAAACCTCATCTCTATACGATGTTCTGATACAGAGATATAGGTCTTGCAAAATGGTTGCTAGGGTACTCAAGTTTGGTTGCTATGGAGTTGCTTGGGAGCTGGGAGCTTTAAACTTAAGAAGTTTAAATTGGTTTAAAGTTTAAAGTAGTTTGAAGTTTATGACAGAGAGATAGATAGATAAATAAGTTAGATAGATACACACACACACACACACACACACACACACACACACACACACTCACACAGACTACCTCGCTCACACACTCACTCAGACACACACACACACACACACTCAGAGTTTATGAGTTTAGAGTTTATAAGTGTATAAACTGATGAGTTTATAAGTGTATGAGTTTTTGAGTTTAGAGTTTATAAGTTTAAATGAGTTTAGAGTTCAGAGTTTATTAATTTATGAGTATAAGAGTTCATAAGTCTATGAATTCATGAGTTTATTAGTTAATTAGTTATTAAATTTAAGTTAATTAGTTTATAAATGTATGAGATTAGAGTTTATTAGTTTAAATGAGTTTCATTGGCTAATATATATAGAACGGCAGTTTGGTTTAGTCTTCAAGGTATTTAGATTTGAATTTTTGTCGGTTGGTCAGTTTGAATCTGGATTTGAATTTTTTAGAACTCCCCAATGCAAGTCAATGGGAGTTTTTCCGAGTTTTGATCATCATTTGTAGGAAAACCGTAAGTCCGATCAGTCTGAAAAGATAAAGCAACTCGAGTCAGAACAGTTTGAGTGTCTGAGCCGAGTTTGGAGTATGTAGAGTTAAAGCTCTAGGAGGAGATTGAGTGGAATTTTTTGGTAAGAAGAATCTAAAGTTCGAGTTTGAGTTTCTCTCAAGCCAACTTAATAACTTAACAACTTAATAATAAGTTTAAATAGGATTTCAATATGTTGGCTCTCTCAAGCCAACTTAATAATAATAATAATAATAATAATAATAAGTTTAAATAGGATTTCAATATGTTGGCTTTCTCAAGCCAACTTAATAATGAATGTTTCTTGAGCATCAAATCATCATATTATACTATCTTATACTGATTTGTGAAGGATCATGTGACACTGAAGACTGGAGTAATGATGCTGAACATTCAGCTTTGATCACAGGAATAAATTACACTTTACTGTATATTAAAATAGAAAACAGTCATTTTAAATTGTCATAATATTTCACAATATTTCTGTTTGATTTTTATCAAATAAATGCAGTCTTGGTGAGCAGAAGATACTTATTTTAAAAATATTAAAACATCTTACTGACCCCAAACTTTTGAACGGTAGTGTATATTTTGACACATTTTACAGTGTCTGCTTTAAGGGCCTGTTTCTATTTTTTCACGCTGTTTTTCTGCACATTCCTTGCGTTTCTTCTCCATCTTGCTGACTATTTTGACAGATACACACTGACACTGCTGCACGCTCGCTCACTCGTTTAAAGTTGTGATTGACCCAGCCCAGTGTCAATCAAGAAAAGAACCAATGGGCCGCTGATCTACGTGTTTCATGGGCTGGTCTGTTAGAAGAAAAGAAAAAAAACCTAACGCTGACTTTTTCTGACCAGTGCATTACACCGGCACAAACCCAGCACCGCCAATTAAGCAAAACAAAACAAAACGAATGGGCCGCCGATGTACACATTTTATGGGCCGTTAAAAAGAAAAAGAAAAAATAATAATAATAAAAATAATGTATGAGTATGAGATGTATCGGCCCAAAAAGCACGTCGGCCCACCGTGAAAGTGCGCGGTATGCCCATAGACTGTAAAAAAATATGGACGTAGTGTCCGTGACGTCACCCGTAGGTTTCTGAAGAGCATTTTTGAAGCCTAAAGTGGGCGGAGCCGGCCGTCGCCATCTTGGCCTTGCGTCACTCCCGGATAACAGAAAATAGACAAACAGGCGGGGCGTGAGTGGAGCTGAGGAGCCTGGCCTGGCTATCTGAAATCACCTAGCTCGACGTGATCGAGTTAGCTGATGATGTAAAGCCAATTAAACGTTCCTATTTTTGCCCTTCGAAATATTATAATAGTTAAAAGGCATGGCTACAAGTGAGACTGTGTATTACTTCGAGAGTGTTTGTGTGTGACAGACAGTGATTTATGTGCATACATGTCCGTCACTCTTTCATGGTCCGTCAGCGCGGCATCGCTCAAGTTCGTAGAGAGCTTATTCAGTCCATTTTAAATTCTGATTTTGGCCGCCTCTCAAATGGGTTAAATCATAGATATATTGCCTTTGAAGTGCAAGTAAATGCGCTAGAAAATCCGCGCTCATTCATGTGCATTTATTGCATGGACGGAGAAAGCGCCGACGCCTGCAGGATTTCATCTGACGGTACATAAGCATATTATAATCCATCTGTTCCGTGAGAGCAGAACGAACGAGTATTTATTGACGTTTTAAATTTGAAAACCCCAAAAAGCAACGAAATTGTCAGACATCCATTAGTGCATGTTCACGGAGGAAAACAACTGAAATACAGCGCTGGTTGTTCTCTCGAACGGTAACGACGGAATCCAAAGACGTGGGCTTTGTACCCAAGTATTAAATTGTATGAAATAATCCCGAAAAAAAGCACAAACACTGAGATGGCAAGTTCAGCAGCAACATTTGCTGAGGTGAAGTGACGGCTAGTAACAGCAGACAAACGGCTAGCACCGACAGCGGCAATCCATCTGTCACTCAAGTGGCCACTGGCCACACCCTTAAATTTAAATATTAATCAACTAAACGGACGAGTTATAAAATAATTCACCCCCCTCACAGTTGTTATGAAGGGCAAAATTAGCTGTAGACCAAAGCCACATAGAGATCCAGGCTGTAAACATATTTTTTGCTGCTGTAAAGTTGGTAATTTTAACATGGGGGAGATACAGATTTGACTCACTTCTGCAGCCAGGCCAAGCGGCCAGTCAACGAATTGCAGTTTAACTCACTTCCGTGTTGGTTTCAAGAGAGAGACGAGGAGGTTGCCGCTTGGGTATGCCCGATGGCCAGTCCAGCCCTGGTTGTAGAAGTTGTTAGCACTAGTAGAAAGAGCCAGAAGACCAAGAGCAAAACATTACCGACATAAATACAAAAAAAAAAAAAAAATCTAATTTCGCAGATTCAACCACTGTCTTGCATAGCCTACCTGTTAATGCGACAGCTTTCGTGAACTGTCGTATACTGTGAGTGATGCTGCGGAGCGAGCAGGAAAACCTGGAGCGGATTAGCGGAATCAGCGGAATGCTTTGAGCGGAGCGGTGGGGAAGAGGGGCACCTCAGTCGAAGAGGGCAGAGGGGCAGTGGCTCTAGCCACCGGGCCACCCCACTGTGCACGGCCCTGTGTGTGTGTGTGTGTGTGTGTGTGTGTGTGTGTGTGTGCTGAGATCATCAGATAATGAGTCTTAAATTCAGCTTCAGTTTCTGTAGATCTCTGAACTTTAAACTGTGTTTAATATGAGTGTAATTCTGCTCATACTGTTGTGACTGATTGTGAAAATAATATTAATGTTATTTTCAGCTTTTCCCCTTTAACTGACTCTATAGGCATCTTTCCACAGCGAGTTAAGGCTGCTCTAAAGCGGCTCTGTGTCTGCTCAAAGCTCTGTGGAAAGACACAATGCCGCATGAAAGCAGACTTAAAATATGCCGGTCTGACCCGCCTCAGCCCCGAGTGTCAAAGATGACTCTGATATTGTTTTGTTCAGTGTAAATGAACGCGATCTTGTGTCGCTCTAAACTACGCCATTGTCATGACAACCAAACGCGCGGCGTTATCTTGAGTTTTATTTCTTTAATATTTAATTACTTTTAAATTCATTTTATAACACTTTGTTAAAACTGTAGTTTTAAAATAGTAATGTTCAAAGTATTATTTCCCGCGATTTTAATAACTAATTCCTGTGTAAATGCATTTATGTTCTCGGCGTCAGAGAAGCAATAAACATTCTGTGTAAATGCACATTTTGTGATTTTATGCCGCTTCAGATTTGGTTTGTGTGTAAAGACGCCTTATGTGTGTGATAATCTGAGATCTGGGTTGTTATGAACTGATATTAAATGTGTAGTGAGTGTAATGGTCATTTCTGCTGGTTCTGGATCAGCTGTCCGGTGTGTGAAAGTGACCTTTCATGTGCTTTTGATTTTGTAAAGTGACTTTGAGCATCAGATAGAAGCGATATGATCATGCTTGAGGATGAATTAATATAGATTATCTAGTTAGTTTTCTTATGAAAAGATGTGACAGATGTAATATCTCATACTGCATATGTGACTGTGTGTGTGTTTTATTTTAAGACTAAGAAGTATTAGATGACAGTGTGATCTTCTGCTGATCATCTGATGGTGAATAAGGATCCACTACAGAGACTCAGTCAACAGAATCAACAGAGACTGAAGATACAGTGACTTCACTGTTAGAAATGAAGACTTCATGTAGATCTCAGCGATCCTCTGACAGACCTGATGAGGCGGCAGTGAAACACCTTTTATTTCACAGCAAATTACAGTTTCTCATTCATAGATTAATCATTTTATGTGTATAAACGCACAGTAACTCAAAAAGCTCTGAGTTTTGTCACAGAGTAAATAAAGAGCCTGAATATCTCTGTGTTTGTGTTGTACCAGCAGAGGGAGACAAAGACTGATGAAATATTCATTTTTCATAATTATGAGAAGAAGAAGAAACAGTTCAAGCTCACTTTTGGAAAACAATGGAAGCTCAAGTTTATACATAATGTTTTAATAATGGTTGCATTACATGTGTATTAATGTATTAAAGGGGTCATATGATGTGTTTTCATGTTTTCTTTTTCTTTAGTGTGTTATGCAGATGTTTTTGCATGTATAAGATCTACAAACTTACAAAGCTCAAAGTCTCCTACAAAAGATTTTGGTGCTCGAGCCCCTTTTTCAAAATGAATCAGAAGTGCCTCTCAAACAAATATCAATGATAATATTGTGGTCAATAAAACAAAATGCATTCGATTATAATTAACATGACAATGTGAACAAAACTAACGACAATTTATTATTTTTTCCGAAGTGTTAACAACTTAGTGTTAACTAATAATTGTTATAAACTGGTACTACCAACAAAATATGAGTGCATTCCTGGAGCTGGGCGTCGTTACACTCCATCCTCATGATCGCTTTCTGCAGGACTTTTACAGGCTTTCCTCAACTCACTGAAGTGACGTCGGTGTCCGGGTTAGCGCTAGCATGAGCCGTCAGGCAAGTGTTATTTAAATAAACTCCTGATGTACTTACAAACTTTCCAATGCCTCGTTTTATGAGTACAGAACCTATTTGTTTTACTGTAGAAGTTTGGTGCCATTCTGGGCATTATTAGTGGGGTAATTTACGAGATTCATCATTGGATCCATTAGCGCCTGCACTAAACCATCCGGCTGATATCTCTAAATAAGCTCTAACTGTAATAATGTTCATCCAAGGGGGAAAAGGCTTCTGGGGGTGTTTGGCTCGAGGTCATGGTGCAAAGGACCCTAGGTTAATTTTACTCCGAACCATCCCTTTAACCCTCTGGTTTTCTTCGGGGTCCTTTTAACCCGCAAATTACTTTTGCTGAATTTTAAAAAATGTTCTCTTTGTCCAAATGGCATGAAACTTTGTACGACTCTCAACCCTTAGTAGTTGATATCCTGGACCACCTGTCAAAAAATGATTGATTGACAGGTGCCCCGCCCCTTCCGGTGACATGTCCCGCCCCTTCCGGTGACATGTCCCGCCCCTTCCGGTGACAGGTGCCCGCCCCTTTTGGCATAGGATCAAAGGGATCAAAGAAGATGAGATGAGATCAAAGGAGATCAAAGGGCCTTTGAAGTGTTTTGACAGCTAGTTTTGATTTTTGATTGACAGGTTGACAGCTAGTTTTGATTTTTGATTGACAGGTTGACAGTTTGTTTCGGGTTTTGAAGTCTTTTGATGCCTTTTGATATGGACAGAAGGTTTTGAAGACACTGTGATTAAATAATTATGTCATATCTGACAGAAAGTCTGATTGTTTGATGCCTATTGATGCCTTTTGATATTGACAGAAAGTGTTATAACAATATGTCATGGTATCTGACAGCTAGTTTGATGCCTTTTGATATGGACAGAAAGTGTTATAACAATATGACATGGTATCTAACAGAAAGTTGAAGCCTTTTGATATGGACAGAAAGTGTTATAACAATATGACATGGTATCTAACAGAAAGTTGAAGCCTTTTGAACATGACAGTTAGTCTGTGTGTGCGTGTGTTTTTGAAGCTGGTATCACAGGATCCTCCTATTCCTGAACGCATCTGGGCTGTAATGTGAAAACTGATAAGGATAAACTGTGGAAGTTTATCTCACACACAAATGTTGAAAAGCCATTCAGTTCTTTTAAAAGAATATAAATGAAATGTATATAAAATAGCTTACTAAAACCTCACACCAAAAGTTTAAATAAAATGAGAGTCACAAAAAAAGTCTCTCAAAGCACCGTCTCAAAACATAAGAAGCGCTCGTGTCTCTCTCTCTGTGTGTGTGTGTGTGTGTGTGTGTGTGTGTCACGGGATTCCCCCTGCCACCCTTTGCATTTGAGCTCTGACATCTGAAACGTACTGTTCAGACACTGTGATTAAACAATTTCATACAAAAAAACATTCTATCCTTTAAAATAATTATCGTGCCAATTAAACTAAAGTTGAAAAAACGTACTGTTCTCATGCTAATTTAACTAAGGTTGAAAAAACTAGAAATGATATGTTGGCTTTAATTAACTATTTTATGTCAACCGGTCCCACATAACTGGGTTATGTTGGATTTATGTAACATTATTTATTTCAATAAACTTAAGTTAATTACATAAGGTTAATCCAATACCGTTTAGTTGAATAAGGTTAACAGTCTTAATTTTGTCCAAAACAATTAAGTTAATTAAGTTCAATTATCCTAAAATTAATATTTTTACATTCAACCAACACAAATAATCCAGTTTCATTATGAGTTTATTCAATGAATACATTCACTTTTTCTTTTTTTACAATTTTGTTTACATTTTTACAAACATTTCCAACGTGAACATGTACACAATATTTACTCTGTAAAGACTGCCTTCACTTTTCAAGAAAATAATTAAATAAATAATTTAAAAAAAGCATATTGCCTTTAGGTGAAAGGATTTATCAATCATTACTTATAAAGGTGTTCTGCAAAAAAAGCAGCAAACAATTTATCAGTTGTTTAAAACAAGACTATTATGCAAAGGAATGTAACATGGTTGATATTGAAACAAAAGTACTGTAACAGTCAACAGTGCAACATTATAGAAAGACCAGAAATGTTCCTAACCTCAGATTTCAAGAGTTTATTTTTCAGGCGTAAATAAGACCTGGCATCGAAGAACACACTTCTGCACATTGTTCAGGTTGTCATGTATTTAGATGCCTTAAATCATGATGCCAACATCTTTGTAAGGATCTGTAGCCTCTGCTCCTTCATGTTTGACCACATAGATTCCTAAGGTGGTCTTGCGTACTGAGGTTAGGACTTCATGTTCAACATCCTAAAAAAATACATAAAGTAACAATTAACAACAGATCAGGGGTGAAAGGGATAGTTGATTTTAGAGAAACATCCAATATTTTTTATAAATGTAAATAATTTACCATGCACTCCTTCACAAGGTTTGAGAGGGCCAGGTAAACAGCAAGTGCATTCAAGATGAATTCACCTTTTCCCAGTGGTGTCATTCTGAACAATGAGACAAATAAGCAGTGTTCAGAAGAATTAACACAAATTATGCCAAAGTTATTTCTACAAGAGCCAAAAAAAATATTATCTGCAACTGCATCTGTGAGGGCCTCAAAATTCAGAGAACCAGTACAATAAAAGTAATAAGTGGTTCTAAACCAAAAGCTTTGCTACAGAAAAGCCATTAAATAATCTTGGATGTCAGAGCTGTTCCAATTGTAGGTGCATAAATCACAAATCTGATGCTGCTGAGAAATAGGGTAAAGAGACGAACAAGCTCTGAAATTAAAACAGAATAAATCATGTACATATTAACATTCCAGAGCTTATATACAAAAATTCAAGGGATACCCAAAAGTTCTGTATTTTTTTTTTTTTACTGACATTTATGTCATTCAAACTCCCAAAGTCTTTTTTCCTATTTTTTACTGCTCATTTCTGTCATTACAATGACAGTCAATGGTGAATTCTTCTTCCGAAGCTTCAATAGCATCAAACAATTGCATGTGACTTTAGAAGCTTCAGAACAGGAACTCACCATTGACTTTAATTGCATGGACAGAAATGAGCAGTACAACCACATAATTTACCTTTTTAGTTAGAAAAGCGAAAAATAAAAGGGATTCGGTGACATGAAGCAGAGTAAATGATGTTCATCTTTGGGTATACTATTTTAATCTATAGTGAATTATTGTCAGATAAAAAATGATGAAGAATATAACAGAACATACCAGATCCATAACTGATAGGATGCTTATGATCTTCTTTACCGCTGTTCCTTCTGTCTTTTTGAAATTTTTGAGGAGCTGGGTTCAGAAATGAACAAAAAGGACAAATCAGGTTGGTTGCTGATAAATTTGAGTCTTTACAATATTATCATATACCAAGACTAACAGTATTTCTTTAACAGCATTTATCTGAATTACATCTAAAATACTTCAATTTATAATTTGGAATTGCATACAATAACCATCCAAGTAATTCATCACAGATGACATTACATTATAAAGACTTACCTCTAAAGAGTGCTGGCTATCTGTTATTAAATTCAGTGACGAAACGCAGATCTTCGATCATCTCATGTCTCCTGTGCGTAAATGTTCTGTCCATCAGCACATTGATAACCTGCACAAGTATTGAGCATATGTGGGACCACAGCGAATTCCATGTTTTAAAACTTTGTCTGTGTCCATGTACCAACCTGAAGTGTTTTAAAAGCTTAGATCTGGATGTTTGAGAAGAGCCACAATCTATGCACGTCACATGCAGGACTCCAAAATTCTGAGGAAACAAAAATGAAGATGTGAGTCAAATAATAATAATAATAATACAAAAAAATTAAAATAAACTGTAGTAAAATTATTTTGGATGACCTATTAAGCTTACCAGATGCTACAGTAGATGCCATCTTACTCGAGTCAGTGTCAAACGTGTTTATTGCCATATGCCTATGCATTCTGTGTTTCAAAAGTTTCAGAGTTATTATTTGACATTAAATAAAAATGCTCAACATTAAGGAAGTTATTAAAATGTATACTAAAACTAGATACAACTGCTGTATTGGGGCACAACATGGAGAAACTCTTCTTAACTAGCAATTTTATAAAAAAATAAGGTCATTTGCCATTTTTTGTATGGGTGAATTCAAATATTATCAAAGTTCAGCAAGTTTAAAAGATCACATAAGAGCTAAAAACCGCTAGCAGCTAACAACACCACTTGAGGACAAGTGCTAAAGCAACTTCAATAAATAGGCCTACCAACAAAAACAGCGATTGACTATTCTAATTTACTGACAGCCTCAATATTAAAGGATAGGAAGTAAAATAACTCACCTTTTGGTCCAGATAAATACAAAATGTTGATTGCAGCCTCCGTTTGAGCATGATTTGATTCCCACAAAATGGAGAACGAGTGCTAAGAGATGAGCTACGCATTAACGTTCTTTGAAATATTTGCGCATGCGCAAATATAGCTCCACCTGTTGACCAAAGTGCGGTACTGCAGCGGTAACACAACTGCATTTCGTTCATTTAACTTAAGTGAGTTGTGTAAATTTGAGAAATGACTTTTTCTAATTCTGTCAACACAACTGTTTTAGTTTTAATGCACAAACACAAGAACATTATTTAATTTGAGCATAGTTACATTTCTTTGGTTCAACAACAGCCATGTTTCATTTTTTAGAGTGAATATGCAAGTTTATCTCACACAAATGTTGAAAAGCCATTCAGTTCTTTTAAAAGAATATAAATAATATAAAATAAAGATCTTACTAAAACCTCACTCAAAAAGTTTAAATAAAATGGAGTCACAAAAGATCACAGAGTGTTTACTGAAGCGCCTCTCCAGCACAGCCCCGGCCTGAGTGGTGCGCGCGCCCTCCGCATTCTGACATCCCCCTCCTTCTGCTCCTCCACATTCCAGAGCACAGTGATAGTGAGAAACAGAGATTTTATCAAATAATGTATATTTCACACAAATAATATAAAATAACATCTTACTGAAACCAATTCTTTCAGTTTTAGATAAACAAAAGAATAAAAAATCATCTTACTTAAAACATTCTGTTCTTTAAAAGAATATAAATAAAGATCTTACTAAAACCTCACACAAAAAGTTGAAATAAATGTAGAACTATCCAGTTTAAATAAAATGGATTCACAAAAAAAAAAAAAAAAAAATGCAATGAGTTAAATGTTTATAGAGTTGAAGAAAAAACATAGGCCTACATGTTATGAAACAATCAGTTAAATGTTTAGAGAGTTGAAGAAAAAACATATACAGCTCATGAAACAACGCAATGTATGAAACGGGTTCACGAAAATAAAAAATCATCTTACATGTTTAGAAATCAGGGCCCTCTGGCCTCTCTTTACACCAGCGTTTGACCTGCGGAGCTTTCAAAAAGCACCAGCCAAAGGGTGTGTGTGTGGGTGTGTGTGTGTGTGTGTGTGTGTGTGTGTGTCAGAGAGTCATACAAATTCAGCGATCGGGATATCAGGTGCTGAGTTTATTTATGAGAAGTATAATCTTAAAAGTTTAAATGATATCGTTTAAAAACAAAAGACTGTTTAAATAAAATCTTTAAAGTTTGAATACATTCATATCTTCTATTTATCTTTTAGAAGATTACTGTAATGATTTTGTGTAACGGTAATTAAACAATGTCTGTTCAAAAACTGTACTTAACTGTACTATACATAATTTTTCGTCCGTGTGGAGTTTCAATTTTGATGGCTTTCCATAGCCATGATGATTTTTGTACCGTAACCGCATATTCGATCATGTACACCTAAACACGACCATCACAGAAAACTATAAAATAATTTAATATCATTTCTAAGCTGTATTGCACGCGCGCACACACACGGTTCTAAAAAATGAACTAATCTCTATGTGCATCATGTCACAGCGTATGTAATGTTAGTCTGCTAACGCCTTTCCAGCGCCAAAGTTTTGTTCGTACTAAATTTATTTCAAAGCATAATCGTAAAAGTTTAAATATGATCTTTTAAAATTAAAAGACTGTTTAAATGAAATCTTTAAAGTTTGAATACATTCATATCTTCTATTTATCTTTTAGAAGATTACTGTAATGATGTTGTTTAACGGTGACCCTAAAGTATAATTGTTATTAAACAATGTCTGTTCAAAATCTTTAGATGGTTGAAAAACTGTACTTAGTCGTCTTAAATCTCATTTATATGAAAAGATTCAATCAGCATTTTTTGTCCATGCTGGGGTTTCAATTTTTATGGTGGGGGCTTACCATAGCCATAATGATTTTTGTACCGTAACTGCATATTCGATCATGTACACCTAAACATGACCATCACAGAAAACTACATTTGTACATTTTTCAAAAATGAAATAAATAAATAAAGCAAAAAAGTATGCTTAGGCATCTTAGATCTTAGATCTTTTGTCCGTTGTTTTTAAGAAATCCGAGGACTCTACATTGCTCTTATTTACACTAAGTTTGTATCATCTGGAAAATCACTACACAATTTCAGAGACGCGATGTGCCTCTGTGGTCCATGACACGGCATAAGTCAAGTTGGCGAATATTTAATTTTACTCGTCTTAATTCAAATCACGATCTTACTGGTAGCTATGATCTATTACACGTATAAGATCATTTTTACTTGTAACTCCCAAACTATCCTTAATCAGTGTGGAAACACACAGGGTGAAACCCTTTACTGAGAATATACTATCGATTATTGACTCAAAATATATGTAGAAGTTTAAATCCGGTGTTTAAAATCTGTCTGGTGGCCGTATGAATAGACTTTGGGGAGAGCTGATGATACTATAGCAGGAAGCATGCCCTTTGACCTCCTTGATTTTGGAGACTTTTTGGTTAAAGACCCTACAAGTTAGTTCTCCCAAAAGAATTTCTCCCATCTAGCGGTGAAATTGTATTTTGCATTTTAACGAATAGTGCTCTCTAGCGCTTCGCTTTTCAAATGCATGTTGCAACTGCGGTAGCCGTTATGTGCCAAGAAGCTATGACAACATGTCTTCCAATAGCACATCATCGAGTTTAAATACATGTTCTACTGTTATGCTGCCTATATAATGATTTACACAACCAAGCAATGAAAAAATCTTGTCATTTAGACCGTAACTTTGACTTAACTGTCGAGAAGAAAGCAGGCAACTTCCCTTTCAAAGTCTTTCTCCTTCATTAGCTCTTTCCACCTGGGAAAAGCTATCCCGATATTTATTTACATCCCGATATTTTCAAATTTTTAAATTTTCCGGGGTAGTGACAAGCGCCTCTCACTGATCTCCTTGTCCACTTTAGCTGGTCTCAGGCAGCCGGCTCTGAACGAACACGCGTTGATGAAACGTGTTGAGGTAGGCTAGTGCTTTTTGTCCCTCTCTGCCATTATAGTTTTTCAAGATGGCGGAACGACATGGAAGCTTCCATGGACTTACCCGCCCCATGTAAATAAAGATAAGAAATGTTTCGCTTACAAGGATAAGTCAGATCATTGGCAGAGGTCATTTTACACCAATAAGGATATATTTATGAATAAAGACAATGATTTAAGCTAATAAAATACCATTTTTCAACCGAGCGAATCTGTACATGAGAGGCCTTCAGAAGTCATAACTTCAGGGGTAGGTCAGTTGGCGAAAACACTGCATGTGTAAAAATCAAATACTGTATTACACTTTTCAAAGTTACAATAAAAAGACCTGTTGTGTTCTGACACAAGGCCATTAACTCGTTCTTTTTGCTTTATAAATGTATTTTGCTTATTTCTACAAATATCAACCTGATAAATATGGACTGAATACACGATTAAACAAGATAATTTTTAAGAAAAAAAAAGAAAAACAGTGTTTTAAAATTCAACTAAACCATGATACCAGATGATTTTTTGACAGTTTTCGGCATAGTTTCAGGCATAGTGCAATGTTCGAGAAATCTAATATCGGTGTAATCTTTGCGAGATCTCACTCACAATGCACAACTTTGTGTTGGCTGATCCAGACATAGCTTTACTAAAAGAAAATATTATGGAAGTCATTTTTAAACTGTTATGGCTTCATGTTGATTTAAAGTTTTTTGTTTGTTTGTTATTAACTAATACCTTTATCTTTTTAACTAACACTTTAACATCCAGCACAAAAGTAAAGAGATGTATGAGCTAAGGATGTTCTCTGACCCCAAATAAACAGATAATGGAATGTTCACAATACAGTAAGATATTCTCCTACTTAGTATGTGCGTAAATATTTGTGCTTAAATCTATTTTTACACACCATAGTGATGCAAAGTTCCACATCCTATGGACTAACTTTCAAACATAATCTTATTCTTTATCTTTAAGATTCAAAAGACCAAATCACTAAGAATTTGTGATACACAAAAGTTTCCAAATTATGGTTTTATTACTCCACTAGATTTAGTCATCTTGTTCAGATAGCAGACGACACTGGTTCACATTTTGTATGTTGGCCTGTATGGGTTTTAGGTGTAGATGTTTCTTTGAGAGCCGTCAACATTCAGTGTTTATAGAAATAGAAATAAATGACGATGAAGAATTTAAGTGATAGTCTTTCTGTTTGAGAACTACATTGATACTTTGTTTAGGGCAACTTTCCCTCTATCTACGAATCACACAAAGTATGAGTAACAAAGTTACACTTAAACTATTGCACAGAGAGATGCATATTCATCAAAACTTGAAGCTGTTAAACAAAGTTCCACACTTTAGTGAAACCTGCAGATAAAATTGCACCAAAAGTAAATTCTAATTCTTCATCATCATGAGCCATTTAAAACAAATACAGAAAAGCCACTATAGTGATCAGTTTTAGTTTTTGAATGTCTGTAATTGACATCTTGTTTCTTTTTGTTTTTGTACAGTTTGCAAAAAGTATATAGTCTCAGAGTGTGGCCAAACATGTTCATATAGGAATGTATGAAAAACATGAAAAACTAAAAATATACTCATACATAAATATATATACCATACACAAATCATTTCTTAACTAAGCAACTGTTTCTTAAATGATCAGATGTTAACATCACCATATATTGTTTTTCCTACCATGATTGTAGTAACTATTGTCCCACCATTCTTCTGGTCAATTGTTAAGTTAACCTGATTAGGGTTCTGAATTAATGGTTGTCCGAATGATGTAGAATTATTATTAGTAGTATTATTAGGCTGCTGATTTGTCATGTTTCCAGAATGTGTTTGAACGCTCAGCGTTTGAACGTCACCATCTGTAAAAAAAAATTAACAATTAAATACACAACCAAAACCATGTAAACATTATAGTAAAGCTTAAGATCGAGAAACATATTGACTACTAACAAAGTAAATTATAAATCTTTTCCTACGTTTGATAATCTTTTTTCTAATTTTTTTCACTATGGACTTGATCCTTTTTAATGCTGTTTTCTCTCCATATTTATTCTGTAGTTCCTCTACTGTGTCTTCCAACCTTCCTGTTGTTCTTCTCCAGCTGTGTTAACCAAAGACAAACAGTTAGAAGAATAAAATGTATGTACAATAGCGAAAATAAAGTTGGTCATTAGTTGTTAGGGTCAGATACACCTGCAGACACATTCATACACAGGAGCCGCTGAGAGCGAGTTCCAGCTGATAACGGTCATAAAGTGTGAGATAAGGTACAAGTAGCTAAACTAAACATTTCATATTTGACATAAATGTTTTGAGAAATGTTAAACAACGACAAAAATAATCAGGCAAACTAATCAACTTTTTTCTAATTTCACCGGTTTGAACTTAAAATAGGCCTATATAATACATGTGATTTAATGTGAGAGGAGAAGAAACAAATAACAGCCATTTTCATCATATTAGGCATAAGATTAATAATGAATGTGTACATATTGTGAATTAATTTAATAAACATATTTACCTAACAATCCATAGCCTTCAGTAAATTAAGGCTAGACAAAGTTGGTTTAAAAAAGGCTTAAAAGTGTGGGGGTCAAAAATAAGTGTCATTTGGAACTCTTTTATAGTTATTTTTTATCAAAAAATATGTTGATAATGATTAAAAAGAGAGCGTCTGGTGCTCAGAAATACATTCTACAATGATATATGTGTCTTCATTAAATGTCTATTTTTTATTCTATTCTTTAATCCACACATAAAATAGGTTTTTATACCTGCTCAAGTACTTCTTGATGAGTTTCTTCTGTATTAAACAGCGAATCCTCTCAGTCAGATCGTCGCAAGATCTCAGGAATCCTCTCACACTGCTCGTGTTCACGCGCTCCATCGCTGCACTTCCGTCATATGCATATGCCTTTAATCCTATACAGCTGTTTAATAATAATAATAATAATAATAACTTTAATTTATATAGCGTCTTTCACAGAACCCAAGGACGCTTAACAAATAACAAGAGAGCGGTGTGAAGTCAGGGGAGCTAAAGCCCATAGGCCTCAGTGAAGAGGTGTGCTTTAAGCGATGACGACACCCCTATTCACCCCCTCCAGCAGGGCGGGGTGACCTGTTGTCCTGATAAATATTTCAGGACATTGCACGCTCTAGCTCTAGTCTAGCTCTACTAGCCTCGGACTGCTGCGCTACTGCATCATCTCATTGATCAAAGCCCGCTTCAACATTTGCCTGAACCTGACGCAAACTACGCTTCTTCGTCTCAAGCTTCTGACCCAAAACCACAAACTTCCGCGCACAAACCCTGTGCCGCAAGGACTCACTCAGGAGATTCCAGGAACATTCCAGGAACGAAAAGCATCTTTCATCATCGAATAGTATTCGAAAAGCTGAAAAAATGGCGACGCAAAACCTGATGGAGAACGACTCCCCGTTGAGTCCTGGCGATGCGGGGCACAAGTATCATCCGGCGTGTGAGTGCGCCACGGGCAAAGAGTGTCCTTTAAGAGCTACATTGGACTCTATGTTTAAAGATCATTTTAGAGGCCAAATGGTTGGCTTGATGCACAGGATCATCGATGCTGCGTGTGGTATGAACAACGATTGTGCGCAGGATACCAAACGTGTGACAAATCTCAAAAATGAAATGGATGTAGTAAGAGGCTTGATAAAGTCATGGCCTGATGTAACACCCATGTTTTTTAACGGCAAAGAGCCGAACGGCGTAATCCTCAGAAAGGTTCTGGATGTGTTGCATGAATGTTGTGACGAATTTGGATTTGACGAAATACTCGCTATTTGTACATTCGTAACGGATCTCTGTGTGTCACTGGTGTCAAAAAATGCAAAAACTGACGTTGGTGAAATAGTTGAAAGTCTGGTCAACTACACCCTAGAGCAAGACATGATAGCCTGCAGAGATTTTCTATTCTGGTTAGACCATCTGTAAATGTCGTTATTGTTTTACTTTATGTACGTAATGCCGATCTATCATTTTCTTCACTACTTCAATGTATACTCGAAAGTATAAATGTTGAAATAAAAATTTCTGAATGAAAAAAATGTCTGAGTTCATAAAAATAGTATGACACAACTTATTCTTTAGGAGATATTAAATACATAATAATAATAATATTTAGAATAATATTTAGAATAATTAAATATTTCAATATTTGTTTTCTGCATTTTAATTACTGTATCCCCGAGCTGGCAACCATTTCCAAGATGTGAATACCTGAAATTATGTGGTGATTTTTCAATTTTTGAAATTGTGTTGAACAAAATTTGATTTTGTTCTTAGCATCGGTTCCTGCATCATAGAGGGTATTAAATAAGATTAATAAGATTATGTGTTCTGTCATGGACGACTAGACACTAGTCATGGGATGTCCAGCAGAGAGAAGGGCTTGAGTGGACACGCCCTGTGGTCACATTTTGAGTTTATATGAAACAGGGTTTATATGAAATTTTCGTCCTCTCACTCTGCCTTTTCCCCGCTTCGCAACGTAGCCATCCTACAGCTTTCCGCCCCTGCGACACACGTAACATCGACCAATTCAGGCCAAATGGAGGAGCAGGTGGGTTACTTAAACACGGCATTCAGCAACCTGGCCCTCTCCAGTCCCATTTCCTCCCGTGGAGTTGAGGATATGTCTCACCAGCGCCCTCCGGCTTGTCACAATCCTGGCATGCGTCGGAAACAGGAACGCCTTGACACCTTTCAGAATTGGACTCTTACTACAGTAACTCCAGCCGAGCTTGCCAAAAGTGGTTTCTACTACCTTGGCCAGGGCGACAGAGTGGCTTGCTTCAGTTGTGGAGGCCAGCTTAGCAACTGGGAACCGGGAGATTGTGCAGTATCAGAACACCAGAGGCATTACCCCAACTGCCGCTTCGTTCAAGGTGACCGTGCAGATAATGTACCTTTATCTGGTGGCGGCCTTTCCAATGTATCTAACTCTGCAATGCAACAGTGTGAAGAAAGGTTGCTCACATTTGTCAACTGGCCCTCAAGAATAACTGTTCGACCAGACCAATTGGCTAAGGCTGGTTTTTACTATGTTGGTTGTAATGATGACGTGAAGTGCTTTTGTTGTGATGGTGGACTCAGATGTTGGGAGTCTGGTGATGATCCATGGGTAGAACATGCTAAGTGGTTTCCAAGATGTGAATACCTGCTGCAAGAAAAGGGCCAAGAGTTTGTTCATCACATTCAAGCAAGATTTCCAAGACTATTTGAACAGCTATTGACTAATGGAGACAGCAACTCGAGAGAATTTGTGAGAGAACAAGAGAACAATCCTGTGGTGAAGCAAACCGTTCAAAGCAAAATCCTCGCAAGTGGAGAAAATTACGAAACCGTTCAAGAGTTGGTGTCTGATTTACTAAGTGCAGAAGATGAGAAGAGAGAGGAGGAGCGAGAAAGTAAGTTTCTTACTTTTCTTAAGAAACATCATCTTGCCATGTCACAGCACCTAAAAAGTGTGCAGAGCTTAATGGACCATCTTCTAGAGGAGAACGTCATCTCACAGAAAGAGTATGGCATTATTCGTAACTGCACTACAGTCAAGCAGCAGACAGGGCAGCTCATTGAGTTAGTCCTGTCGAAAGGAAATGCAGCAGCAGAGGTCTTCCGCAACTGGATCAAGAAGAATTATGTCTGCCTGCTGAGAGAACTGATGGCCCAGACAAATGAAGCTGCATCACCGAGTCAAGATCTTTCAGACTTGCCTATGGAGGAACAGTTAAGAAGACTTCAAGAGGAGCGCACATGCAAAGTTTGCATGGATAAGGAAGTGAACATTGTCTTCATCCCCTGTGGTCACCTAGTTGTGTGCAAAGAATGCGCGCCTTCTCTGAGCAAGTGCCCCATATGTAGAGGCTTGGTCAAAGGCGCTGTCCGTACTTTCCTATCATAAAGTTTTCCTATCATTTGGATTTGCAAATTTACATTTAACTTGATGAATAAAAACAATGATACAACAAGTCATGCCGCCAGAGAGAAGTTTATTATTTTCACTCAATCCAGTTACAAAATCTGATTAAACATTACACGTTTAAAACATATGCATGAGTGAATTGTTCACCATAAGTTCTGTAACAAACATTTAGAAAGTAGTTAGGATGTATTTCATTTTGCGCATGCTTTAAGTTAATTTGACCAACTATTAAGATGTTAAAGTCCATAGACCTTTAGCGCATTGTTAAAATTAAAATCAATATCGCATTAAACGCATCATTACCGAATTCAGAGGTGTTTAATAACTTCAATAGTTATCAAGCACCAGCTGATTTAAGTTTTTCTTCAAACAAAAGTAATTTTCTGATAAATCATCGTACACCTACATGTGTTTTGTTGTATGCACAGATTTTGTTGGTCGCTTATAGAAAGATGCGTCCTTGTTTCGCGGTATTTTTAAAAACATAGAACCAGAGAACCTTGTGCGGGATTCTATATCCGCATAAAGGTTAAAATATAAAATATACATTTTAGCACTATTTAAAAACTAGGACGGTATAATAATATAATGTAAATGTCTCACGTGAAGATGATGGTTTAAACCATCATTTTATCACATCAAGCCAATTCATGCGAATACTGTCGTATATGAACAAAGAGAAGACCTAGAGTTCACTAACATTACAGCTAACTGTAGGAAACAGATATCCGGGGGAAAGTGTAAAGAAAACGGCATACAAAACATTACAATCACACCCGGCAATACGATAAGTGTTACGCTAGTGGTGTTAAAAAATTTGCAAACAATTTCATGCAAACATGAAATGCAAACAAAATCTTTTAAACAAAGTCTTGTTTCAGAGTCGGTATGCTCCGGTGAAAACTATGTGACTTGTGTGAACTTTGATGAGGCCGATAACAATAGCGCTGTTAAACGGTTCAATAACAATGTTAAATCAACAAGAATCCAACTCTAATGCAACTGAGCTTGTTTCACATATAACTGTTGATTGTTAGATATAATAGTTAGATGATTTATCTAACCATTGAAATTTACGATATGTTAAAACATTTCGGCATTTATTATGCCGAATAAAAAGAAGATCATAAAAAGAAGAACAATTATTAAGACATAAAACACAACGTCTGTATTCTGGATTGGGCCTAAAAGGCCGATGCATAAAACTCAAATTATTGGTGTGGACAGAATAAAAAATGAATCAACCCTCCTTTCACGTAAAAATACCACGTATCAACTGTAATTCTTTAGCTTAACTGTTGTTTTGTCACACACACACAAAATAACTGTGTAATAATAACAAAATAAGTGTAAAGTTAGACGAGTTTGAAGTGTAATATTCACCTTTCACGTCGATGTTTCGTATAGACATAGCAGAAAGATGTTCTAAAAGAAATATGATTTGTTTAGTCTTAAACACTCTCGTGAAGGACCGTCATTTAATTATCTTTATGCAATATTTGTTCATGTTTTTCATACATTCCTATATGAACATGTTTGGCCACACTCTGAGACTATATACTTTTTGCAAACTGTACAAAAACAAAAAGAAACAAGATGTCAATTACAGACATTCAAAAACTAAAACTGATCACTATAGTGGCTTTTCTGTATTTGTTTTAAATGGCTCATGATGATGAAGAATTAGAATTTACTTTTGGTGCAATTTTATCTGCAGGTTTCACTAAAGTGTGGAACTTTGTTTAACAGCTTCAAGTTTTGATGAATATGCATCTCTCGGTGCAATAGTTTAAGTGTAACTTTGTTACTCATACTTTGTGTGATTCGTAGATAGAGGGAAAGTTGCCCTAAACAAAGTATCAATGTAGTTCTCAAACAGAAAGACTATCACTTAAATTCTTCATCGTCATTTATTTCTATAAACACTGAATGTTGACGGCTCTCAAAGAAACATCTACACCTAAAACCCATACAGTCCAACATACAAAATGTGAACCAGTGTCGTCTGAACAAGATGACTAAATCTAGCGGAGCAATAAAACCATCAATTTGGAAACTTTTGTGTATCACAAATTCTTAGTGATTTGTTTTTTTTGAATCTTAAAGATAAAGAATAAGATTATGTTTACAAGTTAGTCCATAGGATGTGGAACTTTGCATCACTATGGTGTGTAAAAATAGATTTAAGCACAAATATTTACACACATACTAAGTAGGAGAATATCTTACTGTATTGTGAACATTCCATTATCTGTTTATTTGGGGTCAGAGAACATCCTTAGCTCATACATCTCTTTACTTTTGTGCTGGATGTTAAAGTGTGTTAGTTAAAAAGATAAAGGTATTAGTTAATAACAAACAAACAAAAAACTTTAAATCAACATGAAGACATAATATTAATAAATAAAATATGGTTTACAATTACAGTACAATGACTTCCATAATATTTTCTTTTAGTAAAGCTATGTCTGGATCAGCCAACACAAAGTTGTGCCTTGTGAGTGAGATCTCGCAAAGATTACACCGATATTAGATTTCTCGAACATTGCACTATGCCTGAAACTCAGTAATCAACATGCATTTATGTAGGACTGGTATCATGGTTTAGTTGAATTTTAAAACACTGTTTTTTCTTAAAAATTATCTTGTTTAATCGTGTATTCAGTCCATATTTATCAGGTTGATATTTGTAGAAATAAGCAAAATACATTTATAAAGCAAAAATGACCAGTTAATGGCCTTGTGTCAGAACACAACAGGTCTTTTTATTGTAACTTTGAAAAGTGTAATACAGTATTTGATTTTTACACATGCAGTGTTTTCGCCAACTGACCTACCCCTGAAGTTATGACTTCTGAAGGCCTCTCATGTACAGATTCGCTCGGTTGAAAAAATGGTATTTTATTAGCTAAAATCATTGTCTTTATTCATAAATATATCCTTATTGGTGTAAAATGACCTCTGCCAATGATCTGACTTATCCTTGTAAGCGAAACATTTCTTATCTTTATTTACATGGGGCGGGTAAGTCCATGGAAGCTTCCATGTCGTTCCGCCATCTTGAAAAACTATAATGGCAGAGAGGGACAAAAAGCACTAGCCTACCTCAACACGTTTCATCAACGCGTGTTCGTTCAGAGCCGGCTGCCTGAGACCAGCTAAAGTGGACAAGGAGATCAGTGAGAGGCGCTTGTCACTACCCCGGAAAATTTAAAAATTTGAAAATATCGGGATGTAAATAAATATCGGGATAGCTTTTACCAGGTGGAAAGAGCTAATGAAGGAGAAAGACTTTGAAAGGGAAGTTGCCTGCTTTCTTCTCGACAGTTAAGTCAAAGTTACGGTCTAAATGACAAGATTTTTTCATTGCTTGGTTGTGTAAATCATTATATAGGCAGCATAACAGTAGAACATGTATAGTTAAACTCGATGATGTGCTATTGGAAGACATGTTGTCATAGCTTCTTGGCACATAATGGTTACCGTAGTTGAAATCCGTATTTGAAAAGCGAAGCGCTAGAGAGCATTCGTTAAAATGCATAATACAATTTCACCGCTAGATGGGAGAAATCTTTAACAAAAAAGCCTCCAAAATCAAGGAGGTCAAACGGCATGCTTCCTGCTATAGTATCATCAGCTCTCCCCAAAGTCTATTCATACGGCCACCAGACAGATTTTAAACACCGGATTTAAACTTCTACATATATTTTGAGTCAATAACCGATAGTATATTCTCAGTAAAGGGTTTCACCCTGTGTGTTTCCACACTGATTAAGGATAGTTTGGGAGTTACAAGTAAAAATGATATTATACGTGTGATAGATCATAGCTACCAGAAAGATCATGATTTGAATTAAGACGAGTAAAATTAAATATTCGCCAACTTGACTTATGCCGTGTCATGGACCACAGAGGCACATCTCTGAAATTGTGTAGTGATTTTCCAGATGATACAAACTTAGTGTAAATAAGAGCAATGTAGAGTCCTCGGATTTCTTAAAAACAACACAACATTGTGACAAACTTTGACAATATGTTGTATGGACAAAAGATCTAAGATCTAAGACGCCTAAGCATACTTTTTTGCTTTATTTATTTCATTTTTGAAAAATGTACAAATGTAGTTTTCTGTGATGGTCATGTTTAGGTGTACATGATCGAATATGCAGTTACGGTACAAAAATCATTATGGCTATGGAAAGCCCCCACCATAAAGATTGAAACCCCAGCATGGACAAAAAATGCTGATTGAATCTTTTCATATAAATGAGATTTAAGACGACTAAGTACAGTTTTTGAACAGACATTGTTTAATTACCGTTACACAAAATCATTACAGTAATCTTCTAAAAGATAAATAGAAGATATGAATGTATTCAAACTTTAAAGATTTTATTTAAACAGTCTTTTGTTTTTAAAAGATATCATTTAAACTTTTAAGATTATACTTCTCATAAATAAACTCAGCACCTGATATCCCGATCGCTGAATTTGTGTGACTCTCTGACACACACACACACACACACACACACACACACACACACACACACACACACACACACACACACACACCCTTTGGCTGGTGCTTTTTGAAAGCTCCGCAGGTCAAACGCTGGTGTAAAGAGAGGCCAGAGGGCCCTGATTTCTAAACATGTAAGATGATTTTTTATTTTCGTGAACCCGTTTCATACATTGCGTTGTTTCATGAGCTGTATATGTTTTTTCTTCAACTCTCTAAACATTTAACTGATTGTTTCATAACATGTAGACCTATGTTTTTTCTTCAACTCTATAAACATTTAACTCATTGCATTTTTTTTTTTGTGAATCCATTTTATTTAAACTGGATAGTTCATTTATTTCAACTTTTTGTGTGAGGTTTTAGTAAGATCTTTATTTATATTATTTTAAAGAACAGAATGTTTTAAGTAAGATGATTTTTTTATTCTTTTGTTTATCTAAAACTGAAAGAATTGGTTTCAGTAAGATGTTATTTTATATTATTGTATATTATATTATTTGTGTGAAATATACATTATTTGATAAAATCTCTGTTTCTCACTATCACTGTGCTCTGGAATGTGGAGGAGCAGAAGTAGGGGGATGTCAGAATGCGGAGGGCGCGCGCACCACTCAGGCCGGGGCTGTGCTGGAGAGGCGCTTCAGTAAACACTCTGTGATCTTTTGTGACTCCATTTTATTTAAACTTTTTGAGTGAGGTTTTAGTAAGATCTTTATTTTATATTATTTATATTCTTTTAAAAGAACTGAATGGCTTTTCAACATTTGTGTGAGATAAACTTCCATAGTTTTTTCAACCTTAGTTAAATTAGCATGAGAACAGTACGTTTTTTCAACTTTAGTTTAATTGGCACGATAATTATTTTAAAGGATAGAATGTTTTTTTGTATGAAATTGTTTAATCACAGTGTCTGAACAGTACGTTTCAGATGTCAGAGCTCAAATGCAAAGGGTGGCAGGGGGAATCCCGTGACACACACACACACACACACAGAGAGAGACACGAGCGCTTCTTATGTTTTGAGACGGTGCTTTGAGAGACTTTTTTTGTGACTCTCATTTTATTTAAACTTTTGGTGTGAGGTTTTAGTAAGATCTTTATAAACATTTCATTTATATTGTTTTAAAAGAACTGAATGGTTTTTCAACGTTTGTGTGAGATAAACTTCCACAGTTTATCCTTATCAGTTTTCACATTACAGCCCAGATGCGTTCAGGAATAGGAGGATCCTGTGATACCAGCTTCAAAAACACACGCACACACAGACTAACTGTCATGTTCAAAAGGCTTCAACTTTCTGTTAGATACCATGTCATATTGTTATAACACTTTCTGTCCATATCAAAAGGCATCAAACTAGCTGTCAGATACCATGTCATATTGTTATAACACTTTCTGTCAATATCAAAAGGCATCAAACTAGCTGTCAGATACCATAACATATTGTTATAACACTTTCTGTCAATATCAAAAGGCATCAAACAATTAAAACTAGCTGTCATAGCCATGACATAATTATTATAACACTTTCTGTCAATATCAAAAGACTTCAAAACCCGAAACTAACTGTCAACCTGTCAATCAAAAGTCATACTAACTGTCAACCTGTCAATCAAAAGTCATACTAACTGTCAACCTGTCAATCAAAAATCAAAACTAGCTGTCAAAAACACTTCAAAGGCCCTTTGATCTCCTTTGATCTCATCTCATCTTCTTTGATCCCTTTGATCCTATGCCAAAAGGGGCGGGTACCTGTCACCGGAAGGGGCGGGACATGTCACCGGAAGGGCGGGTACCTGTCACCGGAAGGGGCGGGACATGTCACCGGAAGGGGCGGGGCACCTGTCAATCAATAATTTTTTGACAGGTGGTCCAGGATATCAACTACTACCCTTTATAGATCTACACATTTTTATTTTATGTTAGCGTGAAAAAAATAGTCACACTCATTGTCTTTGGGGTCTCCAGGGACCCAGACAATAACATTTGTACAACACAACTTTGTAACAGAATAATAGTTTTTTTTATTAACAAGTGTAAATTTGCTCTGTTTATTAATGGTTTTAGTCCACATTTATGCAGTTTTGGAGGATTTATGATATATTTTAAAAAAAAAAAGGTTTTTATACAAAAACAGCTTTTTATGTAAAATTCACTTTATAAAAGACCCAAATTTCTAAATTTTGTTTAGTGGCTAAAATTATCATTTTTTACTTTTAAAACTACATTTTCCAAAATATGGGCAAAAATGTTACACTAAACCATGTACAATTATCCATGTTATCCCTATAAATTAAATTTAGAAATGTGGGTCTTTTATAAAGTGAATTTTACTTAAAAACCTGTTTTTGTATAAAAACCTATTAAAAAAAAACTTTTTAAAATGTATATAACTTTAAAATATAGCATAAATACTGCACAAATGTAGAGTAAAAACAGAGTAAAATTACATTTGTAAAAAAAAAAAAAAAACTATTATTCTGTTTTAAAATTGCATGTTATATTCTGGGGTCCCTGGAGACCCAAATACAACGAGTGTTGGCCCAAATGAAGATAATCAGAGGGTTAAGGGATACAATTATTGACTACAGGGGGACTTTAAAGGGATAGTTCACTTTGAAATTAAATTTTGGTATGTTTTAGCTTACCTCAAGGGCATCCAAGATGTAGGTGTCTTTTTTTCCGCAGTAGTTTCAATTTTGATATTTTTAGGTCAAACCGTTCTTGTCTGTCAGTCATATAATGCAGGTCTGTGGTCACTGTCTCAAAGAGCAAGCACAGAGTCCAAATTAAAACAATTCCCCATCATAAGTACACATTGATGGACGAAACGAGCGGTTTGTGTGAGAAAACGAACAGTATTTATATAGTTTTTAACTCTTGTACACAGCCACGTCCAAGTGAGCAGATGGAAGAACGGATGGTGGAGATGTGGCAACAGTATGAGTGCCTATTTAATGTCTCCTCAAAAGAGTACCACAACCGGAGTGACAAAGAGAAGAGCTGGGGAGAGATCGCTTCAGATTTGAACGTACCGGGTGAGTGTAAAAAGTTGCTAGCGCACTAGCAAATGTAAACATTAGATCTAGATCAATGATCATCTGCTACATTCAGGTCTAACAAAAGATGAATTGCACAGTTAGTTAGTTTGTTTGTTTGAATAATATTACTAATATTTAATGATATTAGTTCAGTTGAATTTAGAGAGGAAACACAATGTATGTCAGTGTCAGTGTATATTTTCAGTGGAGGAGGTGAAAACAAGAGCAACAACATTACGGACACAATACACCAAGCTTCTCAAACCTAAACCGAGTGGGAGTGTGGAGAAAGGGCTCACTCATAAGCAGGCTTGGCTGTTGAGGAATCTGGAGTTCCTCAAAAAACATGTTGCCCAACGCCCCAGTGAGACCAGTGTAAGTGTCATGGTTTAGAAGGAGAGAACCCAATCGCAGACCATTTGCAGACATTACAAGGGTTTATTACTACACAAAAACAGAAAACAAAACCCACGAGGGGGTAAAACAAGACAGGATGAACTATTAAGACAGAAAACACTAGACTAACACTCAGACGATAAACTTAGACAATAAAGACAGGATCAAATACTTCTAACAAGACAAGGCTTTCTTCAGGTAACTCACGGAGGGTATCAGACAAGGATAGACAATGTACCAACACAGGACAGCAAACACAAGGGGATTAAATAGGGAGCAAACTAATCAGGAACAGGTGACACAGGTAAAGCAATAATCTAATGATGACGAGATGAGATAACAAGGGGGCGGGGTTACATGACGAGACAACGCAAGCACACAGCCAAACAAATGGCCATGTGCTTACACACAAAACATGGTTCTGTCATGATCCTGCCTCAAAACAAGAAAGATCTAGGACATGAAGGCAGAATCATGACAGTAAGCAGAGCAGTATTATGGACAGGCATATTGTGTGCTTAAGAAATGGAGATATTTGCATAATTAGATATTACAGTTTTTCTCGATTGCTTAAACACATTTCTTGAAACTATGCCTCGTATTCTCAAAACTATAAACACAAATCCATAACGTCTCACCCAATTGCCCAAACATCCTATTTTCAGGTCAAAATGAAGCTCTACACTCAAAACCATTCACTCTTGCTGAAAAACCAAACTTTGCCCTCAGACAGGACACACAAGCCCTCAAAATCACACACTACAACATTGTCTAACACACTGGTGCAATAAATTCAAAACAACATTTCCAAAACTGGTAAGTTATGTTGCTTGTGGTCCCCCCCCCCCCCCCCCCACAAACCTTTTCACATGATGAACACAAAAGACACAACCAATGGATGCATTGGCACATTTTTATTCATTCATGTACTACACAGTACAACACACACACACAAATTATTATTATTTTTTTTCTGTTTTACTCTTTTTTTTTCTTCTTTTTTTTTTACTCTCTCCTCTAAATTTGTTTTTTATTTACTTACAGTAAGATGTGTGTGACCATCATATGACAGTAAAAGAGCACACATAAACCATATTCTAATATGGAATTGTATTGGAATGGTAAAGAGTGTTGGGTCGTGACAGGAGGGCCTCCACTCAAGGAGACAATATGATGAACACGTCTAAGAATGTTCCACATATGGTTGAAATACCATCATTGGCCTAGAAAGATAACATTCTGGGAGTCAAGACTATAAAGGATGAAGGATGGCCTCCCTTCACTGTCACACTCTGCAGACACTCTGTGTGACTGTACGACTGCTGGCCTTTTCTTGCAAGAAAATACACCTCATCAAAGACTATTGGAAATGTTTGTCTCTTATTCAGTGATAGAATTGTGTTTGCCACCACACCTCCCTGAAGGCTCTCGAGGCGACGGTGAAGCGACTCAAATTTGGCCTTACTCATAGCCCAGCCTCCCTCATACTCATACCATTGACTAAGACATGGGCAACTAGAGTGATTTGAATTTCATCTGAGACTGCTTGTCTTCTTGTCCTTGCCCTTCGTCCTCCTCATTCTTATCCCTCTTCCTTCATGTCTTTCTGGATCCATTGTTCCAAAACTCAATAAACTGATTTGGGCCCCTTTATCTATCTATTGAAGGATCTGATTGATGTGTGTTAAATTTTGACTCCTAGTGTTTCCACTTGGGTAATTGTGTGCTAACTGAGCTGAAGCTGTGCTGACTTGAGTGAACAATATTGAGTGCTAGTGCTTTATAAATGACAACATGGTCTAGGCAATGAGAAATGAAGGGATTTGTGTGTAGAGTTTTGTAGTGACAGTTCAACAAATCTGACTCATGTGTCAAAACAGGGAATAGTGTTTATAGTTTAGTGAAATGGGTGTGCTTTTTGATAAATGGCATTATGGTTTTGAAATTTTAGTTCAAAAGCCTGGTTATAGTGTTAAAGCAATCGAGAAAAACTGTAATAAAAAATGTAAGCATACAGAAAAAATATCATATAAACTAGTGCTAACATGTTGCCAAACAACTGTAAACAATCTAGCCCTTGCTAGCGCACTACTGTAAACATTTTAAAACAGTTAAAAATCGTACCTCTAGTTCTCGCTGAAGAACAGACAATCCATGCTGATCCCGACTTCCCAACCATTTCCTCGTCCACGCTTCGTTTGATTTTCTTTTGTTTTTTATTGCTACAAAGAATAAGTATTAATACAGCAAGTTGCCGCGACACACTATCCATTTTGTTTGCATGCGCTTCCCCGTGAGATCGCGTCACGTGAGGTGCTAAATCTTAAGAATATCTTGTAGTGTGTGATGCGCCACTATTCTCAAATATTGTAGTGTGAGCATGTTTAAGATCTGAGGGAAGAATATCTGCAGAGATTCTCCTTAAAGCATCAAAACCTTCGATCCTAGGGAGACTCCTAGAAGGCTGGCGTTGTGGATGAGACTGAGGTCTGTTAGTGTTGGTCAGCAGGACTTTTTCAAGCATGTCAATGACCTTTTCAAGAGCAGAGAAATCTGCACATTTCTGTCGTTGCTCGCACACTGTGGGAACGGGCACTGGAGCTGCATTAAAATCAATCTTGTTGACTGAAACTCTCTCATTTCGACTACCATGCCCTGTACTGGTGGCTTTGAAAGACAACTGATAGTCGTTAAGCACAGCCTGTACTTCATGTGCTGACCACTTGTCAGTCGGTTTGGACCTGAAGGTTAGGGCTAAATCCTTACTCGGGCAGTGTCGGATAAACGTGCACCACTTCCACACTGGGCTTGTCAAGTGTTTTACCGTGCTCTCGAAGACCTTCTGAAGCAACATCCGCTGCCTTGTTGAGTCTCAGCCAGTAGTCGTACGGATTCTCATCCTCCTCAGGCAAAGTAGTGTAAAAATCAGCAAGCGGGACCGACGAGTAATGATTACAACTGAAATGTTTGGTGCAACAGGCTATAGACAGAGTTTGGACAGACAGTGGTGGCAGAATCACAGTTCCTGATCCAGAGTTTGACTACATCCTTTGCTTTACCACGCAGGTGCACAAGAATCTCTTCCACATGTTCGTCAGAATTCATGTTGCTCTTTTTAACAAATGTCCTCAACAGATCTTCCTATTCCTCAATTTCAATTGTGTCAGAACTATCCCCTCTGAATGAAGGTGGCTCCTTGACTTTTCTGTGCTGAATTACTTGACTTTGCCACAGATTTACCATGCCTGATGGGCTGTTAATAGCCTTAGAATCGCCAGTTGTCTATTTGGCATGTCAATGTCCAAGCTAAAAGGACTAAGATGGGACATAATGTTGTCTGCTAACTGTTGGCCAATTTGATGGACAATTGAACTCATTTGTCCTAACATATCAGGCACACCATGGTCAGCATTAGGTGTTGACGTGCTGAAATCTCTAGACTTTTGATTGACGTTTGACTGCATGTCTGCTGCATCACAATCTCCCACAGTACACACCCTACTTGTAATGCCAGGTCTGCTATCACTATTCCCAGTATTGGGGCTGTTCATTGAAAAGGGAAGTGGTACACCTAAAACCCCTCTGCCTCTGCTCTGCCTACTGGACTAGGACTGAAGTGGTCAGGCAAATATCTCCTGCTATTACTCATTATGAACGAAACAAATGTGCTGCAAGTTCACACACACATATAAACATAAACTCAATATCAATGATCAGAGCGAAATGTCCCATAAACTGAAAAAGGTTCGAGTGAAAGTGTCTCTTGAACACGAACGGCTGTGACCCAAGGACGAGCTGTTAAACTGATGACGGTGATTTCCATCAACTTGCTTGAAGACGCGACCCATAACAACACAGCGGCACCACAACTTCACAGCACCAATGTGACGGTGTGGCCTGGGCCGTCTGCACAATGGAGACACAAACGTGGAAATAGGGGTTTCACTTCACAGAGAATAAATCAGTTCCACAGCATATCTCGTTATCTCTGCGGTTTATTTAAAACAGTACTCTTTCTTTTTAATCTTTTTCTTTTGCGTTGTGATCGTATGATGAGTACAATTTTGCAAATTGACAATTATAAAACATTTTCAGTGAATTAATCACAAATCAACTCAATAAAAAACAGAACAATTCAATTAAATTCAATAGAAAGGGAAACACCCCCACCTAGTGGTGAACATGCACAATTCTACATGAATAAAGCAATTAATCCATAAAACACATTATAACAATATATTTTATACACATTACCTGCACAATGGAGATACAAATGTGGAAATAGGGGTTTCACTTCACAGAGAATAAATCAGTTCTACATAAAACACAAGACAATGCACAAATTAATTGCGGTTGTGCCTCGTAATACTTACAATGTCAAAATAACTCGATATAATATAACACACTCGACGCCAAACACACATCAAAATATGCCTTACAAGGTCATTGCAGGATAAATCTACAATAAAGGGGTTATTTATGTGTTTTGAACACTTTTAACTGGCAGGTGTCCAAAGAAAAAACGTAAGTTTATCTAATCCTTTTTGTTTGTCCTAATCTTTCAATCAGAGATTTAATATTGTTTTACATTGTCACGATGCTATCAAACATCGCATCATAAACCACTTATGCTTGTGATTACAGGAGGATTGCCTTCGTCTGTCACTAGCCACTGTTTTTCCTGGATTTAATCATTCTGTTTTACTTTTTATTTCTTTGTGTGTGTGTGTGTGTGTGTGTGTGTGTGTGTGTGTGTGTGTGTGTGTGTGTGTGTGTGTGTGTTTATGGGGGATCTGCTACACCGTTCTGTGATGACCTGGACCTGATGGAGTCCTGCTAGTGGTAGCTTGTTAATTTAAATGTTTGTTTTTAGTCTGTTTGGCAATCATCATACTCCAATATTCGGCCCATGGGCATTGTGTAATATCTCCTTTGGGGACAGTGTTTATTTTGCCATGTTCACTAGTGTGAAGTGTGAAATGCTGTGTTAGGTGTGTGTATGCACGGCCGATTTGGTTTGAAGTGTCTCTTGCAGTGTCTGAGTGTGTGTATGTGGACCGTATCTATTTATTTGACTTTATTCACTGTAGTCTAGGTATTGTTAGACTTTATATCCTGTAACTCATTCACTATGAGACTTTTATACACTGTGATTTATTTATTGTAGAATTGTTCACTGTTATCTACGGGGAACATTTGTCTGCTCTGATTGCCTATCAGTGTATCATGGTGTTTAGTGTTTAATACAATTATATTTGAGTACATCAGTCCCATTTCTGTTCCTTCATTGGACACAACCTGCCTGAATAGTGTAAAGGGGAGCGCTGTTTGGATTTTCTAGTTTAGATATTCAAATTGCGTGCGTTTGAGCGCCGCCTAGGGGTCACACATAGAACATCACTTTTTGTTTAAAGCGACTGAATTGTTTGGGTTTGGCAGTTATTTCCAGAAAGCTATCAAACCCTATAGAGAGGATGTCCCAGCTCTGGAAGATGATCAAGGGGGACTTCTGGCAGATCTGAGATAGGTAGAGGGATCAGACAAGGGTGTCCGATCTCCCCATTTTGGTTTTTGTTAGCAACGTAAATAATGGCCCTTCACATTAAAAAAGGACATTTTCAAGGAATTACAGCATTAGGGAAAACATTGAAGTTGTGTCAGTTTGCAGATGACACTGCTTTATTTCTGAAAGATAGGAATGAAATCATTAAAGCAGTGAAATGCATAAAATAATTGTCAGATGTATCAGGGCTAGGAATGAATATGAATAAATCTGTTTCCTCTTAAAGAATGTAGTTTAACGAATTTTTTTAATATTCCAATTGCAAACCAAGTAACATATCTGGGAGTTGTTATATGTAAAGATGAAAATCAAGTTTAACAATTTAAACTTCAATCCAATGATTAACAAAACTAGTGAGAGGTTTAATGCGTGGTTACAAAGGGATCTGTCAATTCAGGGACGGGTACTTCTGTCAAAAGCTGAAGGAATCTCCAGATCAGTCTATGTGTCTATCATTGGATATTCCCCCTAAAGTTACCAAACAATTGGAAAAAATGCCTTTTGATTTTATATGGAAAAACAAGCCACATTATTTGAGAAAAGAAATGTTATGCAACCCCAAAGATCATGGTGGTTTAGAGGTTTAGAGTTATGACGCTTTGAACAATGTATTTAAAATAAATCGGCTTATTCAGTATTTAAAAAATAAAGACAGTATCTGGAATTCCTTTCCTAACTCTCTATTTAAACAATTGGACGACCTCTCATTTTCACTGAAGTGTAATTATTCAATTGAAAAAATAGCAACATTTAATAAACAGGCTCTCATGGCATGGACACGGGCCTACAAACATAACTTTTCACCAGGAGAGATTATATCTGGAACAACAAAGACATCCTTTACAAAAATAAATCTCTCTTTTTTGATTACTGGTTTGAAAACAATATTATATTAGTTAGTCAGCTTTTGAATAATGATGGAAATTTATTAACATATAGAGAATTTTTGAATAAATGTAAAATACCAGTCAGACCTAAAGACTTTGCAGTTGTAATGGATGCAATTCCCAGGAAAGTATTGATCCTTCTTAGAAATGCATCACAGGAGGAAGATCTACATTTGACAGATATCATGGGGGAAATATTTCTTGGTAATACAAATATTTTACTAAATAAAGTCTCAAATAACTACATTAGGAATATACTTAATAATATTGTTTACCCTCCTGCTCGTTTGGTCATCTGTGTTTGGAGATGTAAATTGGCGTAATGATGGCGAACAGTAGATCAATTCTACATTAATAACAGAGTAAAAGAAGTCTCTTTTAAAATAATGCATAGAATATATCCAGAAAAACATGTGCTGGAACGTTTTAAATTAGATATTGATTACTCCTGCAATTTTTGTAAAGGTAAAACTTCTGGTTTCTGTGTGTGAATCATTCTCCAAAATGTCCAACGGTGTCTTTAATATTTTTACTTCAGTGTCATGAAAGCTTTGTGGGTGATGGACAGGGTTTACATTAAGACAGGAGTATGCCTTAATCTAGTTAATCGTGCATTTCTTTTCTTTTATTCCACAGCTGATGTGTGCAGTTTTTTATTGCTTGCATTCAAATAATTTTCTCTTGCATGTTTTGTTTTTTAATTGCAGTCTTTTTCTTCTGCCATTCATGCTTATCAGCTCCATGCAATCTTAAGCTTCTCTTGGTTCAGCTGCACACAGTCTGAAAAGGTTTATTGGCAGTTTGATAAAATAAAAGAGCCTTTCTAAGAGCCATCGTTTAAGCTGTTGACTTTTCTACCTTGAGAAAGAACGTTAAACGAACAACTTAAAAGGGCCTGACAAATCATGACATAAGACTGACATCACTCACAACATACCGATGAACAAATATAACGTCTGATGTTTGCATACGTGCATACCAGTATACCATTACGACATTCTTCATGAATAAACATGACCTCTGATGTTTGTATACATATATACCAACGTACCATCACGTCACATATGCAAATATAAGGCTTGTTCGACTTCATGCAGCTCTGCGCAGACCGATCGCTGGCTGACTTGAAGCATTGCATGCCGGTTAGAAATTTTGTCCGACTTGATACAGCCAGAGAATAGCTGTGAAGGCTGCATCCTCCGAAGGCCGTATTTGAAGGCCGATTTGCCGCATTTGAAGACCGATTGCGTCACCGCGGCGCGATGAAGGCTGTCCCAATAGGCTAGGAAATTTGTAATTATTATAAAAATAATAATTAATTATTGCAAACCGAGAGTGAGGACGGGGCCTTGATTTCGTGGCTTTACTTCCTGCTCACTACTGCACAGGTCTGGTCCCGAGATCGCTACTGCGCAGGTCTGGTCCCGAGATCGCTTCTGCGCAGACTCAAACCCCAAGATGTCAGCACCATATCGGGACACTGGCGGCTTCACTTCTCACGAAGATGGCGGAGAGAGCAGACGCATTGTGAATAGCTCAGAGTAGCAAAGCCTTGAAAATCAACGGAATGAACTTTTATCTCAACAAAACCCTGAAATATCAGATGTAAAACCGTAGGGAACTTATCATAATAATTCAGAAACGTGTGAGTGACCCTGAGCACCTCCTGGAGTACGATATTGCAGACCATACCATGGCTAGCACAAAAGCTAATGCTAAATTGAAGGCTCTCCAAGAACACGACTATGGTGGTCCAGAAAGGATGGATCTGTCTCTCATTAGTAATTTGCAAGATGGCGCTCGGAAAGCGAGTGTATGTACATGTTCAGCTCATGTTTGAGCTGACTGCAGCATTTTCCCTGTTGGGGATTTGATCCTCCAGAGAAACCAAGCAAAAGTGATCGAAGCGCCTGTTTAGTATTACAACAACGAGAAAGCTTACGATTATCGTCAATATGGAAGATATTAAAAAAACTCTGGCCTCAATCCAACTAGAGGTCGGCAAAATCGCAACGCAACAAACGGAGATCCTGCAGCTCACGAAACAGGTGAATCTACTACAAGCTCAGGTGAGCGGCTATGAAATTAAATTAAAGAAGAAAGACGATCAGATCAAAGAATTGGAAAAGAGACTGGATGATGTAGAGCAATATTACCGTATGGATGATCTGATTATCTCTGGATTGAAAACACGACACCGTGCCTACTCCAGTGTCGCTGCGGGAATCAGTGCTGATGACACAACTGCTGAGACGGAGACCCTGGAATTCCAGGTTATCCAATTCTTCGGTAGTAAGGATATTCCCATTCACAGAAATCAGATCTCGGCCTGTCATACACTCCCTCGGAATAACAAGAATAACAAAAATAGTCCTACTCCACCGGCAATCATAATCCGCTTTGTCAACAGAAAAGACAAGATCGGCTTGTTACAACAGGGGTTCAAGTTAAAAGGCACGGGAGTGTTTGTGAATGAACATCTAACGAGGAAGAACGGGAATATTGCTTATGCAGCGCGGCAACTGAAAAAGGCTAAAAAGATCAAAGCGACCTGGTCTCGGAATGGTAAAGTTTATATCCGAACGATTGGAGCAACACCAGAAGAGGAAAGAGCAGTGATGGTGAAAGAAATGGACGAATTGAACTTGTACAGATGATGATTAGAGTTGAGTCACAATATGAGCTGTGGATGTGTGGACTTACTACTTTATTTTATTTTTTTGTGTCGCTGATTATGGACGAAGAATACTTAATCCTCCGGGACAGATGGAATATTCAGTTAACTTTGGTTATTAGCCTTTTTGAAGTAGGAGGCCTTCACAACCAGGGGACGCTCAGTTTTTATCACGTGAGTCTGTGTCGATTTTCTTGCCAGCTTAATTTCTATGGCTTCTATTGACTTGCCCATCTCTGACGATAACTCTTTTATTTTCAATCCGTTTGAGCAGAACATGGACAGTTGTGGCATTTATGATAATTTCTTTAATCCTGATGTAAATCAACCTAATTTAAACTTATTAAAACTGACTTGTAACTATTACTCTGAAGGGCAAGTAAACTCACTGCATCAAACCATAAACTTTTCTAAAAATCTTTTCTCTACTTTTCACTGGAATATTCGTAGTATGTCTAAAAATCATGACGAATTGAGAACTTTTCTGTCTAGCTTAAGTTTTTCCTTCTCAATCTTGGCCTTTTCTGAGACTTGGCTGACTGATGATGTATTTACTTTATTCCCCCTACCTAATTATGTATCATTTCATTCTTGTAGAAAAAACAAAAGAGGAGGGGGGTGTCTCTTTAGGGCTGTACTGTCCTAGTCGATTAGTCGATTAGTTGGTCGATACGTTCTGGTTCGACCAAAATTCTGATTGGTCGATTTTCTGCCGCGTTTATTTCATCAGTTTTGCCGCGCTGAGGCGCGCTCATTTCATCAGGTGGAAAGCACTAACTGCTAATGGGGGTGTTTTCAGAATACCCTTGTTTCACTGTAACAGTCTGTCTTCAAAACACCACTCTTGTTTTCACCTTTTTTGGATTAGTCCAACCCAAGGGAGAGCGTCGAGCGTAGAAGGTTTGATGCTGAATATTATTTATTTAATTGTGAGAGCGTTTAATAGTCAGTCCTCTTCTAACATGTCAACAACAAAGAAATCGACAGTGTGGCAGCATTTTGTTAAAATTGATAACAGGAAAAAGGTCGAATGCAAAGTTTGCAAGCAACAGTTTTCCACAGCTTGACGACATGACATATCATCTACTGCAGGGTTCGAATTACGGGGGAGCTAAGGGGAGCTCGGCTCCCCTGAAAAGGACCTGGGCTCCCCTGAAAGCCTACTTTGAGACATTTAGGGGGAGCTCTAAAACACTGTCCATTTTTTTGTGTCGCATATAGATTTTGATTTTCTGTACATTTTTTGTACATTCTGTACAAGGGAAAACTCCTTTTCTCGAGAATATTGAAGCCTTTATTTTAAAACGTATTGCAGCAGCACAGGCGAGAGCGCTGATGGGCTGTGCTGAGGCAACTGCACAAACCAATGGCGAGAAAGCAGAAGCACGCGATCCAATAGGAGCGCTTGGCGACCTGCCAGACTCTGCGCGCCAAATAGAAGAGTATAAATACAGAGAAAACTCGCCATATGACAGATCTAATCGACTGAAGCGAAAACACCTGACGTGAGAGAAATAGCACGGCAAGGCAACGCAGTACTCGTTCCCTTATCTCCGAGGTAAGGGAACCGAGGTTACGTAAGTAACCAAGTACGTTCTGTACTGTTTACTGTAAAACTATTGTTTTAAATGCCCGAACATGCACCAAAAGCGTTAAAATCAGTCAGGGAGGATCGGAAAATAGGGCTCCCCCGAAAGCCACTTTGTAATTCGAACTCTGATCTACTGTAAAAGTGGTAAGCTCACTCGTCTGCGTTAGCTTGCCCTGTCTGTTTTGAGTAAGCTATGAACATATCAGAATTTGCATATTTCAATGTTTTAGTGTGATAACCTAACTTTTTTATTTTTTATTTGGAGCCTAATGCGCAATTGCGCTGTGCTGTTGGTTGTGTTAGTTTTGAGCCTAGGATGCTTTATTTTTCAGTTATGCACTTTATTTCGTTTCTGCTTGATCTGGTTTGTTTAATAAATATTATTTTTTTATTAAAGTGGACGTGCCTTTTGTGTTAAAAGCTTTAAGTTAAGAGTAAAAGCTTTAAGTTAAGAGTCTCTCCGTGTCTCAGCTGCGAAGCTAACGTTAAGCTCATCAGCCTCGCTCGGTGCGAGGACATGCACGGTGAAATGATAGTGTCTGACTCTGACTAATAATAACTTATTATTATAACATATGACAAAAATAATTGTCTTAATTATGTTGCATATTCCTCAACAGTTCTTGTGATGATATCACTAGTTGACAAGTGACAACATACTATTTTCGGAAATCATAAGCTATGAAATTGCGCAGGTGCACGTGATGCAGCGCTGTCAGAGCTGACAGACTCAAGTGTCAGACTCATTTCAGTGCAAAATAATTAGGTCAAAAACGATTTAATATACTGCAAATAGCCTACTAGTTGTTTATGTTTATTTATAATTCATTTAGGCGGACAACAAGGCTACCAAGTACTGCGCACAGTGCACATCTAATTAATTTAACGTTTTTTTTTCTAACGTCATTTTTAGTCGATTTTAGTCGATTTTTAGTCGAAAATTTCAGGACTTCAGTCGACCAAGATTTTCTTTGGTTGAGTACAGCCCTATGTCTCTTTATATGTTTTGAATTCCTTTGATGCTGGTGTTAGAGATGATCTTAGTGCAGAATTTGACACCACTAACACAGAGTCTATATTTATTGAAATTCCATCTTGTCAGCAATTCAATGGAAAGAGCATTCTGATCGGATGCATCTATAGACCACCAGATTCTGACCATAACACATTTATTGATGCACTTCAATCAACACTTGAGTTAACAACCAAAGAAAGCAAATTATGTTTTTTACTCGGTGACTACAATATTAATTTACTCAAATGTGATTTAACACAAACAGCTGATTTCTTAAATGCACTCCATTCTTTTATTTTTTTCCCTCTTATTGCTAAACCTTCCAGAATCACCTCCTCATCTGCTACTCTCATTGATGATATTTTGTTTAATTCTTATAACTTTGAGGTCACTTCAGGCCTCCTGATGTGTGATGTCTCTGACCACTTTCCTGTCTTCCAGTTTATCCAATCATGCCATCTAATGTCTAGCTATCCTAAGAATGGGCCAAATAAATATCGTAAATTCTCTAGAAACAGCATTGATCATTTTAAGTCTGCCATTGGCAATACCATATGGGATGAGGTGCTTGTGTCACAAGACGTTAACAGTGCATACAGCTTATTCTTAAAGTCTTTTAATAAGGCTTTAGATTTATCATTTCCGTTGATGAGTACAAAATCCAGAAATAAATACTCTAAGGGGAAGCCGTGGATATCTGATGAACTAAAAAAGCTTTCCTGGAAAAAAACAACAACTTTCTATTCTTAACCCGTCCTCAATTAATACTGAAACTTATAAGAAATGTAAAAACTACTTCACATCTTTAGTAAGAAAAACAAAGAAAGCATATTATTCAAATCAATTTGCACAAGCTTCTAAAAACATTAAAACAACATGGCACCTCATTAATCACTTACTGAACCGTACTAAATACCCATTTACCGTCCCTGTAGTAATGAACAGTAAGAAGGGGGTTCTCTCCAACCCTGTTGATATTGCTAATGGCTTTAATGATTTCTTTATATCGGTTGGTTCTGAACTAGCATTTAGCACTAATGGCTCGGATATACACCCCTGTTCTTTAATCAAAGGTCAGGATCCTTCATTCCATAATTTTGACCCACCAACTGTTCAAGAGGTTCGTAATATTATTTTATCACTTAAAAATGCAGCCCATGGTCATGATGGCATTAAAAGTGTTCTTATCAAAGAGACAATTGACTATATCATTAAACCTCTCATTCATATTCTCTCACTGTCTCTTAAAACTGGAATTGTCCCTCGGGATTTGAAGGTTGCTAGGGTTATACCAATTTTCAAGACCGGTGACTCCAAGGAATTTGGTAATTATAGGCCAATATCAATTCTCCCGTGTATATCGAAAATCTTGGAAAGACTTGTCTTTTCTAGATTATTTAATCACTTGGATGCCAATAATATTTTATACAAACATCAATATGGTTTTCGGAAGCGACACTCTACTGAGCATGCCCTCATTCAACTTGTGAACTACATTTCTTTAGCTCTTGACAATAAAAAATTTGCTCTTGGAGTCTTCCTGGACCTGAGTAAGGCATTCGATACGGTCAGTCACAATATTCTGATTGCCAAACTTAGCAGATACGGAGTGGAGGATGTTGCCTTGAGATGGTTTAGAAGCTACTTAGCTGATAGAGAGCAATATGTATACCTGGAAGGCTATACCTCCATGAAGTCACAAATTATGATTGGTGTCCCTCAAGGATCAATTATGGGGCCTCTTTTATTTTTAATTTATATTAATGACATGGCCACGACTTGCACCAAACTCCTACCAGTACTATTTGCAGATGATACAAATCTTGTAGCTTCTCACCAAGACTTTAATATTTTAATCAAAACGGTCAATGAGGAACTATCTTCCATTGTGGAATGGTTTCAATGGAACAAACTTACCCTCAATATAAAAAAATGCAATTTTATGATTTTTTTGTAATACTAACAAACATTACCCTATAGAATTATCAAAAAATTGTATTAATAACATTCAAATCGAATTGGTTCAGCATACAAAATTTTTGGGAGTCATTATAGATAGTGGTCTTAAATGGTCAAACCATATCAATTTCGTATCTAAGAGGTCAGCTAAAATGCTGGGTATATTGAGGAGGGTTTGTCCTTTAGTTCACTCCTCAGCTTTTTTAACCTTATATTATAGTTTTTTGTTCCCATTCATTAATTATTGCAATATTGTTTGGCCAGCTACCTATTCTACTTACCTGAAGAAATTAACAGTCATACAGAAGAAATATCTTAGATTTATATCTCATTCAAATAGATATGCACCCTCGGCACCCCTTTATAACAAATTCAAAGTTCTCCCTATTGATAAGGTAAATATTTATCAAACATGTTTATTTATGCATAAGTTTATATATAGGAAACAAGATCTTCCAGACTCCTTTCAGAATTTATCCCCATTTCACATGTACACTCATTTCAAACTAGACACAGCAATAATAACCTACTCTTACCTTACACACGAACTGCAAGACATCAATTTAATATTTCTTTTAGAGGTCCTAAGCTCTGGAGTGATTTAAGTCCATCTTTGCGATCAATGTCCTCTTATTCTGCTTTTAAAAAGCATTTGAAGAGACTACTATTGCCAGCCTGACGCCTTTAAGTATTTCTTTCTAGGTATTGCATGCTCTTTCTGCATCTTTTTTGTTTTTTTGTTATTGAATTGTTGTTCTATATTGTTTTTTTTTTCTGCTTATGCTCTTGCTTTGTCTCGATTGTTGTTTGTTTTTTTATTTAGTTTTTTTGTTTGAGTGTTTAGTCTGCATGTCTCATGAGTGAATATGAGCAGGAGTGGAACTCTGTACAAGCCTAGAGTGGCTTCGTTCCCTCCTTGCATAGTTTTGCACTTGTACTAAACATGTGCTAAACAAATAAACATAAACAAACACCAGAGGAACCAAAAACACCTTAGCATCTCCTTCCAAACCACCAGCACCACAGAAGAAGTCAAAACCAGACGACGCCGTGACTGCTGGAGCTCATGCTGAAGACGCCTCTAACGCTGTGATCCTGCTATCGGCACTCTTCAAAACATGATGCAGGACTTCAAAGCGGAGCTAAAGCAGAACACGCTGACCATAGCCAACATCGCTAAAGCGGTAGAGTTTAACTCTGCCGAAATCAAAGAATGTAAAACACAGTGCCAAAAACTGCACGTCGAGGTGAAACAACTCAAAGAGGAGAACACAGATCTGGGGAAAAGAGCTGCAGAGTTGGAGCGTTATAAAAGAAGAACCTGCGAGTAAATGGCTTACAGGAGGGAAAAGACGAAAACACATGACAAATCATCTCTGATATCATCGGAAAGATTGTGCAACACTGGAGGGAGAAGATGGATTTCATCCTGGATTCGGTGCACCGACCGGGGCCGAGTAACACCAGCCGCCCTCGTCAGATCATCATGCAGTTCACAGGACGCTTCAAAGGTCATATTGTGTCCCATATGGCAGATGAATTTGCTCACTGGCTGATTCTTATCATAAACATAGATGGTCTGAAATTCATCTTAGTCAACATTTATGGATATAACATCAGTAGAGAAAACCGAAACCTACTTGAACAAATTGGTTTACATTTAGACAATCTCAAATGAACACACTCAACTGATAACATCATCATTGGAGGCGATCTAAACCTAGTTCATGATTTAATGAAAATAAAATTAAAGAATGCAAATCAAGACTAAATATATGGCTTCAGAGGGACCTATCAATACTAGGCCGAGTTTACCTAACTAAGATGGAATATTTATCCAGATGTTCTTGCCCAGCCTATTCCAGTGCCACTACAAACAACACTGATTACATCTATCAACCAAATCAGCCTGAACTTCATTTGGAGAAACAGACCACATTATATGAAGAAAAGCAATATGGTTAAAGACACAAAGGATGGAGGACTAAAAGTTATTGATTTTGACTGCCTTAATGGAACCTTAAAAATAAACTGGTTAAAATCTTGGATCAAACACAGCAACTCCTTTTGGTATTGTATTCCAAGACCTTATTCAAGAGAATTGGAGGATTAGAATTTCTTATTAGAGCGGACTTTAGTGTTAACAAATTACCTATATCACTGTCAGAGTTTCACTGATAAATACTCTTGTACTGGAAAATGTTATACGTGCATAACTTCTCACGCCACACATCTGTACTCTGGAAAAACAGATATATTTTGCACAGCAACACATCTCTGTTCTTTGAGGATTGGTGTGGGAGAAATATATGGTCCATAGCCGACTTAATGGATACCGATGGACAGTTGTTAAATTATGAACAATTTTGCATCAAGCATTATTTCAAACCCTTAAAATCAGACTTTACTAAATTACATAAAGCACTAGCCCAATAAGTTGTCCTTCTAACAAGAAACATTTTGGCATATTATCCGATACAACCACAATTGGCCCCACTATCAATTCAAGGGATCTTTGTTCTGGATAAAAAATGCACTAACCACTTTATTAGAAATTGTTTTATTGATTATATTTATATTATATTTATATTTACAAAAATGTGATAAATATTCAATCACTAAATTAAGAACAATGTATCTAACACTCCCTAAACCTCCTAAAGTGAAAGAAACACTTCAAAGTAATGAACAACATTTACCCCTCTAAAGAAGTACTGAGACGTCGCTTTGGTACAGATGATAATACATGTGCATTCTGTGAAAATGATGTCGAAACTACGGACCATGTGTTTTTCTCATGTAACGTGATACAGATATTTTGGTGTGATATACATAAATGGGTTAAGCAACAGATGTCTTCATTCCCAAACTCTATCTCCAGTGCCGACATAACATTTGGACTGATATTGCAAAGCAAGGGTGATGAGCTCTGGACTAATACAACTGTGTGTCTAGCTAAATTCTTCATTCACAAATGTAGAATTGTGAAATCATCTCCTAATTTTTTTTTATTTTTTATTTTTTTATTTAAACTGTATATGAAATCCTTAAAAACTCTGAAAGGTCCTAAAGCACAAAAAATATATAATACCCTAAAACACGTCCCAGCTGAGGTTACTAGCTGAACAATGACTGAATTCTCCTCTTATGTTATGTTTTAATTTCTTATGGTTTTTTTTTCTATTTAAATTTGTTTATATGAATGTTTCTTTTCCTTTTATAAATCATCCTTATTTTTGTTACTAAGACTACATATATATTTCCTGTTTGTATTAAGAGCTGCTCCCTCTGGCTATATCTTCTCTGTATCCTATTCTGAAGAAACAGATTTTATGCAGCCATGTTTGCTTGTAAATCTTGATATTTTCAATAAAAAATAAAATAATAAAAAGGACGAAAGGTGACCAGGCACGGACATGTATAGGCTATTTTGTTTTAGTTTATGCAGCAGTCGTCCGTGAGGGGCTGCCAAATTTAGTATTGTTGTTTGTTTATTTTTGGATTAAAGTTTATTCTGAAAAAAAAAAAAAAAGCTTCACTTCTCACCAATGGAGGAGAGCGAAGGGGCGTCGTCCATATTTTTTACAGTCTATGTTTTTATTTTTTTATTGAACAATTATTCATGTACAAAAAATATGGCAATATTAATAAATATTTACAAAAAAAAAAAAAAAAAAAAAACATACAAGACAGGTGCATGAAAGAACCACAAATACACACAACAAAAAAATGAAATAAATAAATAAATAGAATTAAGGGGCTAAGGTTTTTCTTTTAAATCATATTCTTCTATGGCGGAAAAAAGACTAATTGCGTTTTTCTTTTTTATCACTTTGAGGGCTTTTGTATAAGAAACAAATTCTCCATGAAATGCACAGAACATTGGTTTCATCTTTAGATATTTTGATTTGTGAACATAAAATTTTCCAAGCATGAGGATATTTTTTACAGTCTATGGTTGACACGGTCAAAATCACGCGTTTCGTTTAAAGACTTTTGACCTCGATCGCCTGCCATACTGTTTTTACGTCCGATCGAGACGAGCACAGCCACCTTGAAGGAAATCTCAATTCTCTAATTGCACCGCGAGGAGTCGAGGATCGAGGAGTGAGGAGGCTTCCAGAGGAGTCGTGAGCGAGGATACACAGGTGTATCCTATGCGGAAGAGTTTTATCGACTAAAACGTGACACACGTATAGCCTACATTCTCCTCCCCCTTCACATCGGTCACAATCATTTTGATGTATACTTTACCTCTGCAGTTTATATAAACCACACATCTCACATATTTCAACAGGGTATCTTGCTTTATTATTATTTATTATGAATTTCTTAAATAAACAAACTTCAACAACATAAGGGCAGGGGCCTGTTTCAGAAAGGAGGTTAAGTGAAAACTCTGAGTATGTTAACCCTGAAATGAGGGAAACTCTGAGTTTTCTGTTTCAGAATGGGAGGTATGTTAAACCTGAGAAAGCAGAGTATGTCAAGCCCGTTTCAGAAAGAGAGGTAACTTATACTCCGAGTCAGTTACCATGGTAACTTACTCTGTGAACCTAACTTGGGCCCTGTCCCAAATGGCACACTCCGGACTTGTGGACTTCCTCAGAGTCCACACTTTGGTGACGTCATGTAGTGCAGACCTATAGGGCCCTTGGCGCGAGTCCACGAGGGCGCATTGAGAGGTATTTTTGGGACAGACTTGATCAGCACGCCGGAAATAACGGGCTGTTTTGTTTTTTGTTTTTTTTGCATTACAATGGAAATAATACAAAACAATGAACATGAACATGTGGGGATACAGAGAAAATGAAAGTAAATAATAACAGTAAATAAAATATTTTTACAATTTATATAAAACTTATTCTATAATACAGGATATTTTCGAAGCTCTTTTATTGGAGGGGATTATTTGAAGTGAAGAATAACTGAAGAATAATCAATATGTAATGATTTACATAAGCAAATAATTTGCAACTACGTTTGAATTTAAGGTATCTTGCTTTGTGAATATGATATTTACCCATCGTACAGAAAAAGTTTAATATATCATCTAGCTTTTTATTTTCAGAGAAATCAGAGTGAAAAATAACCTTACTGACAGAAATACAGGCCTGGTTGTTCTTGGACAGGAGAAATCACATTTTTTTTGCGCTCCAACGTCTTATCTCCATGTCAACTACACAGCCTAATTTTACAGTTCTATATTTTGATATTGTGCATATCACCTGGGCATTAGACAATAGATACACCATGCTTATTTAAATGATGTATACAGTTGTACATAATAATACATAATGTTCCATTTGAACTAAGATTGCAATTTTAAAACATAATGAAAATGTGCATGAGTTTCAGATGAATTTACAGGTTTCAATATTCATACTATGTTTACATATGACTCAGTAAAGCCCTGCCATTATTTATTTAATGAATCATAATGCGATCGTATTATTAAACGCGCTATTATTATGTTTGAGACATCAACCACTGGTCGATTACCTTAATGTTTGTATAAACTGTAGGTAACCACTGATAAAATGTACATTTAGGTCATAAAAACCGTAATATTTTCTTCTCAGCCATGTCAACAATTATCCGCGAGTGAAATCTCCTCCCATCTGTTGTCTGATTGGCCTTTCGCAAGGATTCCTGGGTAGTTAAAGTGCGTGAAGCCTGCTTCTATGCGGGCTTCGCGGAAGACCGCTTCAAGGGTACAAAGGGGGCGCTGCTGAGCACACTTCAGAGCGGTAAAATGCTGAATGGGACAGCCTACGGACTCGTAGACTCAGCGAGCACGCGCAATTCAAGTCCACGAGACCGAAAGTCCGCATGAAGTGCGCCATTTGGGACAGGGCCTTGGTCGGGAGCATGTTTTCTTTCGGTCTTCTCCCCTTTTTTAAAGGGGAAGCGGTGTTTAAACACCTCATTCATTCTTTCAGTAAATTTTTATTAATAAAATGTATATTTTATTCATAAATAAAATATTGCTATTTTTACTGCAGTTTTTTTCTATTTTTTTTAATAAGATGAAGTCTATATAACTCCTTAACTGGCAACTGAAAATACAGTAGTAGATTAGAGTTACATAATGTAGTTCTAAACAAATTCTACTGAATTAAACTGTGGCATTTACTGGAAATCACTGAACTGTGTTGATCTGTGCAACAGAAGTTGATGGACCGTCCTCCTGCTGTTCTTCCACACTCTGAGGGCGCGGGGAGAGATAAGAATACCCGTTTATACTTAGATTTAAACTTAGATTATCCACATAAAAATTTGAAAAAATCTGAATGGGTAGATTGTTTGATGTGTAGACACATAATAATAACATTACCTCTGTAGGCCTCTCTGTGGCAGCAGAAACTCTTTATCCCCATCGTCCTGTGAAGATGAGCATTTGGTCGAGTGCACTTTATAACACTATTTAATTTCTGGTGTATTGAGTAGGCGACTTACAACTGCCTGGGGTTCTGATGGGACAGGAGGCTCCAAAAGACAGATATTACCATCAGAATCTTTTAGGACCAACAAAAAACCCAACCTCAAAGTAAAATATATGGAAATATCAAAAATAGCCTATATAAAAAATAACACATATGTAAACCTCTTACATTTTATGAAGGCCCTTGGATCTTTGGGAGTGATTGGCTCTGAAGTCCGTCCAGGAATTCCCTCAGCTGTAAATGCTGCTGCACTGCTTTAGACACTGGATGCTTTAGTTATTTAATATGTCAAATGTTTGTAAAGTCAGGTAGCCTTCACCCATGATATGCTCAAGCCTTACTTGACTAAATTATGTTTTTATATTTAAATTTCAGCTGCTGCCATGTTCTTTTAATACCTGCAGGATTGCTCCACATGAAAATTAAAATTAGGTTGAATAACATACTGTTCTTCCAGTTTCACCTCTGATATTATAACAGTTGGGTAAGTTACTCTTACCCAACTAAATAGTTATCAATGTTATCTTCAACAGTGTAATTAAGTTGGCTTGAGAAAGCCAACTTACTGAAATCCTATTTAAACTTATTATTCTTCTTCTTCTTTTTCTTCTTAGCCAAAATTTCTGACTCTAACTCCTCCTAGACCGTTAAAGCTACGGCCACCAAACTCGGGTCAGACCTTCAGACTGTTCTGACTTGGTGTGCTGACCTGGTCTTTCTTTCTTTCTTACTAATCTATCTTTCTAACTAACTAATCTATCTTTCTTTCTAACTAATCTATCCATCTTTCTTTCTTTCTTTCTTTCTAACTAATCTATCTATCTTTCTAATTAACTTATCTATCTATCTCTCTCTAACTAACTTATCTATCTTTTTTCTTTTTAACTAATCTATCTATCTTTCTAACTAACTTATCTATCTTTCTTTCTTTTTACTAATCTATCTTTCTAACTAATCAATCGTTCTTTCTTTCTAACTAACTAATCCATCTTTCTTTCGTTCTAACTAATCCATCTTTCTTTCTAACTAATCTTTCTTTCTTTCTAACTAACTAACTAATCCATCTTTCTTTCTTTCTTTTTAACTAATCCATCTTTCTTTCTAACTAATCCATCTTTCTTTCTTTTTTTACTAATCTATCTTTCTTTCTAACTAATCAGTCTTTCTTTCTTTCATTCTAACTAATCAGTCTTTCTTTCTTTTTAACTAATCCATCTATCTTTCTTTCATTCTAATTAATCAGTCTTTCTTTCTTTTTAACTAATCCATCTATCTTTCTTGCTAACTAATCTATCTTTCTTTTTAACTAATCCACCATTCTTTCTTTTTAAGTAATCCATTTTTCTTTCTTTCTAACTAATCCATCTTTCTTTCTTTCTAACTAATCCACCATTCTTTCTTTCATTCTTTCTACATAACATTTTCTTTCTTTCATTCATTCTTTCTTCATAACATTTTCTTTCTTTCTTTCTTTCTTTCTTTCTTTCTTTCTTTCTTTCTTTCTTTCTTTCTTTCTTTCTTTCTTTCTTTCTTTCTTTCTTTCTACCTAATCTTTTTCTTTCTTTCTACCCAATTTCTTTCTTTCTGTCTTTCTTTCTACCTACCTAATCTTTTTTCTTTCTTTCTACCTAATCTTTTTCTATCTTTCTTTCTAATCTCTTTCTTTCTTTCTTTCTTTCTTTCTTTCTTTCTTTCTTTCTTTCTTTCTTTCTTTCTTTCTTTCTACCTAATCTTTTTCTTTCTTTCTTTCTTTCTTTCTTTCTTTCTTTCTTTCTAACTAATCTTTCTTTCTTTTTTCTCTTTCTTTCTTTCTTTCTTTCTTTCTTTCTTTCTTTCTTTCTTTCTTTCTTTCTTTCGTTCTAACTTTTCTTTCTTTCTAACTAATCTTTCTTTTTAACTTATCTTTCTTTCTAACTAATCTATCTTTCTTTTTCTTTCTAACTAATCTTTTTTATTTCTTTCTAAAATTCTTTCTTTCTACTTTTAACTTCTTCAAACTCTCTGGTCCGGCTTTCTCAAGCCAACTTAAAGTTTGTCTCAAACTTTTTTTCTAGTTATATTAATGTAATAATTACTATATTTAGAAAGTATTGGTCTACTTATTACTAAATCCCATATCAACCTTAAACACTTGAACAATACAAGGAGAGACAAGAAACTGCACTTTTAATGCTTTCAAATAAACAATATACAATTGCATGAACTATTCTTGAATTGACCAAAGTGTGTAGAGGGAGAAGGTTACATAAAAAATATACCTTTTAAAAATGTATGTTAAATCCACTATTGTTTTATACAAAATTGTTCTCTATAGTCTATGCAGTAGCCTATTTAATGTAATTACATCAGATTTTATTTTAAATTACAGAAGAATTAAGAGTTATCCCTTTAATTAAATCACAACATTTAGATTAGGCTACTTGGTAATTAATTACACCCAACACTGTATAACAGCAGAGAAGGGCTCTGATAACAGTAATTCCTCTTTTTGTTTGGCGCTGTTGCCATGGTGACTCGTAATATCTGCGCTCCATTGATAATGGCTTTTTATAGTTGTGGTGCACGCGCTAAACTCAGAGTCAGTCAACTGTTGATTGAACTAACTCATTTCAGCTGTTCTGAAACCAAAAACTCAGAGTTTCCCATCTCAGGGTAAGTCAACTCAGAGTTCAAGTTTTAACTCAGAGTTGGTTGAACCTCCTTATTGAAACAGGCCCCAGATCCTCTGAGCGCTGCTGATGACGCGATGAAGTGACGCTCGAGTGATCAAGGATTCCAATGTATAAAAAAAGCTTCCATGCAGCCTTCCCTCGCATCCAGGGGGTGGAGCTGAGACGCAAGGAAAGGAAGCGAGGAAAGGAAACGAGGATACACAAATAAGAATAGAGAAGCACTCTCTCTCTCTCGTTACACATATAAAGTGAAAGTAAGTTTTCCTGTCGCCATTTAAGAAGGAGAAATGCGAAATACGACACGGGAAAAACAGAACATCAAAGTGTTTATCAACCATTATAAAGGGATTTAAGTGTAGTTTTATGATGTTAAAGCTGGAGGATTTGAGATCCTGTATCTTGTAAAAGTTTGATCAAGGTGAGTGTTCATGTTTGACTTTCTCATATTAATATGAATCTCTGGAGGACATTTTACGTGATTGATTGATATGAAATCTTAAATAAAGGTTTTTAATTTTTCACTTCAATGTTTCCTTTGTGTTTCGTGATGTTTGTGATTCTCCAGAAGTTTAGCTTATGTGTAAACACATACATAGGCCAGCGTCACACAGACAGGAAAGGCTATGCTGCCACCTTGTGGTTACTCAATAGTATGCCTATCATTATACATTTAATTTAGTGTGTGAATGTTTCTTCATTCAGAGTCAGTGGAGGAGATCAAACTCATCAGATTCTCCTGCAGCTTCATCATGGGTAATTCACAAGGATCCAGAGTTGGAGATTGTTCTCCAGGATGCAGGTACTTTCAACAAACATTACATTACCATTACCCCCACACCTCCACCCCTCGCCACACATCGCATGCATTACCATTACCTCCACCCCTCGCATTTCTCATCCCTTATGTTACATTAAATGGAATTTTTAAATCAACTGGCCGCTGGATTGAGTAATATGTCTGAAAAGACTGTACATTAGATGGTTTACTTTGTTTCAAAGTAGTCAATCCATAACCTGAACTAAAATCTTTAGGGACATGTTTAAAAAAAAAACGTAAGTTATTCTAACATGACTAGAGCTAGCAAGAAACGGTGACAAACGTACTCTTTTTATCATTACACTTTTGATATAGGAACTCGAACTCCTAATATTTTACTAAGCAATTATGGAGATATAAACATAATCGAAGCACTTACAGGATTTTCATTCAGGATTTCACTCTTTGTGAGGTTTGGTTTTGCCGTGTTCAGCTACAGTGCGTGTCTGCGGGAGCACCACAACAACAATCTGTGACGCTGTATAGGAACTCACTCGGCGCTGCCCTGATTGCTGCCTCGCGTTAGGAAATGAATTTATTACTGTTATAAATATAAAACGTCATTAAAGACCTATAATTTTCACAATCGTTTTTAATGTTAAAATATATTTGTCGGGGGGACCCCAAAATCCCAAAATAAAGTCTCATGGGGGGTCCCTAATGACTTATGGAGGGTCCGGGACCCCCCCACACCCCTCATTTCGAACCCTGGTTTACAGGAAAAATATGATTTTTTGGCCTATTTTTTTTTTACATTTTTTTTTTTACTAAAATGAAATATTCAGTAAAAAGATAGTTGTTTCCTCAAAGTACTTTTTGATGCAGGATAAATGTATTCACAGTAATCTAAAGGATTAAACTGAATCTGTTCTCTGTTCCAGTTCAGTCCAGCAGAAGAGCTCAAACCCAGAGTCCAGCTGTGTGTCTATGAAGAGTAACTGCTCTATGGAGCCGCCACAAGCGTTTAAGAGTGGAGACAAACGGCCTGATCTCAGGTATATCACTTCTATAAAAGATGTGCTTATAGTGCGACACTTTTGAATTAGAATCATCATTTTTCTCAGTCAGTCAGTCTAATACTAGCAATGACATCGAGTAAATGTAAGCTGAGATCTTCTCCACCTTTATATAATGGAGTAGGTGTAAAACTGAGTGGATTTTTTTAACTGCTGGTTCAGGGCCCGTATTTATCAAGCTACTCAAAGTGACATTTTAGTCTTATATAAATAATAATAAAAAAAAAAAATCAGGTCATATAAATCGGCATATTTATGATATTTTAACCTTTATAAAGGGCATTTTCCCTCATCCCTAATCGATTCCCTAATCGCTTATTTCCCTAATCGCTTCCCTAATGCGTCATCTTTCATTTAAAATTCTTAAATTTCATAGAATAATAAGATGCTAAAGGGCTGTTACCAATCAAATTAAACTGCATTAAATAATGTAATGAGATTATTTTAATTATTTTTTTGAATATACCATTAAGAAATGTTGGAAAGAATGATACTTTTAAACACGAAACTAAACCACCGGCAGGAGGCTGCAGGAGACCGAGTCATTGAGTCATTTACTCAAACGATTCATTCAAACAACTGATTCATTCAGGGATGAGGCAGTTGTAAATGAATAGGAATTCATTGAATCTTTGACTCAACCGATTCGTTCAAAACACTGAATCATTCAGGAATGAAACACAGTTGAGTTTTCCTTTGAGATGCGCTGTGGTTCTTCTAGGATCTTTTTTTAAACTATTTTCGCTGCTGAAATAAAGCAAAAAATGGCAATATTGTGTCTAAAATTCAAGTGACTTAATATTAATGACTTGTTTATTGAACTGCAATATGAAATCAGTGTCACATTTTCAATCGTGATGGTATTCAGTGCTCTTGGTCGTATGATGTTGATGTTACTGGACAAGCGTAAATGTCGAGCCTGTAATACATATCAAAACATATTTTAAATATGATGTACTAATTTCATTATAGCACTCATCAGCCTGCAGCTTCCAAGACAATGTTTACTGTAAACAACACAGAGACAGAACAAAATTCACGCGTTTCGTTTAAAGACAGGGTTCGTACGTTTTGAAAAAACCTGGAAAAGTTATGGAATTTGAAAAATGCAAATTCCAGGCCTGGAAGGGTTTTGAAAAAATAGAAAGACCCAGAAAGTTTTGGAAAAGTCATGGAATTTCTTTTAACACAGCATAATATGTGATTAATACAAAAACTGTTTCGCGTTGTCTTAACGTCCTTATATTCGGGCGGCATAACGTTCAGTTCACGTCCGATTCACTCACTTGTTGCGATGTTGCCTGAGGCGAAGTCGGTTCTGACAGAAATTTAATTGAAATGCCAGGAAAGTGGCACGAGCATGCTAAAGTTTTGCAAGCACCGGTGGGTCGAGAATGTAGCGGAAAGAGGATTGCAGCTCTGGCCGCATGTGAAAAGATACGTCTCCTGCACGCGAGAGGAGAGAAGAAAACGAGTAAATGTCAGTTCAATTGTAAGTTCATTCTTTATCTGCTTAGGAGTGTGCGATATTGTCTATGAACTATGATGATATTGTAATCATTGTTTTAACTATGTACGAGCCGAGGCACTGCGAGTGCAAGCTGACATCGCGTTTCTCTCATGCTTGCTTTCACTGCGTGATGTGTCAGTGCAGTTATAGTTATAGATGTCCCCAAATGAGTTTTTGTCTATCATATTATGTTGTCATATTAGAATATCACATGAGCAAGAGTGCCGTTTTCCTGTGCAAATGTGCTATTTATTTTATACAACAGTTAAAATAACAATAAAGTTGACATTGTGAGTTACTTTTTGGACACAATATTGTCAATTTTCACTTTATATCGCCGACGAGAATTTCATAATGAAGCCGTAGTCCAACAGACATCGATGATTTATTTATTTATTTAATGAAATCCGCGTTTTGAATGAATCATTTTAACGATTCAATGAACAATCACTTGTTTTTCTGAATGAATCAGCCGTTTGAACGAATCGGTTGAAATTACTCCAACATCTCGCTTATTAAGACAGTGACTTGACGCCACCTACTGGTGGTTTTAGTTTCATATTTAAAGTATCTTTTAATTAAAACGTTAAAATTATAAATCATTTCATTTAAATATTGAATAGCTTTATTTATGCAATTGTAAATGAAGTGTAAATATAGTAGGCTAATGCCAGTTTTGATGCCGCTTCTGTGACAGCTCTAATGTCGACTGACATTTTCAGGAATACATAGTCATGGAAATGTGCCAAATAGTCATGGAAAAGTCATGGAAAAGTATTGGTTAAAATGTGTATAAACCCTGTAAAGACTTATGTCCCCGATCGCCTTCCAGAAAGTGCATCATGTCAGAACAGAACGCTAATGAAATGTTTACCCGGCTTTAAAGCATGAGCAAATAATGAACTTTTGTGATTGTGAATAAGTGCAGAGTCCTGTGAGTGTAACTCTAGCGCTGCGTTAACATGTGATGTGAGTTTTACAGTATTGGGACTGAGCGCCAGAACTGCAGCTGATAGAATGTGATACTACCATATTTCTTCAAAAGCAGATCGTGGAGACATTAAATCATCCACGATCAAAAATCGTGATATCGCATAAGCACAAGTATAAAACGATTGTTATCATGTCTGAAAACACACACAAGTAACGGAGTTTACAAAACTCGCACGCGTGCTACAGTGGGACATTCATTCATCATCGCACAGACCAATCTTTCCGTAACTGTACAGCCCTGCAATGAGTATCACAATGTATTCTTTTGAAAATTATTTATTGAATGATTATTAGTGTTGAATGTAAACTCCTCTTAGGAATTTCACCATTCAATGGGAATTTATCTGAGCATATTCTTAAATAAGGAAATCTATTCAGTGATTGGTCCATGCCTATGTCATCATCCAAAATCCCGTTTGTGGCACAGCAAAGTGTTGTGAATCATCTCTAAGACTGACACTTAAGATTTAGTCCTACACTTCACTTAAATTACGACTGAGATGCTTGATAACTAACTTCTAAACACAGCTTTGAGCCAAGAGTTGTTTTACTCTTAAGTCCATTCTTAGCAGTGTTCTTGTGAGTAATTCTCAGAGGCTTGATAAATACGGTAGAGCTGTAATCGGGCCTTAAAAGTTCGGCCCGAAAAGGCCCGAGCCCGACAGAGTTTGGCCCGAGCCCGACAAGTACATTTTGATTGACAGCTTTTTAAAAGCCCGAACCCGTTTACAGCCCGACTGTCCAAAAGGCCGTCTATCAGCAGTGATAAGAGTGTCGGAGAATAGCGCGGACACGCGCTTCACACCGCGAGCCGGCACACGCACCACTCGGCGGAAAAGGGAGAGAAAGAAAAAAAGAGACTGCGTCGCACGCACACAGCACCTTTGTCTTTCGTAAAAAAAGGAGTAATTTATACATTTTTTAACATCATTTATTCATGACTAACGGAGGCTAGAGGCCACTTGGAAGTTGGAACAAAGAAATAAAATAAATCCTCCAGAGACCAGCCTCCATTTCACCTCCTCAAGATCCATTTTCACGCTAATCTAAACACATCACCTGACCGCTCATTTACCACGCAACCCGAAGCGCGAGCCCGAGCCCGGCCCGAGCCCGTGTAAAATAATAGAAATTAAGACCAAACCCGTCGGGTCCCGTCGGGTTCGGGCAAAGATCTTCAGCTCTAAAATACGGGTTCAGATTTGTTGAAAGCTTCACGGTGTCTGGTCAGAACAGTGATGTTTCACAGCAAGAGTAGCGTTACTAGAGTACAGTAAGGTGGTTTATCTTTAAAGCTCAGCTAAACATTGGTCTCTTTAGTCGGTTGAGCCTTCGTCCTCCATTGTGCCTTTGAGAAGAGTCATGTGATCTTGGTTGATGTTCATCTGAGTTGAATCATTCTATAATTCTATAGTTGATTTCAATTTGTTTGCTTTGAATTCCTAATTCCTAATATTACCGGTTTTCTCAGTCGCTTTGGTACAATTGTTGAATCATGCTTAACATTTTTAAACCAGTGAGTTAATTTCTCAAAATAATTGTAATCAAAGTGTGAAACACAGTGCAAAACAGTTACAGACATTAAAGCAAAAGTACACAACATTTATGTGGTCTTTTATAAGTCTGTATTCTTTATATTTTACTTAGTTTGAAACCCAGTTCAGTCCAGCAGAAGAGATTAAAACCAGAGTCCAGCTGTGTGTCTATGAAGAGTAACTGGTCTATGGATCCGCCACTACACTTTAAGAGTGGAAACAAATGGCCTGATCTCAGGTATATCATTTCTATAAAAGATGTGCTTATTGTATTTTATTTGTATGAAATTGTTATTAATATACAGCAGTTTAATGAGTTACAATCTTGCTGGTTTCGGTCTATTAATGATCATCATTGTGCTCTTGTGTAAAGCTCTATGTGTTGTATTGTTAATACATTCACACACTGTAAAAGCTGTTGGTCTGTTACTCAGTTAATGACACAATTACATCAATATCAGTGTGTCTGATTCTTAACCCTCTTCATTCTGATTTAAGGTCAACTCTTCCATCCAGACCAGTTAAAAACAAAACTGTGTCCAAGCCTGTGATTCAACCACAAGACTTTAATGAAAGCATGTTTCCTGGTTTCAGGTAAAATTCAGGACTTTGTTGTTGTTTAATTTTAGGTGCTGCAATTCACATCACACATCACTCACACACACGATTAATGATTTACACATTTCAGAAACCGAATGATGTTCTGTGTCCCATAAATAGTGTTGTAATTTTGTAATAAAGTGGTATTTTAATCTTACAGCCATGACTCTAATCCTGCTGAAGTCCTCAACACATTGAGATCAAATCTGAGACAGAAGTTTGAGTGTTTGTATGAGGGAATATCAAAGCAGGGAAACCCAACACTCCTGAATGAGATCTACACAGAGCTCTACATCACAGAGAGTGGAAGTGGAGAGATCAATAATGAGCATGAGGTGAGACAGATCGAGACACAGTCCAGGAGAGCAGAAACAGAGGACACACCGATCAAATGCAGTGACATCTTTAGACCTTTACCTGGACAAGACAAACCCATCAGAACTGTGCTGACAAAGGGAGTCGCTGGCATTGGGAAAACAGTCTCTGTGCAGAAGCTCATCCTGGACTGGGCTGAAGGGAAAGAGAATCAGGACGTCCAGCTCATATTTCCACTCGCTTTCAGAGAGCTCAACTTGATGAAGGACAAAACACTCAGTCTTTCAGATCTTCTTCATCTCTTTTTCCCCGAAACTAAAGAAATGGACATATCCAGTGATGAGTATAAAGTGTTGTTCATCTTTGATGGTCTGGATGAGTGTCGTCTGTCTCTGGATTTTCAGAGCGATGTGAGGTTGTGTGATATATCTGAATCAGCCTCAGTGGACGAGCTGCTGAAGAACCTCATTGAGGGGAATCTGCTTCCCTCGTCTCTCATCTGGATCACCTCCAGACCAGCAGCAGCGGATCTCGTCCCCTCTGAGTGTGTCCATCGAGTGACAGAGGTACGAGGCTTCAGTGACACACAGAAGCAGGAATACTTCAGGAAGAGAATCAGTGATCAGAGTCTGGCCGACAGGATCATCTCACACCTGAAGTCCTCAAGGAGCCTCTTTATTATGTGCCACATCCCAGTGTTCTGCTGGATCTCAGCCACTGTTCTAGAGGAGATGTTGAGGAAATCACGGAGAGGAGAGATTCCCAAGACTCTCACTCAGATGTACACACACTTCCTGCTCATTCAGACCAACATCAAACATGAGAAGGACTATGAGAAGAAAGTGAAAGATGAAGACATGATTGTCAAACTGGGGAAACTGGCTTATCTGCAGCTTGTGAAAGGCAACCTGATCTTCTATGAGGAAGACCTGAGCGAGTGTGGCATTGAGGAGGCAGAAGCATCAGTTTACTCAGGATTGTGCACTCAGATCTTCAGAGAGGAGTTGGGCTTGTGTCAGGGGAAAGTCTTCAGCTTTGTTCATCTGAGCATTCAGGAACATCTAGCAGCTCTATATGTGCATCTCTCCTTTATCAACAATAACATCAATGTGTTTGACCAGATTACCAAACCAACTAATGGAGGCAGAGTTTCCCTATCGGATCTCCATCAGAGAGCTGTGGATGAGGCTTTACACAGTAAAAATGGGCATCTGGACCTTTTCCTTCGTTTCCTTCTGGGTCTGTCAGTGAAGTCTAACCAGAGTCTCTTACAAGAGCTGAAGACACAGACAGCAAACAGCTCTCACAACAATAAGAGAACAGCTGACTATATTAAAGACAAGATCAGTGAGAATCCCTCTCCAGATAAATACATCAATCTGTTTCACTGTCTGAATGAACTGGGTGATCTTTCTCTAGTGAACGAAGCTAAACCTCATACGGGCTATAGAGGATTACGTGCTGTGAAACTCTCCTCGTCTCAGTGGTCAGCTTTAGTGTTTGTGTTGTTGTCCTCAGAGGAGACACTGCAGATGTTTGACCTGTACAACTTAATTGGAGACAGAGATGATCGGTAAGTAACACTGAGTGCAATCATTACAGTCTAAAACATTATGAACAAAGAGAAACTCAGAGATCAGAGGTGTTTAAATCACGGGGCACAGACTGATTTCTGGGATATTGTAGATCATTTGCGTGTGTTCCTCAAACCGTGGCTGTGTCCTAGTAAGACTGCATATCTCGACTGCCACGTCATCAAGCGCCTCTGAAGGCCGTCTCAGTTTGAAGGATGTTTTGAAGACAGACTTCATTTTGTGTCTTTAATTCAGCTCATTTTGAAGGATGCATCAAGTATATCCTTTGTGTTCTTCAATCTCCCACAATCCTTTGCACACATTCTAATTAATGTAAAAGAACTGATGGAAAACGAGTCGGCACTGAGTTTATCTGAGTTCATTATGAAATGTAAGACACAGATAATGTATTTTGAGATGAAGGCATTCATGTTATCTTTTGTTTCTGTGTAAATGAATCACTGAACACTAAACTGACAATAATGTAAGACACTGGGAGACACAGACGGCTGTCAGTCACTGTATTGCATTCATAAAAAAGCCAGTTAATATAAAGATATTTAATAGGAAGTATTTTTCCTAAATGAAGTTTTAATATTATTATTATACAAAAGGAAGTATTAAGAAAATAAATTAGATTAATGTCTCATCATCATTTTTCTTCATCACCAGTTGCTGGCAAAATGATGGACAATGATTCACATTTTGTGCGCATCATTTCCTGTGACAATAAAACTAAGTAAATTATTAAATGAACAAGTATGTAAATAAACAAGTAACAAGCAAACAAACTCGTGTGCTTAATTTCTAGGAATAATTTGCTGATGCAGGTACAAAAATACCTTTTTCTTGCCCCCCCGCCCGACTCGGGAGTTAAATGTCTCCATGGTGATAACCATAGCAACGGACAGGACAAACAAACCTGATGTGTCATAATAGTGTTGTAGTGTAAATGCAGACTAATAGCCCTGCCACAGCAACACTAACGAGAAGAAGAAGAGACTAATCAGTGACGGCTGAATACGAGGCTTCTACAGTTATAGATATAAAACCACTTTTTCACATGTCCTTTATAAAGCAGTGTTTCATTAAAACAATTATTTGAGGGTATTTAGGAAGGTATAATGTATTATTTACTTATGATATGAATTATTATTATTATCATTAATAATTAACTTTAACTTTAAATAATTTTTATTTTCAATTAGTGCCACACAGAACACAGGAGATGAAGTTCTCCAGAAGCTGATGCCTGTGGTTACAGCAACTAGATGCGCTGAGTAAGTAACACTGAGAACAAGCATCACTGTTAAAACATTATAACAGTTCTTACTTAAACATTATAAATTAATGGTTTAACAAAAAATATGAGTCACACTTCAGCTCTTGCCTATCTGACCTGATTTGTGATCTACTTAACCATTTTTTATGATATATGTGTGAGAAATTTATATTCAAATATATGCATTTGTAATGTATGCATATAAACATTTATATTTAATGTATGTAATGTATTCAATGTATTCCATTTGATCAGTTATAATCTTTCTCCCTCACATAGAGACATCATCTCTTACAATAACAGTTACATTTACTGATATATTGAATTCATTGTTTAAAAAAAGAGATATTGCACAAATTATAAACACAATCAAGAAAAGCAAAGATTTCTGTTTTGATCTGAGAGAGTGAAGAGTGTGTCATTGTTCTCTACAGGTTGGAGAGTTGTGGTGTGACAGATGAAGGTTGTGCTGCTCTGGCTTCAGCTCTGAGATCAAACCCCTCACACCTGAGAGATCTGGATCTGTCTGGGAATAATCTAGGAGACTCAGGAGTGAAGCTGTTCTCTGCTGTACTGGCGAATCCTCACTGTAAACTGGAGAAACTGAGGTAAGATCATACGTTACTCTCACATGAAACTGTTTTTAAACGGATGTCTGCCAATAGGCCTAAAACATTACATATATGGTTATTGTGACAGAGACTGGGACTCCAGGTTAATAAGATTCTGACTGAGTAGCAAGATATGAATTCAATTGTGATTCTGTGAGAATTCACAGATCCAGTTTCTCTTTTTTAATCTTCCTCTTAACATTTAAAGGAATCTACATGTGTGTGTGTGTGTGTGTGTGTGTGTGTGTGTTTGTGTGTGTGCTCAAATATGGCTTCTGGAGAGCAAATGAAGGATAAAATATGAATTACTAAACAGACATTAATTAAGCAGTTCCCCATACTTTTAGAGTTACAACTAACAGCCACTAGATGGCAGCAGCGTATAAGAGATGAACTGACAGCTAGTAAATCTTTGAACATGGAGTGCTGATGATAATAAATGTAATATGTCAGGCTCACAATTTTTACAATTGAAGTGCTATAAAAGTTGTAGAAATGACAAATTCAATGTGCATTGTATTAAAAAAATCTTTATTGATATGCAAATAGTGTTGTAGCAAATTCTAAGTCCTCAAATCGGGTCCCGAAGAAATCTCTCAAGAGTCGAATTTCCAGGTTTCAGAAGAAGTAACTTTATTGACAAGCAACAAAGTGAGATGCAGCTGTTCATCTGATCTGCAATGGTCAGAACCTCAGGTTTTATACCTTTTCTTATCACTAGGTAGCCAATCAGCTATCGAGATTTCGCTACCGTTAGCATCATCTTTCCCGGAGACATTATTCTATTGGTGGAAAAATCTTTGGTCATACCCATTTTCTAGAATATCTGCAGTGTTGTCATACCATCCATCATTTTTAATTGACGTTTTTAGTACCATCTTATCAGCTACCCATACACATCTTCTCTCTGAGCTTGTTAGGTACTCTTTCATCCTCACAGACCACTTGACCTAATTTGACCTGATGTATCCTGATTTAACCTCGGTTCTGACTGAGACACAGAAATACAGATTTTTACATGAGGCAAAGGAAAATCTCCAACAATAGACAATAGACATCCAGCAAAAGAAAAATGGCAAGTGATGTATGCCCTCAAATCTGTAGATGTGCATGGATTTGTCCTGAATCCCTTCAAGAACTCGGGAGCAACTAGAGTATACACACCTTCTGTATAGTGTAACGTGTCATAACGTAATTGTGTGTAGGACAGTGAGTGAGTGAGAAAACGTGTGTGTGTGTGTGTGTGTGTGTGTGTGTGTGGGATCATCTTTATCTTTAGCGTGCGCAGCTCAAACAGCAATGCGCATTTATAACTATAATTGGGACTGTCATATACATGCCATTATAATGAGAACACTATTGTAATAAAATGTTGTGTATTCTCTGGGTTTAGTGGCCGTGTTTCAGCGCGTTGTTGTAGAAATAGCACGTCCAGAACAGCGATTACACGTTCTGACCAGCACAGTCAAGCTCACTTGTGCATTCACGTCACTTTGTGCAGATATATGATAAGTCGTAATATTAAGTTTATGAAATATAAATATCTGATTAATCTCACATAGGATCAGTGGCGGTTCTAGACCACAGTAACTGGGGGGGCCAGGCAGGGGCCACTTATGCTTTTAGGGGGCACACCTTTAACATTCATCTTAACCTATTTTCAGTATTATTTCTAGTCATATTTCACCATGTCATGTATGACTGCAATCTCTAGAAAAAGCTAATAAATTATATTAGCTAAGCTAATAAAACAATTTCAATTCAAATGAATGTTTCATTATGTTTAATTGTAGTGTGATATAATGATCAATAATAACACATTTTTAGCATCTAAGCACATCTAGGCACTTTTTTATACCTGGGGTGGGCGATATGGCAATAATATCATATCACGATTTTTTTTTTTCAGGAAAATCACGATTTTATCACGATTCTTTTTTCATGTTGGTTTTACTATTTTGCAAGTGACTGAGCATTACAGCCAAACTAATTTCCCTATTTTAAAAACAAAGCCTTATAGGTAACAAAATATAAAATAAAAAAGAATGGCAGACATTTAGGCCAAAGTGGCGAAGATAAAAATCTTTGTCATTATTTTCTTTGTTATTAAAAATTAAGAACAGAGATACACATTACACATACACAACTTAATATACAAATGAAATAAACTGCTTTATTTTTTCAGCTATAGGTGTATTTAACAGTATGAGAAAGTAATTAAATGAACAAATATGAAAATAAAACACAACAGACTTAAAGTTCTCAGTCAAGAGCAGTGAATGATTTCCTCTGTGTGTTTTGTTGTTTTATTAACATTAACCCTCAAACCGTATTCACTTTATAGCCCTTAATCCTGTAATGTGGACAAATGTGGGCACAGAGGACTCAGGTGTGATCCTATGTTTTATTTATTATAAATGTTATATCACTGTCTTCGATAAAATTTTGTCTATCCATTTATGGTGTTTTTTTTTATTTTGGGGGTATTTTTGAATTTATTTACTTCAAAAAGTACCATATTTTCTATGTAAATTATGCTTATTTTTTTTTATTTTTTTACTACATTAAAATATCATTCCAATAAGTTCTTAGAGCTAAAACCTAAAGATGAAGTGACTTTGCTGTCACCTGGTGTCTTATTTTGGTATTAAATTAACAAAAAAACAATAATATCAATAGCCACTAGATGGCTATAGTACTTAATGGCTGCATATATAGGCTGAACTCTATGAACCACTGTATAAAATGAATTTGACCTCTTAAGTTTTTGACTATCACAAGTTAAAATTGTAATTTAAAAATATATATATATATCTGTGTTAGGTGAGACTATACAAAGATGCCAAAATATGCTTAGATAAATATGACCATGCTATAAGGAAAAGACGAAAGTAGTAGATCATTTATCATGACTATGATCTGACTCTGAAGGTGTCAGGTGCCAGGTGGTTGATTGGATCATACCAAAAAACATGGTCAGACATTAGCTCATTCAATTCAGTTTTTATAAAAAAAAAAAAAAAAAGCCCAGCTCTGTCATAGGCTCATTGAATGTATTGTTTGTGTGTGTGTGAGAGAGAGAGCGGTTTTAGGCACGGGCGAACCGGGCAATCGCCCGGGGCGGCATTTTTGGGGGGGGCGGCGCCGCCGGCACGAAAAAAAAAAAAAATAAAAAAAAAAATTCTGCGCCGCGAAGCGGTTTTCTATTATCTATCATTTCACTGTCTGTGTGGGGAATTGGCAAATTTGCGCCCCCTCTCAGCTGCAGGCGCCCCTGCTTGCAGAAGATGCCGCGCACAGAAGCTGTTTGTTTGAGAAGGGGAAAGGGGAGGGGGCGCGGAGGCGCGGGCGCGGATGACAGTTCACCTCTCCCAAATGGAACGGACAAGGGGGGGATCCATATAGTTATCTAAGTCAGTCACACCTCGACTTTCTTCCAAATAACGCACATTTCATTCATAATATTATAAATACAGGCCTCTATATTTCCTGCACATTTTTGTTTTTCTGAATGGTCTGAATAAAAATAGGTAATACAAAACGATTACTTGGTCACCACCACCAAGGTGAATTGGTTTAGTCTTGACTTCTGGTCGTGACTCGTGAGTGACAGTTGGTATGGGGGGGATCAGGGGAAATCTGTTGATTGTCGATGTCGAGTGCCAAATAAGAGATGGACAAGAAAGGTCAAAGCCATCAGGTGTCCAATTTAGAAACGAGCGAAAGATAAAGGTATGCAACTATGTTTTCTCTGTATGATTACGGTATCCATGTCATGAATGAAGGGGCAATATTAATTGGTGGGTATAACTCTTATTTGTTATCCTTTTTGCTATGATTCTTGCTATGCTTAACAATAATTCGGTTTTAACTTAAACACGAGATCTAATTTCACCATAATATTGTGCTTTGCAACAAAACTGTGACAAGTTCAGTTATTACACTGCAAAAAATGCTTTTCTTAATTAGTATTTTTGTCTTGTTTCCAGTCCAAATATCAAACATTTCTTAAATAAAGATGCATAACGCTAACAAAGTGGTAAAATGACATAAGATATTAAGTCTTGTTTTCTGGGGAAATATTTTTTTTATTTATTTCCCCAGAAAACAAGACTTAATATCTTAAAATTGAGTGAAACACTTAAAATTGAGTTTTTGCTTAAAACAAGCAAAACATGATGATCTGCCAATGGGGTAAGAAAAATCGAAGGGGGTCTCGCCCAGGGTGTAATTCAATGTAGAACCGCCACTGAGAGAGAGAGGGGGTGATGAGCCAGGTGGATGATTGGATCATACCAAAAAACATGGTCAGACATTGGCTCATTCAATTATTTGTTTTTGTATGTGTGAGTTTTTATATATTTATATATAAGCCCAGCTCATACAGGGCTCATACATAGGCTCATTGAAAGCATTGTTTGTGTGTGTGTGTGTGTGTGTATGAGTGTGAGTTTTTGCCATGATGAGAATGTTGTACAGGATCAGCCCTTCATTTGTGTGTATGTTAGATATGCATTGTATTGGATCTAATGATTTATTTTTACAAAAAAACAAGAAGAATGCTCTAAATTACAGTTTTTCCCATTAATTTTTCCCATTAATTTCTATGGGTGCCCATTTTTGACCCAAATACAAGATTAAGGAGTTTTTTTTTTTTCACCCACTTAACATTGTAGAATTGAGTCAAAAAAAATGTGTTCAGGAGGCAAACTTAGGAAAAGTAGCCAAGTCTTGTACCGCTCAGATCAAGGGAAGTATTTTTTAAAAATAAATCAAAATTATTTTGCCCACATTTGTCCAGAATACGGTTTTAGGGTTAAAGGGATAATTCTCCCCCAAAAAAGTCATAATTTACTCTCTTAAGTTGTTTTAAACCCGAATAAGTTTCTTTCTTCTGTTGAAAATAAACGTTATTTGAAAGAATGCGAGTAACCACAACAGTTGATGTACCCCTGTGACTTCCATAGTATATATTTTTTCCTACTATGTATGGAAGTCAATGGGGACCAGCAACTGTTTGGTTTTGGGTGAACTATCTCTTTAAGGACAAGCGGCAGCATGTTTATTATTAGGGCTACTGTCTCTTTAAGAACTGCACGCGACGCGTCTAATATACACACATACATATGACAAGCAGATTTTAATTAATTTTCTCTGTTTGCTTTCACTTTAGACATAACCAACTTTGTTTATGTAAACAATGTCTGTATTTGACAGTATTAGCGCAATATAAGACTCAAAAGATAACTTAGTCCAGTAACAGGCTTTTAGTGCATGTGCGCGTCGAGTGTACGCGCTCAGTAAAGCGCATGTTTGAACAGCGCATCAGCAGCGAATGACGTTTAACCGGCAAGGCTTTAAAGCAAGTCAAGTCAAGTCAAGTCAAGTATATTTGTATAGCGCTTTTCACAATACAGATTGTATCAAAGCAGCTTCACAGTATTAAATTAAAATAATACAACAAGGTTTGTTTCTAGTGGAATTTATTGATAAAATCAAATTAGATATCCCCAGAATATCCCCAACTGAGCAAGCCAAAGGCAACAGTGGCAAGGAACCGAAAAACTCCATCAAGTGACCTAATAGTGTCCTAAAACTCCATCAGGTGACCCAATGGAGAAAAAAAAACCTTGGGAGAACCCAGGCTCAGTCGGGGGCCAGTTCTCCTCTGGCGTTTATTAACTAGAGGCCGGATTGTAATTTGAACTGTAAGATTAAAAATATTATATGAATGCCTGGCTGAAGAGATGCGACTTTAATCTAGTTTTAAACTGGGAGAGCGAGTCTGAGCAACGAACACTATCAGGAAGGCTATTCCAGAGTTTTGGAGCTAAATGTGAAAATGCTCTCCCTCCTTTGGTGGTTCTGGATATCCTAGGTATGACCAAAAGCCTTGAATTTAGTGATCTTAAAGAGCGCGATGGATTATAGGGCGATAGAAGATCCGTTAAATATACTGGAGCTAAGCCGTTTAGGGCTTTATAAGTCAGTAGCAATACCTTGTAATTAATACGGAACTTTATAGGTAACCAATGCAGTGATGATAAAATCGGTGTTATATGATCATATTTTCTTGATCTAGTAAGAACTCTAGCGGCGGCATTTTGGACTAACTGTAGCTTGTTAATTGAGGATGCAGGACAACCGGCTAATAAAGCATTACAGTAATCTAGTCTCGAGGTCATGAATGCATGAACTAACTTTTCTGCATCAGAAACTGATAGCATATTACGTAGCTTAGCAATGTTTCTAAGGTGGAAAAAGGCGGTTTTTGTAACATATGAAATATGATTTTTGAAAGACAGGTTGCAATCGAGTATAACACCCAGGTCTTTTACTGTAGAGGATAAAGTAACAGGACATCCTACTATATTAAAGTTGTATTGCGAGAGGTTTTGTGGGCGGTTTTTTGAACCGATAAGTAGTACCTCTGTTTTGTCTGGATTTAATAAAAGAAAATTACGCGTCATCCAATCTTTTATATCTTTAACACACTCTGTCAATTTGGATAATTTAGCGTTTTCATCTGGCCGTGATGAAATATATATTTGAGTGTCATCAGCATAACAATGGAAACTAATTCCATGTTTCCTTATAATATTTCCAAGTGGCATCATATATACTGAGAATAATAGAGGGCCTAACACAGATCCCTGCGGCACTCCATAGTTTACTGGAGTTATGATCGATTTTTCTCCATTTAAATAGACAAAATGGTAGCGGTCAGATAAGTATGATCTAAACCAGCTTAATGCTTGTCCTTGAACACCAGTATAATTTTGTAGTCGATCTAAGAGTATTGTGTGATCTATAGTATCAAACGCAGCACTAAGATCAAGTAAAACTAGTATTGAGATACAGCCTTGGTCAGAAGCTAAAAGTAAATCATTTGTGATTTTAACGAGCGCAGTTTCAGTGCTATGATGCGGCCTGAATCCTGACTGAAACTTTTCATAGATATAATTTTCTTGCAAGAAAGAACACAATTGAGCGGACACCACTTTTTCTAATATTTTAGACATAAATGGAAGATTTGAAATGGGTCTATAATTTGCTAGGTTATTATGATCTAATTGTGGTTTCTTAATGAGAGGTTTTATAACTGCCAGTTTAAATGTTCTTGGAACATGACCTAAAGATAAAGACGAGTTAATAATATTGAGGAGAGGCTCTTCCACTACAGGTAACACTTCTTTCAGTAGTTTAGTTGGTATCGGATCTAATAAACATGTTGTTGTTTTAGAGGAAGTGATAAGTTTATTTAACTCTATTTGTTCTATAGTTGTAAAGCACTGTAATTGTGCAAATAGCACATGCAAATAATGAACTTTTGTGAACTGCAGTGTCCCGTTCCTCTGCGTTAACATTTGATGTGCATATACGTCGTGCTGCAGTGTAGCCTAGATGAAGGCGCTGCAACTGAATAAATGCGCAGTTGTTTGGTGTGATTTTACGATTCCAAATTTAGGGGGGCCAGAGGGGGGGCCAAGCTTGTTGACACGGGGGCACTATAGCCCCCACTATAAAATATTAGTGTTCATGTTAGTTCACAGTGCATGTTAACAGATACAACTTTGGATCTTAAAAATGTCTGTTGTCTGTCTTAAAAATGTTGAGCTTAACATTAACTAAGATTAATAAATGCTGTAGAATATTGTTCATTAATTGTTGGTTCATGTGAACTAATGCTAACAAAATGAAACCTTAGCCCATTATAAAGTGTTACTATTTTTTAATAAAGAAAGTTGGCCATAGGAGTGTAAAATTAATTTGAAAAGGTAAGGAATCTTTCCTGTAGCTCAAACAGTAGAGTGTTGAAAACACACACACACACACACACACACACTACAGTAGAGTGATGCGCTTGCAACGCCAAGGTCATGAGTTCGATTCCCAGGGAAAGCAAGAACTGATAGGAATGTAAATGTGTGTCTTGAAATGCAATGTAAGTCGCTTTGGATAAAAGCATCTGCCAAATGCATAAATGTAAATGTGAGTTTGAACAAATCAAATTTTTATGGTCAGTTGAAACTAAAAATGGAATTAAAATAAAACCTTTTTATTTCTATTGATTTGATGTTTTGTTGGGAAAATAAATATTAGACAGATTCTTCTAAAAAAGGCTGAAATATATTTCACTAAAATATTACAGATTAAAACACGAAAGAAAACGTGCTGAGTTTCAGCTCCAAACATCTATAAAGGAAACAGAGACATCACGTTTGTTTCCGTTATTTTACAAAATCTGAATATCTTTTGTAAATGAATGAATTATGTCTTGCTTTTATCTGTATGAGCATAAATTACGGAGTAAGAGTTTACTCTCTTGGCAGGAATAAATCCAGTGGTCGCGCCGCCGCCTCTGAATAAAATACAGTCAAACATATAAAATGTTCCACCGCTCAATCTGAATAGTCTGTAATATAATCTGTGGCGTTCAGCGTGTCCACCGCCTCACTGCGCTGTTATGGGGAAGATGATATTTTACGTCAGTAATGCCGAGTACAAAGCTTAGCCTACATAATAGGCCTAATAGTTCAGCTTGATTCGCAAATCATGAAACATCTGGATTCGTGCCGAATGAGGAATGTAGGCTTTTTCACTTTAATTCATTCGTTTGGCATCTTATTTAGTTTTATTTAAATAAAAAACCTGTTCCTCACCTTAAATATATATATATCCATAGAAGCTGGCATGGCATTAAACAAAGAAAAGAAAAGAGAGATATTATTAGTAGTATTATAGCCTAAATATTATTATTATTATAAACTAGGCTACAAAAAAAAGTAAAACAAAATAACGTTATTAATCTGTATTTGTTCTAATCAAACCGGTTTCTGAACGTTTATAATACAGAAGAAACGCAGGATCAGAAACGTTAAAATAGGACTGGTTCTGCTCGAGTGAACCGGGGGATTTTATTCATTTATTCATTTTTACAGATTGTACTTTTAAGTGGCCAATGAATGAACAATATTATTAAAATATTTTAATATGTCTGAAAGGTTAATATCTTTGGCAAAGATAGACATTAAAATGCAGTATCATTTTATGTTAGACTGACATAAGTAGGGTTGGGTATTGGTTGGGTTTTATCCGATACCAGTACCTACTCGGTATTTTTCAAACGGTTCCGGTGCTTAAACGGTTCTTGAAACGGTACTTAAGAAAACTAAACTGCACACGCTTTATCAAAAAAATAATACCTCTGTGTGTGTGCGTGTGTGATTTTCTGAAAAAGATTTTCTGATTAAATTAAAAATTGTGCCCTTTAAAAGGCTACTGATGTAGCACAAAACACTTGAGTTAAGATCAAAATGTTGTCTTCTCATATTATGACTTTTACAGAACAGAGAAATATCTGACAAATTTAACACACACAGTATAGCCTCATATAAATATACTTGATATTGATATACTTCATACTTGATATGCAACATTTGCAGTTGGCATTAAAATACTAGACTTAGCCTACCCGAAGAGGAACACTGGCAGCTGAACTTGAACTTTAGTCAAGCGTGTCAGAGGTTTTGGGTTCTAATTTGTAGTTTTTTATTTTTTTTTAAACCGATTATGCTCATCAGTGGTTGTATATCAAGCAGGGACACTTTGTGTCCATTATATTTTGAGATTTCACCAGAACGAATAGATATGAAGCGCCGTCTAGGGCTTAAATCAAACTTCATTCACGCTGCACGCACATATGAAACCCTTGCATACACGTATACTAGGTAGTCACACATACGTATACTGCTGAATGCTCAAACTAATACATATGAAATGCACAACTTCTAAAGTCGCTCATGCACACACACGCAAACTCTAGACGCGCGGAACTGTCCGCGCACATACTCATCTGAGACGCGAGCACACACACACACAAACTCTCCGCGCACATACTCATCTGAGACGCGAGCACACACACACACACACACACACACACACACACACACACACAAACTCTCCGCGCACATACTCATATAGACGGCGCCTCATAAATAGATCGATCTCCGCAACGTATTGAAGCGCGCGTCCGAGTGAAGACCGGTGTGCGCGAGCCACGAGAAAACACTGTATCCGCGCCACTGATCGCAGCGGCAACGAGCACTTTGATCACTTGATTTAAAAAAACACATTTCAGTGATCGTCTCTTATTTAACAAACGAACTAAATGAATGCTCTGCTGGTTAACTGGAGATGTTTTATTATTGGATCATTCGTGCCGCGAGATGTTTTATAGGGGGCGGTAAAAAAACGTCAGGCATCGAAATCAAGCACCGAAAGTTTCGTTCTTATTCGGTCTGGTTACTACCGTTTACGTCGGAACCGGTTCCCTATTGGAACCGGATTTCGGTACCCAACCCTAGACATAAGTCACATTTTCGTCACTGTGTCCTTGCTAAAGATCTTTTATATGTTATTTAAATGTCAAAGAAATGAATTCACAGTGTAATAATTCCACAATGTGGGAATTAGGGCTGATAAAATGGGACGGGATATTTGCACTTATAAGTTCACTAAAAAGTTATTGTAACACTCTTTTATGCTACAAACGCCCATGACAAGCATGTAAAAACCATTGATCACTGAATCATTAATATTTTATTTCTATTTGAGCTGTTCATAAACAATATATTCTACTTTAAAATGTGTTTCTCACACGTTTATGAGCTCGCCGCTTGCTGTCAATACGCGCCAGAGAGAGTTTAACACATCGCTGCACATTATTGTCTTCAGTGCCGCTATAACTGAGAGAGAAACAGGACTGCCCCCTACTGGTGATGTACGGCATGTGCCAGAGAACTTCACCACGGCCGAATCGCCCAATCCCATTCCCTGTGATTCTTAATGGACACATCTGCACAACTTTTGATTTAAAACATGTATTAATAAATGTTGAAATGAACATCAACTAAGATTAATAAATGTTGTAGAAGAATCTGTCATGGTTCGTTCATGTTAACTAATGTAGTGAACTAGTGTGTAACAAATGAAACCTTATTGTAGTGTAAGCAAATAATCATCTCTGTGAGTCCATGTAATGCAAGTGGATTCAGAAACCACACAAAGTGAACATGACGGTAATCCATAAACCCCAGCTGATGAATCAGTGCTTCTGAAGTGAAACAAATATTTCAAACTTTTTACAATATAAACCTTTGCTTCCGGCCAACACACACACATTCAGGAGTTCATGTTTGTCAGCACGTTCTGAAGCGTGATATAAGCGAACTGTGAAACTCACAGGAATGCCGCTCATCTTCCGCATCACTTCTGGTGTGAGCTTCAGAACGCACTTGTGTCGCTTCACGCCGATATCATTAACCCGTGTGCGACCATTGGCTGGAAGTGAGTGTTTATAACACTCTTATGGAAAATGAAACAAAGTGAACATGACGGTAATACAAAAAGAAAATATATCCATATATCTGGATCTGAAGTCTCTTCTGCTCACCAAGGCTGCATTTATTTGATTAAAAATACAAAAGAACAGTAATGTTATTAAATATTATGACAATTTAAGATAACTGTTTTTTTTATTTTAATATATTTTAAAGTGTACTTTATTCCTGTGATCAAAGCTGAATCTCAGCATCATTACTCCAGTCTTCAGTGTCACATGATCCTTCACAAATCATTCTGATATGATGATTTGATGCTCAAGAAACATTCATTATTATTATTATCAATCTTGAAAACAGTCGTGTACAATTTTCTTTCAGGATTCTTTGATGAATAGAAAGTTACACTTTACTATATATTCATGTAGAAAAGAGCTGTTTTACATTGGAATAATATTTCACAATATTACTGTTATTATTAATGAAATAAATGCAGCAGAAGAGACTTCTTTTTAAAACCTTAAAGATATTAGCGATCCCGCACGTTTGGCTGGTAGTGTATCTGCATGTGTTGCTCTGGAATCATCATTCGTCTCCACAACTGCATAATTACACCAGTTGTCTGTAATATGATGGTATTGTATTATACAATAAGCGAGTACATCATGAATGGCTTTTTTCAAAGCGTGTTTTTGTCCTATCCTGAATCACTACGGTAAGCCTGTAATAAGCGTTTAGACTCGGACTACTTTACAGCGGTCGGGTCGCACCGCGGCGGAGTAACGTTAGCCCAGCGCCTGCGGGACTCACCGCGTCAGAGACATAAACAGAGAGAAGTTTATTAACTGATAGAGCGCTGATTCATCCAGTAGTGAAACAAGTGAAGTCTTTATGAATCAATCATTCAAACCCATTTTAAAAATAGTATGTTTCACCTGTCTGGATCTTACATGTGTGTTCAAGCATATTCTCCCCTTTCTGAGAGGGTGTTCTCCACTGCTGGAGACACTGTAAGCTATAGGAGAGTCCCACATTCTCCAAGAGGATGCAGAAATGTTTATTTTCCTTATTTTTGCAAAAGTTTGTTGACATTACCAGTCTGTTAAACTCATTTGACAAGTATAAGAAATAAACACACACAGGATTGTGCATTTTCCCCTTACTGCTGTGTTTTATTAGTTGTTTTAATCATTTTATTGAATGGGAACCGGAACCAGAAAATGTCTTACGATTCCCAACCCGCTGTTCCCAATAAGCTGTTTCATGACGACTCTCTCTGGGTCAGCGGCAGCGCCAACACAGATTTACAATATCGCGATATGATTTAGTCAAAGGTTTAATAGACAGAGGAATCTGAAGAAGATGGTGTGTGTGTTTGAATGGAGATCACAGTATTTTAAAGATGAATCGTGCAGCTCTACTGTCTTCCCAGCTAGAAATTTTTTGTTCTAAAAATGTTCTAAGAACATTAGCATGTATTGTTCTATAAATGTTTTCAGCGGCTAGTTTTAGTTTTGTTCTCAGAATGTTCTTTTAAAAGTTTGGAGAACATTCTTTAAAAACATTATTAAAATGTTTAGTAGGAACATTCTTTTAACATTATTCTCTAACGTTCTTAGAAAGTTTTCAGCGGCTAGTTTTAGTTTTGTTCCCAGAATGTTCTTTTAAAAGTTTGGAGAACATTCTTTAAAAACATTATTAAAATGTTTAGTAGTAACATTCTTTTAACATTATTCTCTAATTTTCTCAGAACGTTTTCAGCGGCTAGTTTTATTTGTGTTCCCAGAATGTTTTTTTAAATGTTTAGAGAACATTTTCTAAAAACATTATTAAAATGTTTAGTAGTAACATTTTTATAACATTATTCTCTGACGTTCTTATGTTTTTAGCGTGTAGTTTTATTTTTGTTCACAGAATGTTCTTATAAATGTTCGGATAACATTTTTTTAAAAACATTATTAAAATGTTTAGTAATAACGTTCTTATAACATTATTCTCTAACGTTCTTATAATGTTGTAAGCGGATAGTTTTATTTTTGTTCCCAGAATGTTCTTTTAAATGTTCGGATAACATTATTTAAAAACATTATTAAAATGTTTAGGTGTACCATTCTTACAACATTATTCTCTAACGTTCTTAGAAAGTTTTCAGGGGGTGTTTTTATTTTTGTTCCCAGAATGTTCTTTTAAAAGTTCAGATAACATTTTTTTTACAACATTATAAAAATGTTTAATAATAATATTGTTAGAACATTATTTCTCCTAAAAGGTAGGATAACATTCTCTAAGAACACTCTAAAAATGTTTTGTGATGATGACCTTCTATAAATGTTTAATCATAACATTTTTAGAACATTATCCCTTTATTCTTATAAAGTTTTTAGCAGGAAGTTTTATTTTTATTCTTAGAACGTTCTTCTAAAAGTTAGGATAACATTCTCTAAAAATACTCTTAAAAATACTACTTAACATTCTTATACATTTTTTAGTGGGAAGTTTTATTTTTGTTCCCAAAATGTTCTCTTAAACATAAAAAAATGCTTAGCTATAACATTGTTAAAACATACAATTTTATTAATCTCTAAAATAAAACAAAAAGCTAACAGGTTTATGAATGGCATTCACATAAATTATTAGAAGTTCTGCGTACAGTAGATGCCCAACATTAAATGAAGAACTCAGTAAAGTCCAATGTGCAATCACACGTCTTGACTGCTGTTTGCTCAGAGCGCTCATCATCAGTATTTGGTTGTCTTGGTTCTTGCAGAAAAAGAATAAAGTCATCTGCATTAATAGGTGTTCTACTGTTCTTCTCTTCTTCTTTTTCAGCTGCTATCCCAGTTAGCAGAATTGAGCTCCATTCTCTGTGTGCATGGTAGAGTTTTTCCTCATAGCCTATAAAAGAAGATCATGCAACAGTGTAAACAAAAATAATACAAATACATATTACATATTAAGATCACAAGCAATATTGACTTTGAAAACTTTCAAAATTAGCCAGCCTAATTATTAATCAGAAATTAATTAGATTAGTTTATTTAAAAGTATAAATATGATACCTTATGAGTATCTATTTTGTTTCTGTAATTTAAAACATATACTTAATCCATTATATACATGTTAAAGGGATACTCCACTTTTTTTGGAAATAGGCTCATTTTATAACTCCCCCAGAGTTAAACAGTTGAGTTTTACCGTTTTCTAATCCATTCAGCCGAGTTTCTGATATTTAGAAGAATGTCAGTGTTACTCCCCTCGAGTTTTAATAAAGGCTCAAGTCGTTCCTGGGTTTTAACGGGCATTTATTTGGTGACAGAATCTTCAAACATGTCTTGACATGTTCCTTTATTGCCATATATTACCATATTGCCGTCAGAACTGGTATAAATAAAACACAGAAAGCATAAATTAACCTTAAATTCGTGACATACTTGCAGACAATAAACAAAATTACAGAAAACAAATAAATAAAACATAAATTTATGCCATGTAAAATAATATCTTAATTGGCTTGTTACAAACACAGTCGTGTAACACAAATAAATGACAAAGACAGAAAATATACCTCATTGGCCGCATGAACCCGAGAGGGTAAACTTAAGGGGGGTATTCATCTTCACACTTCACCAACAAAACTTATGGATAACTTTAAAATCTTCTTCAGACAGCAGGCTTCGCAAGCCGCAGCACATCTCTCTCTCTATGATTTTCGCGAGTGCACCCATGCAGCGTCCCCATAGCAACAAACTATATTTCCACACGGAACAAAAAATAAGTTCCCTCCTTTTTACACAAAGTTTTAAAACAAAAAGAAATAAACATGAAATTATTATTTATTGGCCATGAGACATCATTTATTTTAATCATATGATTTTAACCTTATATATATATATTTATATATATTTATATTTTAACTGCCAACCATATTTAACTTAAATATATGAGTTGCCTTTGATGGCAGCTACACTCCCACCAAATCACTCGTGATTTCAATCAATGAACTATGTATAAGCGATTACTGTAAAGTTAAAGTTATGTTAGTCAGCTTCGAGTAATGTGACTGTCTTGTGTATAGGTCTCTCCAGATAGACTGGTTTACTGAGTCTCTTTCCTTGATCATCTAATGCTGAGTTGCTGATCAGCAACTGGACCTTCCGCACACATCCATCTTCAGCTGGATACACCGTGGCGACTTTAGCCAGCTTCCATTCATTTCTGGGTGCGTTATCGTCTTGTACAATTACTATATCATTGACTTTCGCATTTCTCTTTGTCTTGTGCCATTTCTGTCTTTGTTGTAAACTCAGTAGGTACTCTTTTTTCCATCTGTGCCAAAATTCATTGGCAAGGTACTGGACTCTACGCCATCTCTTGCGGAGGTAAAGGTCTTCCTTTACGAAGTTTCCAGGTGGAGGCAAGATTATTGAGGATTTCATTGTCAGAAGCAGGTTGGGCGTAAGAGGCTGGGGACCTGTTGGGTCGCTGAGTAAATGTGCTGTCATAGGTCGGCTGTTAATGATTGCCATCACTTCATAAAGATAGGTCCGTAAGGATGAACTGTCGAGTGTTCGGGATGACTGATCCAGTATGGATGTTAACACACTTCTGATTGTCCGGATTTGCCTTTCCCAAACTCCGCCCATATGGCTAGCAGAGGGAGGGTTCATGACAAACTCGCAGCCTAGTTGTTTAAGGCATTCTTGATCCATTTCCTTTACTGCTTTCAGGAATTCACACCTTGCTCCAACAAAATTGGTGCCCTGATCTGACTGGAGTTGACGAACGTTTCCACGTAGGGCAATGAAGGCACGAAGTGAGTTGATGAATGCATCGGTTGATAGATCATCAAGTAACTCTATGTGCACTGCACGAGAACACAAGCATGTGAACAATAGTCCATAACGTTTCAGCTCTTTTCGACCTTCTTTGATGTAAAATGGACCAAAACAATCCATCCCACAATACGTGAAGGGAGGAGTTGTCTCCATTCTCTCACGCGGCAGGTCTGCCATTCTCTGCTCTTCTGTGTGACGTCTAAACCTTCTGCACTTGACGCAGTGGTAGATGACTGATGATACAGCTTGACTACATCCAAGGATCCAGATACCATTTGATCTCAACTCATTTATGGTCATGCCACGCCCCTGATGTTGCACTTGTCTGTGATAGTGATCGATCAGTAACCTTGTTATGTGGCTGGTTTTTGGTAAAATGACTGGATGTTTGATGTGTGGATGCATGGCAGCATGCTCTAATCGACCTCCCACTCTAAGAAGGCCCCTGTGGTCCAAGAAGGGATTGAGTCAGTACAGCCTACTGGTTTTGTCTTTGGTCATCTCCCTTTGTGACTCAAGAACATTGATCTCTTTGGAGAAGACTTCTCTTTGTACAATGAGCATGATGGTAAGCTCTGCATCCTGTCTTTCCTCGAGACTTGTGGCTTCATTGGTTCTCTGTATTGTACCCTTAAACTCCTTGAGAAATCTTTGGAGTCTGGCGATTGCTTTCACTAGTCTTGTCCAGCTTGAAAACTTAAGGAAGTGATTAGTGAGAGAATCTGTTGTGGTTGAGGTCTGGTGCACAATGACCCTGCGCACTTCTGGATCTTTGGCATCAAGTTCTCTCACCTTAACCTCACCGCTTGGAAGCTCTTCCTGCCAGAGAAAATCTGGACCACTAAACCAGTTGGAAGCAATGAGCTCCTTTGCCTTAAGCCCTCGTGACGCATGGTCAGCAGGATTGTCTTCTGACATCACGTATTTCCACTGGGTTGGGTTTGTACTTTCCTTGATGCGCTGTATGCGGTTAGCTACGTAGATATGAAACCGTTTTGCGTCATTGTTGATGTATCCTAAGACGACGTTTGAATCTGTCCAGAAGAACTCTTGGGCGTCTTCAAGCTCCAATTCTCCTCTGAGCATGTCACTTGTGCGTACTGCTACAACTGCTGCGGACAGCTCGAGTCTTGGCACAGTGGTTACCTTTGTGGGGGATACTCTGGCCTTGGCCATGACTAGGACGCAGTGTATCTGTCCTGTTGTGCTGGTTGCTCTTAGATAAGTACAGACTCCATACCCCGTGACACTTGCGTCTGAAAAATGGTGGACTTCATACTTATGAACTGTTTTGAAATCAACTGGTAGGTAGCATCGCTCAATCTTGACATTGGCTAAGTTCTGTAGATCCAAAAGCCAGGACTCCCACCGTGGCCTTAGTTCACTTGACAGTGGCTCATCCCAGTCGATCTTCTCACGGCACATTTGTTGAAGTATTTGTTTCCCGAGTAGGACGAAAGGCGCCACAAAGCCAAGTGGATCGAAGATAGAGGCAACTGTGGACAAAACTCCTCTTCTGGAGAGAGGGCGATCATTCACGACTACTCGAAACTGGAAATGGTCTGAGGCGACACACCATTTGACGCCTAGAGCTCTCTCAATCTGTTGTTCGCCAAGAGCTAGGTCTTGTTTCATTACTGTCTCTGCACAGTCTTCCTTTGGGAGGGATGCCAATACTTGTTGGCTGTTTGATATGAACTTATGAAGTCGCAACTTGCCTGTATTGCAGAGTTGTCTTACTTCATTTACCAACTGGATAGCCTCTTCTTCTGAGTGGACACTTATTAGGCCATCATCCACATAGAAGTTTCTCTCAATGAAACGGATTGTGGCATCACTGAAATGACCTTGCCCTTGAGCTGCAATGTACTTGAGGCCGTAGTTTGCGCAGCCGGGTGACGAAGCGGCTCCAAACAAATGAACACGCATACGGTAGACGGAGGGGTTGGAGTAGAAGCTTCCCTTATCCCACCACAGAAATCGGAAGTAGTCTTGATCTTCTGGCTTGACATGGAATTGATGAAACATGCGTTCTATGTCGCACATCACCGCTACTTGGCCCTTACGAAACCGACATAGAACACCTACCAAGCTGTTGGTCAACTCTGGCCCAGTAAGCAGAAAGTCATTTAATGACACACCTTCGTACTTTGCCGAGCAGTCGAACACGACTCTTATTTTTCCAGGTTTCTGGGGGTGGTAGACCCCATGGTGAGGGATGTACCAGGAGGGGCTTTTGTCCAGCTCATCAAATGGAACCTTTTCTGCATCTCCACGTGTTATTGTTTCATTCATGAATGTTGTGTAGTCTTTGTGGTATTGCGTGTCTTTCTCAAATCTTTTCTTTAGACATTTGAGTCTGTGTTCGGCACAGATTTTATTGTCTGGTAGATTTGGTCTGTCCTTCTTAAAGGGCAAGGGCAACTCGCAGTGACCATTTGCTTTCATTTTCACTCCTTCCTCCATTATGGAAATGAAACGCAGATCCTCTTTGGAGAAGTGAGAGTCCTCCACGCGGCGTTCATTGAAATCGGACTCCAGTACTTTGATCACATCTAGTGATGTGACTAGCTCTTTGACTTGTGTACGACAGACATACATGACTTCATTTGGTAAGGAGGTTGGTGACTGAACAGAAGGTGTCACTTCTTTGACTATGACTCTGTGGCTGCTTCCTATAGCGTCACCATAGTCCACACAGGGATCAGTACCGCCGACTATAGTCCAACCAAGGTCTGTTCTTTGAGCGAATGGTTCATTGTCCTTCCCTGACACTACTTCTCTGGGTATCAGAGCTTGCGAACAATTGTACCCTATAAGCAGGCCGACATCACACTCTATCATGGGAGCTATCTCTTCAGCAAGGTGCTCTAGGTGAGGCCATGCTCTTGCTATCTTAGGTGTGGGAATATGACTTAGATTGGCAGGGATAAAGTCTCTTGTGTATGTCGTTGGGAGAGGTATTCTCTTGGATGTGTAGAAGCCTCTGACTTGTAGCCCTAATAGCTTTTGACTTAGAATGATTGTGTCCCTGGATGACAGTGTAGAAAGTTTCAACTGCACTTGTTTCTTTTCAGTGACTAGAGCGTCCGCCTTTTCTTGAAGAACGAATGTGGTGTCGCTCTGACTGTCCAGAAGGGCATAGACAAGAACCTCGTGCTCTGGATTGCTTGTTGTGGATAACCAAACTGGAATGATTGTGGATGTGAGATCACTGTTAGTGTTTTGTACAACACGGTTGGATATAGCCTTGTTTGGTGTTTCTGTACTTGGTTGTTTGGTTTCCCTTATGTCCTTTTGTTCCTTGTCAGAATCCTTTGTCCTTTTGACTTCCTTGTCACGTTCCTGATGTAAGCATGTTGGATGTTTTCCTTTGCATGTGTTACAAATACTTCTCCTTTCACATTTCTTTGAATGGTGTCCAGGGCTGAGACATCCAAAGCACAAGCCCTTTGTTTGTACAAACTTGACTCGTTCAGTAATTGACTTGTCCATGAACTTTCGGCAAACATGAATTCCATGGTTTGGCCTTTCACAGAAGCTACACATCTTAATGTCTGGTTTCTCTTCTGAGCTGCTTGCTAGCACCTTTGCACCAACACTTCTGGTCTTTGGGGTCTTTGTTTTTTCAGAGTCACTTGCCTTTAGTGCATGAAGCGACGTTACTGGATTGCACGCTATCTTGGCCTCTCTTGTGACGAAGTCGACAAAGTTGCTGAATGTTGGAAATGACCCGCTTTCCTCTTGAATCTCAATGACTTTTCTATTCCATCTTGCTGTCAACCAATCAGGAAGCTTGCTGAGCATTTTCTGGTTTTCGCTGCAGTCGTTGAGAACTTCAAGATTTTTAATCTGGAACATTGCTGCTTCACAGCCTCTGAGAAAGTCTGAGAACTCTCGTAGTTCAGCACAGTCCTTTGGTCCTATCCTTGGCCACGATGTGAGCTTATCCCTGAAGGCTTTGGCGATTACAAATGAGCTTCCATACCTTTCCTCCAGAATGTCCCATGCTGCAAGATACGCTGTGTCCGTCCCCAACAGAAAATAGCTCTCAATTGCTTTCCTTGCTGATCCACCAATATATTTGCGGAGATAGTAGAGCTTTTCATTTACTGGGATGTTCTTCCTGTCTATCAGGGTTTGAAAGGACATTTTCCAATCTTTGTATTTGAGTGGGTCTCCAATGAAGACTGAAGGTTCTGGTACTGGTAAACGGCTTATGTTGATTGACTCTGCTAACGCTCTGGCTAATGCAGTAGTGCTATCTTCTTGTGTAGCATTGGTTGCATGTTGCCGGCTTGTGGCCTCTTGTGGCACAGTGCGTTGTTGCAGGTTAGCAGTGGTTTGTGCAAGGTGAAATTCAGGCAAACTAACCAGGTATGGTGCAGCTTTCTTAGGCTTGGACTTACTGTGTAGAAGGTCTGATATTTCTTCATCTGAAGTTGATTCTTGTTCGTAGACTTTCAGACGTGCTTTGGCGGCTTCCATTTTCTTGACAGTTTCAAAGCGCTCTATCTGCCTTCGCTTTTCTTCTAATGCCTTTTGTTTTTCAGCATTTTCTGCTTCTTGTTGTGCAAGTCTTTTTCTGTTTTCAGCTTCAAGATTTTCAAGTTCCCTTTGCTCACGCTGCATTTCTTGCATCACTTTCAAGGTGGCTTCAATTGCAGCCAGTTCTGCTGCTGCTTCTTGTTTCTTCGCAGATGACTTACTCGAATGACTTGAATGTGTGATTGCACTACCCGCACGTTTGGACCTGTGAGATGCTGCTGATTGGAACACCGAGCCAGCCTCACTCCAGTGAGTTGACCTTTTAGCTGGGTATTTACCACTTTCCTCTTCTTTAAGAATCTCTGTTGCTTGTTCTATTATCCTTACAGAAACAGCATGACATGTGTCTACTCTGCGACGGGTATCACTGTCAGGAGTGTCGTAACTGCGCAACTCGTGATAGGTTTGCTTTACTTCTCCTGAAGCATTTTGGACCCTTACGATGTGATCCTGTAAACTTGCAGTGCTAGGTGCATCGAGTGCTCTCTTAGCTTGTTTGGCAACCACTTTCCATTTGTCATAGTTGGTCTTAAAGCGACACTGAAGCTTATTCATTCTTTCTTCATGTAGAGCTTGGCCCTTTTCAGTAAGCTTTCTAGTTCTTTGGCTTTTTCTCAAAGCATCTTCTTCAGCTGCTTGACTTGTATTTGCCTCTTGCTGTGGACTTGAGTCTACAGTTCCTTCATCGGGGCTTGCTTGCTCCTGCAACTTCACAGCTTCGCTTCCTTGGACTTCAGGCTCAGACATTTCACTACTTGAGCTGATGTATGTGTATTGACTTAAGGTCAAATTACTTGTATGTTTGTCTAAATTATTGTAATGAACTATGGGATATAATACTTTATAACTGTAAATATTAACTCTGTTAGAATTAACTTAAAATGTGTAAACACCTTAATGCAAATTATGAACTGTTTTCACCTTGTATGAAATAAAGAAATGGCCTTCAATGTCAAAGAAAACCAATATGACTTGCCCTTTAAAATGCCTTAGTGCACCTTTAACTTAGCAAATAACTTGTGATTAGATTTGCAATTAGTTTGTAATAATCACCTTACAAAGAAATAAACATACACTTAAACTTAAACTTGAATTGCAGAAACATACACTTCAACCTCTTTTAGCACTTTAGAGTCCCTTTAAAGTTAGCAGGATTAAACTACTTCTTAACATTTAACTTGTTTAAATGTGTTACTTCTTTGTAGCTTGACCCCACGACACTTCTGGACTACTTTATTTGGTGACAGAATCTTCAAACATGTCTTGACATGTTCCTTTATTGCCATATATTACCATATTGCCGTCAGAACTGGTATAAATAAAACACAGAAAGCATAAATTAACCTTAAATTCGTGACATACTTGCAGACAATAAACAAAATTACAGAAAACAAATAAATAAAACATAAATTTATGCCATGTAAAATAATATCTTAATTGGCTTGTTACAAACACAGTCGTGTAACACAAATAAATGACAAAGACAGAAAATATACCTCATTGGCCGCATGAACCCGAGAGGGTAAACTTAAGGGGGGTATTCATCTTCACACTTCACCAACAAAACTTATGGATAACTTTAAAATCTTCTTCAGACAGCAGGCTTCGCAAGCCGCAGCACATCTCTCTCTCTATGATTTTCGCGAGTGCACCCATGCAGCGTCCCCATAGCAACAAACTATATTTCCACACGGAACAAAAAATAAGTTCCCTCCTTTTTACACAAAGTTTTAAAACAAAAAGAAATAAACATGAAATTATTATTTATTGGCCATGAGACATCATTTATTTTAATCATATGATTTTAACCTTATATATATATATTTATATATATTTATATTTTAACTGCCAACCATATTTAACTTAAATATATGAGTTGCCTTTGATGGCAGCTACAGTCAGTAACCAGACAGTTTCTGGTCTCATTGACTTCCATAGTATATATTTTTTCCTACTATGGAAGTCAATGAGACCAGAAACTGTCTGGTTACTGATATTCTTCCAAATATCAGAAACTCGGCTGAATGGATTCGAAAACGGTAAAACTCAACTGTTTAACTCTGGGGGAGTTGTAAAATGAGCCTATTTCCAAAAAAAGTGGAGTATCCCTTTAATAACACAACTAGAGGCTAAATTATTTTAACAAACTACAAACTTGGCTTGAGAAGTGTGAACCTCGAACTCAGGTAGCCTTGAGCACAGCTGCAGCATGTCACAGCACTGCCCACGATGCTTTTGCTCTGATGTAACAGCTCATTTTCATCAGTTATATTGTCTATGGATTGTTACATTTCTTACAGATTTCTGCTTGTTTTAAATCAGATACAGATAAAGTACTGCATTTGAGATAGAACAATTTCTAGTGTGATTTAATCATACCTGTGAATCGTCTCTTTGCTATTAGCTAAGCTGTAAGTTTTAGTTACTTCAAAAGCAGAAAGAAAAATATGCTATAACTTCTGTTTCTTATTGAGAAATCACAGGACAGTGTTGACACTAACTTTTTGTGCTCCAGTAGGTTTCTGTGTGCGCACAATCTGCATGTTAAATGTGAGCTACTGTCTGTGCATATGAAAGCTTGTTTCCGCCATGGAATACAATTTTTAAAAAAGGTAATTGCGAATCACAATTCAAACTTTTTTTTCTCAGAAGTGCGAGATATAAACTCACAATTGGCCGTTTGAAAGTCAGAATCACAGGATAAATTAGTAAAACCTGAGAAAAAAAAGCAATTCTGGCTTATTTTTTTTTTGCTGTCGTTTCTATATGAGAACATTAATGCACTTCATCAATACAGCTGCTCTGAGAGTCACTTCAGCAGCATTTTAGCTTCATTTGAGAAAAACTATCATCATATCATAAAACACAGAGAAACTCAAAGGTCTACACGGCAATCCGTCAAATAAAAGTTTGGTTTAACCTTTGAAGAACGTTTTGCTTAAATCATTACATTTTAAATAATTGGTTATAGCAATTTAATTAAACCATTCAAATGGAATCAAGAAAAAAAAAAAAAAAATGACTTTTGGGAGATGCGAGAGCGAAGTAGTCCAGTGATAATTAACAGGCAGCCATGGTTAATGCAATTTGCAAAGACCCGCCCCCTTTAGTTACTGTTGCTATGTCCAACAAGCCATGGCGCTCTCACGCCACACATCATGTTGTCACGCAATGAAAAATACATTGCGGATCACAGAAAAAACGCTGAAACGTTTAAACGCAGAGACAAGACAGAGCAGGTTACTTTTGATATGAAAGTTGAAACAAAGTCTCAACGTTTAATTTGTGTAATTTTTTTAGAAAAAAATATTTTTGGTAAAATAAAAATGTAAAAAATACCGTTGTATGCAATACTATGCGTTGTTGGTGGGGGCAAAACTGCAAGTTGCTTGCGTCCGACGTGTTGACTATAAAAGGCTCTTGTCGGTGCATGACATAGGAGTAGCATAAGCTTTGACGGCTCTCGCGGTTCAAACAAACAGGGCTAGGCAATAAATTCAAGCTCCTCCCACATTTCTTTTTATATGATTCTCTTTAATGATAATTTTTCTAAAAATCTCTGTGGAAAGAAAGTCAGATATAAATCTGGGACAGATATAAATCTGGCACGAGGGAGAAAAAAATAGATCATTTTTATTTTGGAGTGCATTGTGCGTTTAAAATTGACTACGGTTTTATAAAATGCAGTGGATACTTACTAGTGATGGACTTGTTTCTCTGTTGGTGCCTGTTCTGCTCCGTAAACATTGGTCCAATGCTTGATCTTAAGAAAATGTAAAAAGTGTGTTAATGTGTGTTAACAGACTATTGATCTGGGTTTTCAGATCATTTTTTATGTTTTTTAAGTGATAAATCTGGAGAACCCTTACTAACATTAACCATGGTTTTGCTACACTAACTAAATGGTAATAAATTATTGTAATCAATCCACCATAAAAATATTGTTTCTACACTTTACTATAATAAAAACCATGGTTAATGTTAATTTAGCAAAGGACCCTGGGAACATGTCCTAAAAAGAACAGCTCATCCAAAAAATAGACTCTCTATCGTTATTTACCGGTACTCCATGTTGTTCCAAAACTGTATGAATTTATTTTGTATAACCTTAATTAAGATATCTTGAGAAATGACTTCACTGTTTTTTTTTTTTTTTTTTCATAAAATGGGTTCCAATGTTGTTTAATTCCCAACATTCTTGTGTTTCAGAGAAGTAAGTCATACAGGTTAGAAAATAATTTCATTTTGAAAGGACATTTATGTTATGTATAAAGACACAATGTTCTCAGTTCCCTCATTGTAAAGCTCCTATGCTGAGGTTTATTTTATTTTATTTTTTCAAAATGTTGCAAGTAAAATGTTCTAATTGTGTTAACTTGTCACATTAGAAGAACGTTTTATGAAGAACATTCAACATCTCATCTCTCAATGATATCCTCAAAACATTTCCCTAACGTGACAGAGAGAATGTTCTTCTTTTGTTATCATGAAACATTGGGACAATGTTATATTGAGATCATTGTACAACTTTAACTTTAGCAACATTCCCAAAATATGCTCAAAATGTTGCAAGTAGAATGTTCTTCTTTTGTTATCATGAAACATTGGGAACATTTGTTTCCATAAAATGGGTTCCAATGTTGTTTTATTCCCAACATTCTTGTGTTTCACAGAAGTCATACAAGTTTGAAAATAATTTCATTTTGAAAGGACATTTATGTTTGGGTCAGCTAGGCCCATAAAAACTCATATCAAGAAGACAGGTACAATTTTGACTGGAGGGTTTGGACCAGTGTGCCTTTGAGCAGAGTTTACATGTTCTGCCTCTATTTCACGTGTATTTTACTATGACAATACTCACCGCAACTGAAGATCATGTGGCTGGATAATTTATTCCCAAAATTCCTGGATAATGGGAAACACACACATACAGCAATATTATTAGCTATTTGTATTTACTTACTAAAAGAGACATAAAAAGCTTGCAAATTTTTACTCACCAGCTCAAAAACATATTATTTATGATGATGACTCATAATTTTGACGGTAACGTTAGGCCGATATCCCGCGATCATTCAAAAGCCTAGTTTTCATAACGTTAGTGTGGTTCGAGTTCCTCTCTGTATAAAGACACAATGTTCTCAGTTCACTCATTGTAAAGCTCAGACTATGCTGAGGTTTATTTTTATTTATTTTTATCAAAAACTAACTTAGCTGACAATATTTAGCCTAACGTTACACATGCAGGCTGAAACATTGACATAATATCGATATTGCTCTAGTCGCATTTAAAATTAGCTTCTCAATTTAACACACTATATTTTGATGTAGCAGAATGTATTTTTATATAAAATAAAGTTATTTACCTTCCGCAGATTGCAATATGTCCGTTACACGTAGGCTACGTTGTTAAAATTCGTTGTCCATTTACATCCCGCAACTCGCTCAAAATAAAAATGTAACAGTACGATGCAAAATAATCCATGTTTTAAACAATGTAAAAGCCACAGAACCGAAGGAGGCTAGTACTGAAGATCCTCCCGAGCAGCAGCAGCGCGCACACACACACACTCTCACTCTAACAGACGAATATTCAAACTTCAAACTTGACCAGTAAAAGGCGCGCATAGCTGCCATTGGCCAGATTCCTGGATGACAGTCTGAATAGCCAATCATGCTCAAAACAACTCGAAGAGACAGCCAATAATGTGGTAACATTGCAATTACAGGAAAAGATTACATGTTTTAAAAGAAAGAATATGAAAAAAATGTGCACGGCTATTTATTTAGTTGTATTTGTAAGCTGGCTGTTATATTTAATCAATTGGTTAAATGGTGTCTTCATTGCAGTGCATGATAAAAAATAAATAAACTTACAATAACATATAAATAATAATAATAAATTACACAAATAATATATACCATGTATAACAACATATATTTACCACTGCTCTGCCAAACAGCAGTTTAAAAGAGCAAACATATTATATATTAAACAGAGCAAACATTGCATATGTAGGCTATTCATATACAATTCTGTATACCTACCTACATGAAAAACTAATTGATTGGTATCATGGTAACATTAGAGTTACATTCATGTGACCCATAATGATCCTTTTGCACTTTAACAAAATATTGACCTTTCCTTTAGAAACACTCTTATGCCTAATAATGTCAACTTGCTTTTCACCCTGTGTGGCACAGTTACACAACCTGTTGGTTTAGGGTAAATCCTCTGTCCAACACAACACTTTGGTAACATTGGCATAATTCTATACAAGTTGCAACATATACCCCAGGTTTCACAGGCAAGGTTTAAGCCTGTAGTCCCAGACTAAAATGCACGTTTGAGCTGTTTTACCTGAAAGCAACTTGCACTGACATATCTTAAAATATGTCAGTGCCATTGTTTTGTCTCAAGATGCACACCAGTAATGTTTCTTTTTCTTTTTTCTAAGGCACATTTTTAAAAGCTAATTAAATGCACTAAGGCCTAATCCTGGCTTAATCTAAACTCTGTGAAACCGGGTCTGGGTTAGAAATTAAGGGTTAAGGTTAACCCTAACCCTAACCCTTGTCTACAGACTTTTATTTAACAGCATGGATACTCCAAGGTGTTGACTGCAGTGGTTAGGACTTCTTACTGTGACAGTCTGTAATGTATTTTAGCAAAGAGTGTTTGTATGGATTGTCCCTAATTAAGCTAGAGCTATTGGTGCATTCAAGTCATGTCATAAAGATCGTATTTACAAGTTGAACGCCACCACAATGATGAGAATATGAGTAGGAAGCTCAGGATTTTCTTTAACCCTGATCTTGAAGAGTTAGGGGTGTGTCAGTGGGAAACATTGTGGGATACCACTATACTTAGGTATTTAGCAGTGACAATGAAGTAAGCTAATGCCTGCACAAAATATGATAGCATTAATATGTAACAGTATAATATGCGATGATAAAGTTTACAGTGGCTTCATTAATTTAAAACATTAAACAAAGTTGTAAAACCTCATGAATACAAACTTCCCAGGAGGACTTAAATGCACCATATGTTCCATCGTGAACCCTGTTGGCCTGCTGTCTGACCAGCAAGCTCAATTTAACAATAATTGTGTAGTTTGATTGCTAAATGTTACATTTAAAATGTTCTAGTTTTGTTAACACGTCACATTACAAGAATTTTTTTTAAAAACACTCATCATCTCAGGTCTCAGTGATATACTCAAAACATTTTACGAACGTTGATTTGATAATGTTCCTCCTCTGTTATTATGGAACATTGTGCCAATGTTTTACTGAGAACATTATATAATCTGTTATCTCAACAGCATCCTCAAAACATCCTCAAAATGTTGCAATTAAAATGTTCTAATTGTGTTAACACATAACATTACAAGAACGTTTTATAAAGAACATTCAACATCTCATCTCTCAATGATATCCTCAAAACATTTTCCTAATGTGACAGAGAGAATGTTCTTCTTTTGTTATGACAAAACATTGGGACAATGTTATATTGAGATCATTGTACAAACTTTAACTTTAACAACATTCCCAAAATATGCTCAAAATGTTGCAAGTAGAATGTTCTTCTTTTGTTATCATGAAACATTGGGACAATGTTATATTGAGATCATTGTACAAACTTTAACTTTAGCAACATTCCCAAAATATGCTCAAAATGTTGCAAGTAAAATGTTCTAATTGTGTTAACTCGTCACATTAGAAGAACATTTTATAAAGAACAATAAACATCTCATCTCTCAATGATATCCTCAAAACATTCTACAAATGTGACAGAGAGAACGTTCTTCTTTTGTTATGACAAAACATTAAGACAACGTTATTTTGAGATCATTGTACAAACTTTAACTTTAATAACATTCCCAAAATATCCTCAAAATGTTGCAAGGAGAATGCTCTTCTTTTGTTATCATGAAACATTGGGACAATGTTATTTTAAGATCATTGTCCAAACTTTAACTTTAACAACATTCCCAAAATATGCTCAAAATGTTGCAAGTAAAATGTTCTAATTTTGTTAACTCGTCACATTAGAAGAACGTTTTATGAAGAACATTCAACATCTCATCTCTCAATGATATCCTCAAAACATTTTCCTAATGTGACAGAGAGAACGTTCTTCTTTTGTTATGACAAAACATTAAGACAACGTTATTTTGAGATCATTGTACAAACTTTAACATTAACAACATTCCCAAAATATGCTCAAAATGTTGCAAGTAAAATGTTCTAATAGTGTTAACTCGTCACATTAAAATTACGTTTTATAAAGAACATTCAACATCTCATCTCTCAATGATATCCTCAAAATATTCTACAAATGTGACAGAGAGAATGTTCTTCTTTTGTTTTTATGAAACATTGGGACAATGTTATATTGAGATCATTGTACAAACTTTAACTTTAACAACATTCCCAAAATATGCTCAAAATGTTGCAGGTAAAATGTTCTAATTGTGTTAACTCGTCACATTAGAAGAACGTTTATGAAGAACATTCAACATCTCATCTCTCAATGATATCCTCAAAACATTTTCCTAATGTGACAGAGAGAACGTTCTTCTTTTGTTATGACAAAACATTAAGACAACGTTATTTTGAGATCATTGTACAAACTTTAACTTTAACAACATTCCCAAAATATGCTCAAAATGTTGCAAATAAAATGTTATAATTTTGTTAACTCGTCACATTAGAAGAACGTTTATGAAGAACATTCAACATCTCATCTCTCAATGATATCCTCAAAACATTTTCCTAATGTGACAGAGAGAACGTTCTTCTTTTGTTATGACAAAACATTAAGACAACGTTATTTTGAGATCATTGTACAAACTTTAACTTTAACAACATTCCCAAAATATGCTCAAAATGTTGCAGGTAAAATGTTATAATTTTGTTAACTCGTCACATTAGAAGAACGTTTATGAAGAACATTCAACATCTCATCTCTCAATGATATCCTCAAAACATTTTCCTAATGTGACAGAGAGAACGTTCTTCTTTTGTTATGACAAAACATTAAGACAACGTTATTTTGAGATCATTGTACAAACTTTAACTTTAACAACATTCCCAAAATATGCTCAAAATGTTGCAAATAAAATGTTATAATTTTGTTAACTCGTCACATTAAAATAACGTTTTATAAAGAACATTCAACATCTCATCTCTCAATGATATCCTCAAAACATTTTCCTAATGTGACAGAGAGAATGTTCCTCTTTTGTTTTTATGAAACATTGGGACAATGTTATTTTGAGATCATTGTACAAACTTTAACTTTAACAACATTCCCAAAATATGCTCAAACTGTTGCAAGTGGAATGTTCTTCTTTTGTTATCATGAAACATTGGGACAATGTTATATTGAGATCATTGTACAAACTTTAACTTTAACAACATTCCCAAAATATTCTCAAAATGTTGCAAATAAAATGTTATAATTTTGTTAACTCGTCACATTAAAATAACGTTTTATAAAGAACATTCAACATCTCATCTCTCAATGATATCCTCAAAACATTTTCCTAATGTGACAGAGAGAATGTTCCTCTTTTGTTTTTATGAAACATTGGGACAATGTTATTTTGAGATCATTGTACAAACTTTAACTTTAACAACATTCCCAAAATATGCTCAAAATGTTGCAAGTGGAATGTTCTTCTTTTGTTATCATGAAACATTGGGACAATGTTATATTGAGATCATTGTACAAACTTTAACTTTAACAACATTCCCAAAATATGCTCAAAATGTTGCAAGTAAAATGTTCTAATTGTGTTAACTCGTCACATTAGAAGAACATTTTATAAAGAACAATAAACATCTCATCTCTCAATGATATCCTCAAAATATTCTACAAATGTGACAGAGAGAATGTTCTTCTTTTGTTTTTATGAAACATTGGGACAATGTTATATTGAGATCATTGTACAAACTTTAACTTTAACAACATTCCCAAAATATTCTCAAAATGTTGCAAATAAAATGTTATAATTTTGTTAACTCGTCACATTAAAATAACGTTTTATAAAGAACATTCAACATCTCATCTCTCAATGATATCCTCAAAACGTTTTCCTAACGTGACAGAGAGAACGTTCTTCTTTCGTTATAATGAAACATAGGGACAATGATATTTTGAGATCATAGTACAACTTGTTATTTCAGAAACATTCCCAAAACATCTTTTGAATGTTGCAGTTAAAATGTTATATCTTAGTTTTCATATAACGTTATAGGAACATTTTTTTAAATGAGAAAACATCCTTAAAATGTTCGGTAAACATTACATTCAAATGTTTTCTTTAGAACATTAACCAAACTTGTAGGGAATGTTAGCGAAAGTTCTGAGAACGTTCCCTGCTAGCTGGGTTATCTCTCTCTCAGCATATGAGCAGCGCGAGGGCTTTCAGTGCTTTCAGTCTCACGGCTCTTCCACACGTCCACTTGAAATGGATATTACGACACTCAACACTCATATGCTGCGTTCATGTCATCTCGTAAAGATTGTCACATATAACAACAATCATTATCTATAAGCATAGCGGTTATTATTCAATAAGAGAAAATAAAGGACTAAATTTGAAAGTTGATTAAATGAACTAAAATTATACATTTATAACTATACAAATAACGACAGACTGCATACAGTACAACACCATTCTCTGATCAGATCTTTGAAATCAAGCCGTCGTGCTCAATCGTGTTTAATAGACAGCATGACCAGACCATTCAGTCTTTCCTGAGACAGTGTTCACTAAAACATTGACAGGATCATTGAATCAGTGATTTGAACTCGGTAAACTAAATCAGTTCTGTTCATGAATGAATCATCTAGACTGGTTTATTAACGGGTTTCTCCTATTCACGGCAATGAACCGACTCAAATGATTCATTCACGAATCGGACATCATTACAAATGTATATCTATGACTAGAACGACATCGTAAATGTTGATCGATTCCTCACAGAAATCGGCTCCAAGTCTTCAGAAAGCCTAAATATATTCATCACTGGACTAGTTTTATTGTCACTTGGTGATTTTGCGTTTCTGCCCTGCGTCGTTTCTGAATAACCCGCAAACACACACACACACACACACACACACACACACACACACACACACACACACACACACACACACACACACACACACACACACACACACACAGACAGACAGACAGACAGACAGACAGACAGACAGACAGACAGACAGACAGACAGACAGACAGACAGACAGACAGACAGACAGACAGACAGACAGACAGACAGACAGACAGACAGACAGACAGACAGACACACACACAGACACACACACACACACAGACACACAAAAACACAAACACACACACACACACGTTCCTTAAAATGCTTACAAATACATTAAGCACACACACACACACACGTTGGGTTTACATGTTTTATGGGGACTTTCCATAGAAATAATGATTTTTATACTCTACAAACTCTATAATCAATCCCCTAATCCTAACTGATGAATTTTCACAATATGAACTAATGAGTATTTGTATATATTTCATATTGACAGCATTATGTTATTTTTTAAGTGTCATGTGTATCTCTGGATATAGGCTTAATGTGTGTCATTGTTCTCTACAGGTTGGATGAGTGTGGTGTGACAGATGAAGGTTGTGCTGCTCTGGCTTCAGCTCTGAGATCAAACCCCTCACACCTGAGAGATCTGAGTCTGTCATATAATAAACTAGGAGACTCAGGAGTGAAGCTGTTTTCTGCTGGACTGGCGAATCCTCACTGTAAACTGGAGACACTGAGGTAAGATCATACGTTACTCTCACATGAAACTGTCACTAGGGGCGTTTCCATTACAGATTTGCGCAAAACTTTTGCGTTCTTTTTTTCTTCTTCTAAATGTCGACAAAAAGCTGTTGCGAAATGACGGCGTTTCCATTAACTGATGTTATGCGACTAAAACTTCATTGTTTCCTCTCGCGATCAGTAAAATCATTCCAAAAATCATGTTAACGGACGTTGGTAGGATTATGTATATCCCAGCCACTGCACTGGCCATTATTATTAATGGAAGGAGATGTGTGTGTGTTTCCAAGCATTAATGGTGAGGAACGACCCTTATTATACTTGTGAGCGGCACATATGAGGAGTTTCTGGGTGTTTCTCCCTCAGTTCTGCTTCAAGGTCTTGATTGTGGCATTTATTTGAGGTTTAGAATCCATTATTCCTGTAATTCTTTTGCCTTATATGAGTTTAATAAAGAGCTCTGTCTCGTATTCTGTCCAAACACACTGCGTCGTCTACGTCAGGTGACTGTAAATGCACAAACACTGTTTCCATTGCAGTTTTGCGAAATATTTCTTTTTTGAATGGCCTGAAAAACCTCCTCATGTGAGCGTAAAAACTTTATTTGATAAATGGGAGTTTTTGTGAAATTGACGTGTTTCCATTGGGCGTATTTTCAATTCTCAATTTCAATTTGCGTAATTTGAAGGGTAATGGAAACGCGGCTACTGTGAATTCATAAAATATAATCAAAATGGAATAAAATGCAGGGAAATAACTACTATTTCATTAATTACAAGCAAAGCTATTAAAACAACATGATCAAATTCATCAAATTATTTTTACGTCTGTTCATATGATGTAAGAGAATTCATATTTTTAAAGCGTTTGCTCTATTTATCAAAACGACTCCATCTACACCTGGTCACATAAATGTGTTTTTGCAAAACGGATTTAAATCCGATCTTCAGTTCCCGCGCTATATGCAGATTTAATGGAGGGCACGTCACCGAAAGCAACAGATATGAGCTGCATTTTTGAGCTGCACGAGAGGACGTGCCGGACTCGTTCGTTGCCCTGGAAGGTTTCTCTCTGGTACGCTCTGATAGGAACGACAACTCAGGCAAGAGCAAAGGGGGCGGTATTTGTGTTTACGTTAACCAAAAGTGGTGCTCGCAATTCTCCGTGAGAGAGCGGCTCTGTGACTCCGACATAGAACTGGTATGTGTAAGCCTTAGGCCTTTTTATCTTCCATGCGAATTCGGGAACATTTTAATATGTACTGTTTATATTCCACCTAGTGGGAATGCTGCAAATGCAGCTAAACTTACAGCAGACTGTGTTCATAGACAATTAAGTCGTACCCCTGAAGCACCTTGTTTCATTTTAGGGGATTTTAATCATTGTAAACTTGACGCTGTGTTGCCTGGATTTGATCAATATGTGGACTGTAATACGAGAGGCAAAAACATCTTGGACAAATGTGATGGGAATGTTAAGAATGCCTATACAGCTAAGGTTAAATTGCCATTAGGCTCCTCTGATCATAATGCTGTCCATTTAATTCCGACATATAAGTCCATGCTTAGGAGCAGTAAACAACAAACTAAAACTGTATATGTGTGGAATGATGATGGAATTGAAACGTTAAAAGGATGCTTCTCTTGCACTGACTGGAACGTCTCTCAAAGTTTGGATCTAGAGGAGGCCGTAGAGACTATGACAGATTATATACTTTTCTGTAAAGATAATGTGTTAGACCAAAAAATAATAACTATATATCCAAACAATAAATCTTATATCTCTAAGGAAATTAAGGAGTGCATAGTACAGAAAAAAATGGCTTTTAGGAGAGGAGACCTTGCAGCTATGAAAGATGTACAGAAGGAACTGAATTATAAACTAAGGAAAGCTAGGAGAAAGGAGAGGGAGAAATTTGAGGCCCATTGTTTGACTATGAATACCAAAGAATTATGGGATTCTATGAAATATATGACAAACATGACAAAAGATCTATCAATGTGATAGATGAGATGTGAGATCTATTAATGTGATTTGCAAAGGCAAATGAGCTGAACGACTTTTATTGTAGATTTGATGTAAGAGACTTCTCACAGGAGCAGGCAAATGCACTGGATGCCTTGTCTATATCGGATAATCCTAAAACAATTATTGACCAGAACATGGTGGAGAGACTGTTTTCACAGGTCTGTCCTAACAAGGCTTCTGGGCCGGACGGCATCTCTGGGCGGTTACTAAAATCTTGTAGTAGAGAGCTGGCCGAAGCCTGGTGCCCTATTTTTCAGAAATCTATAGACACGCATACAGTTCCCTCTATGTGGAAGAGCTCCACTATTATCCCTGTCCCAGAAAAGGCTAGCTGTAAGGAGAATAATGATTATTGTCCAGTAGCACTTACTTCAATAATAATGAAGTGTTTGGAGAAAATTATGATTAATTTAGTAAAAACAGACGTGAGTGGTCTATCAGACCCATTTCAGTTTGCTTATAGGAGCAATAGAAGTACAGATGATGCTGTTATAGCTATAACACATTTCATAAATAGGCATCTAGAGGATCCTAGCTCGTATGCACGTCTTTTATTTGTAGATTTTAGCTCAGCTTTTAATATGTTGGAACCACATCTTTTAATTGCAAGGCTGAATGATTTAAAAGTCAATCCATCTATTATAAAATGGTATTATTCTTTTTTGACCAATCGCAGGCTATATTGTAGATATATGTGGCACTGTACAGCCCTGTACAGGACCCTTTTAATGAGCGTTTGGTGTAGGTCTACAAGGCATAGAGATATCTGAACATCTTTGCCAAGCGCAAACCAGTACAGAAGTAGCCTAATCAATAATTAAAGTGCAAGCTGAGAAACTGAAGTGGATATGGAGAAAAGCTTCTTTATATGCCATTGCCTACATTTTAAACGGATGTCTGCCAATAGGCCTAAAACATTACATATATGGTTATTGTGACAGAGACTGGGACTCCAGGTTAATAAGATTCTGACTGAGTAGCAAGATATGAATTCAATTGTGATTCTGTGAGAATTCACAGATCCAGTTTCTCTTTTTCAATCTTCCTCTTAACATTTAAAGGAATCTACATGTGTGTGTGTGTGTGTGTGTGTGTGTGTGTGTGTGTGTGTGTGTGTGTGTGTGTGTGTGTGTGTGTGTGTGTGTGTGTGTGTGTGTGTGTGTGTTCAAATATGGCTTCTGGAGAGCAAATGAAGGATAAAATATGAATTACTAAACAGACATTAAGAAGTTCCCCATACTTTTAGAGTTACAACTAACAGCACTAGATGGCAGCAGCGTATAAGAGATGAACTGACAGCTAGTAAATCTTTGAACATGGAGTGCTAATGATAATAAATGTAATATGTCAGGCTCACAATTTTTACAATTGAAGTGCTATAAAAGTTGTAGAAATGACAAATTCAATCTGCATTGTATTAAACAAATCTTTATTGATATGCAAATAAACAATAGACATCCAGCAAAAGAAAAATGGCAAGTGTTTATTTCTCCATGGCACATGCATTTTGTTTCTTTATATGCAGCCCAATGTTATCCAATGAGTTGTTTGCATTATTTAGGTATTTTATTTTAATTGTATTACATTTTTGGTAACACTTTACAATAAGGTGTCATTTGTTAATGCATTAACTAACATGAACTAACAGAGAGCAATAGCCTTTATTAATGTTAGTTAATAAAATATTAGTGTTCATGTTAGTTCACAGTGCATGTTAACAGATACAACTTTGGATCTTAAAAATGTCTTATAAAATGTTGAGCTTAACATTAACTAAGATTAATAAATGCTGTAGAATATTGTTCATTAATTGTTGGTTCATGTTAACTAATGCTAACAAAATGAAACCTTAGCCCATTATAAAGTGTTACTATTTTTTAATAAAGAAAGTTGAAAAAAAATTACTTCAACTTATTACAAGTAATCGATTTACTTTTTCTCAAGTGAGTTTGAACAAATCAAATTTCTATGGTCAGTTGAAACTAAAAATATTCTTTGAACCAAAGATGTTTTTTTACATGATTAAATCACAAATTATCACAATCTTTTTGATTAACTCAAGCTGTAATAATAGTACTCTGGAACAAGCTGACAGGGAAAACACACATAAACACAACGGAGATCGGACAAAGACTGAAGGAAAGGGTTTTATTATTAATAAATAATTAAATGTCTCCTTGCTATTTTAGACACATTCATAATCATTACTTTTACCGTTTATTTGTGGCAAGCTTTATGCGTGCGGTCGTGCGCTTGAGTGCGGCTATATTACGTAAACCTGTGTAGGCTATATAGCCTATTTAAGTAGCATAATTAAAATAATATACAGGGGCGATTTGTCCACGAATGGCTTAAAGGTGCCATGTGTAAAAAAAAATCAATTCATACTCCACATTCCATACCAGATGGGGGCAGTATACCTCCAGAAAGTGTGTCTACTCTATGAATATGACATCTTCAAGCTACTCCCCTTCACCAGTGAATATGTTCATATTCGTTTTGTTCATATTACATTTTTATCGTTAGTTTGAATTACATTAATTTGACAGACAGCATTCGCTGATGTTGACCAACGTAACCAGAGCTGCCAACTATCACGCATTCACCGTGAGACACACGCAATTGACACTTTTCACATGCTCTCACGACACACATCAATTTTCTCGTGCACAGAAAAATCCCGAAGCAAAGAGGACATGGAGACCGACAGACTAGACAGTTAGTTATGATATTAAAAAAATTTCAGCTCTCAGATTCTGTCAATTTTATTACGCAATTCAAACAATAAATACAGTTTTGGCGCTTGTAAATGTTACGTGACAGATCCCTAGCGCACGTGAACCGATCATCTCTAGTAGCTAATAGTAAAAAACACGAACACTGTTGAAAGATACAGTAGGCTACAACTTACCGAAATGTATTCCTCATACATAATATCTACCAATCAGTGTTTTTTATCAGCGTGAAGAGGTCAATAACACAGCTGGAGAACAATTATGTCAGATTTACCTCAGGAAAGGCATTTAATAAACATAATATAGGTTGTTATAATAAACAGAAATGTTGCAAGTTCGGAGTCGAACCTCATTTCTTTCATGGCCATTAGTTGTCTCCAGCGATGGAAAGCAGTGCCAATGTTTACTCTGGTTCTGTTCCTTTTTTTTATCAGATTTTATTTGCGATTCCGAGCGCGTTTTTTATCCCTGCAGCGGGTGGGTGTGGTGGTGGTAAGGGTCTCTTGCCAAGGGCTTCAGCCATTCTTCCGCTCTCTTCCCTGAACTGAAATGTAGTAGTGGGCTGTATTTTCCACACGATTGACATCAGGTTCAAGTACGTCCACAAGCCGTGCGAGTTATTCGTGTATTGCAGTTGGGCTGGTGGTGGTTATGTTGCTCGCATACCGCCTCCCATGGCCGAAACTGGTATTACAACACCTGTCGGGCCGTGGCTAGTAATGCTATTGCTAATTCAGGTTGATATCTCTGCAGCACTATAACTTGTCATTTTTTTAATGACATCATCGCCCTTATTTCTTCTCATTCTTTTGATGCGTGTAGCTCATTTTTTGGATATTTTTACCTCAATTTTTACACATGGCACCTTTAAATGAACAACTACTAGTCGACTAGAATTTTTTTTTTTTAAGTCGGAGGCAGCCCTATTCCACATGTTTTCGAACCAGGCTCAGGCCATTCTGGGTTGAGCGAGCGACCCTGAGGAAATAAGCGAGCGGAGCGGAATATTCAGAAATGCGCTCTCCGCTCACGAGCTCTGATCGGAACAAACCCGTCTGCTGAATTTGCGCAGAAACATCAAAATAGACATAACCAGCTTTTTAAAAAATGTAAAACTTTATGAGCTTATTGACGATTTTTTATAGTTCTAACTTCTTGACAAAATTAGAATATATGAATTTTTTTTTTTTTTTTTTTTTTTTTTTAAGAAAAGTTTTGGGTGGGCCTACTAACGCACCCATAACGCCGTGCCTGGTGTGTGTATAAGAAAGAAAGAGAAAATGTCAGTATTTCATTGAGACTTGAGATTAAATAAACTGCTGTAGATCTTGTAGTATTAATTTTCACATGCAGTTACACATTGTATGTTAAAAACAAGAAAGTGGCTGGTAAAAACATTGAGTGGCTGGTAGATTTTGAAATCGACCAGCTACAGTGGCCTATGGACAAAAAAGTTAATTTCCATCCCTGAAACAGAGACATTACGTTTGTTTCCGTTATTTTACAAAATCTGAATATCTTTTGTAAATTGATGAATTATGTCTTGCTTTTATCTGTATGAGCATAAATTACGGAGTAAGAGTTTACTCTCTTGGCAGGAATAAATCCAGTGGTCGCGCCGCCGCCTCTGAATAAAATACAGTCAAACATATAAAATGTTCCAGCGCTCAATCTGAATAGTCTGTAATATAATCTGTGGCGTTCAGCGTGACCACCGCCTCACTGCGCTGTTATACACTGTAAAAAAAAAAAACGTAAAAAAACTGTAATTTTCTGGCAGCTGGGGCGCCAGAAAATTCCTGTTAAAAAACGGAAAAATACTGTAAAAAAAAATGGTCTTTCTTCCTGTTGTTTTTACGGAAAAAAACTGTATATTTAACATTGGATTTCGGTAATATGATATAATGTTAATTTACCATCCTATTGAAGTATTAATATCTGTTTTTTACACTGATAACCACCAATCACAGCAGTGATGAGAGTCACATGATCAATCAAAGCTCAACATAAGCAGTTCTTCCACAAGAGAGTTAATACTAATATATATAGAAGCTGCACAGTGTCATTCACACAAACATTAAACACCATCATGGTAACACATGAAAATTTAAAAATGCAATAAACATTAATTTAACAACATTAAATGTAACATAAACCCCTAATGTACATAACTGATTAGAAAAAACGAAGAAAACTATGAAGAAACAAACATAGTTATTTCAACAAAAATACATCAAATGTGAAGTGTCACAGGGAATTGTGGGAATGTCAATGTACGGTTTTTCACTGTAAATGATACAATGAGTTGTTTTTTCACTTTCAAAAACTGTAAATTTAACGGTATGTTACAGTAAAATTACATTAAATGTACCGTTAGATCTATCACAGTTATTTACCGTATATAGTACGGAAACTTTCTGTTAACCAATTAACAGTTTTTCACTGTAGCATTTTTACAGTCTTTTACCGTTAAAATTACGATAATTTTTTACAGTGTATGGGGAAGATGATATTTTACGTCAGTAATGCCGAGTACAAAGCTTAGCCTACATAATAGGCCTAATAGTTCAGCTTGATTCGCAGATCATGAAACATCTGGATTCGTGCCGAATGAGGAATGTAGGCTTTTTTCACTTTAATTAATTCGTTTGGCATCTTATTTAGTTTTATTTAAATAAAAAACCTGTTCCTCACCTTGAATATATATATCCATAGAAGCTGGCATGGCATTAAACAAAGAAAAGAAAAGAGAGATATTATTAGTAGTAGTAGTATTATAGCCTAAATATTATTATTATTATTATTATAAACTAGGCTACAAAAAAAAGTAAAACAAAATAACGTTATTAATCTGTATTTGTTCTAATCAAACCGGTTTCTGAACGTTTATAAAACAGAAGAAACGCAGGATCAGAAACGTTAAAATAGGACTGGTTCTGCTCGAGTGAACCGGGGGATTTTATTCATTTATTCATTTTTACAGATCGTACTTTTAAGTGGCCAATGAATGAACAATATTATTAAAATATTTTAATATGTCTGAAAGGTTCATATCTTTGGCAAAGATAGACATTAAAATGCAGTATCATTTTATGTTAGACTGACATAAGTCACATTTTCGTCATTGTGTCCTTGCAAAAGATCTTTTATATGTTATTTAAATGTCAAAGAAATGAATTCACAGTGTAATAATTCCACAATGTGGGAATTAGGGTTGATGAAATGGGACGGGATATTTGCACTTATAAGTTCACTAAAAAGTTATTGTAACACTCTTTAATGCTACAAACGCCCATGACAAGCATGTAAGAACCATTGATCACTGAATCATTAATATTTTATTTCTATTTGAGCTGTTCATAAACAATATATTCTACTTACAAATGTGTTTCTCACACGTTTATGAGCTCGCCGCTTGCTGTCAATACACACCAGAGAGAGTTTAACACATCGCTGCACATTATTGTCTTCAGTGCCGCTATAACTGAGAGAGAAACAGGACTGCCCCCTACTGGTGATGTACGGCATGTGCCAGAGAACTTCACCACGGCCGAATCGCCCAATCCCTTTCCCTGTGATTCTTAATGGACACATCTGCACAACTTTTGATTTAAAACATGTATTAATAAATGTTGAAATGAACATCAACTAAGATTAATAAATGTTGTAGAAGAATCTGTCATGGTTCGTTCATGTTAACTAATGTAGTGAACTAGTGTGTAACAAATGAAACCTTATTGTAGTGTAAGCAAATAATCATCTCTGTGAGTCCATGTAATGCAAGTGGATTCAGAAACCACACAAAGTGAACATGACAGTAATCCATAAACCCCAGCTGATGAATCAGTGCTTCTGAAGTGAAACAAATATTTCAAACTTTTTACAATATAAGCCTTTGCTTCCGGCCAACACACACACATTCAGGAGTTCATGTTTGTCTTAAACGTCAGCACGTTCTGAAGCGTGATATAAGCGAACTGTGAAACTCACAGGAATGCCGCTCATCTTCCGCATCACTTCTGGTGTGAGCTTCAGAACGCACTTGTGTCGCTTCACGCCGATATCATTAACCCGTGTGCGACCATTGGCTGGAAGTGAGTGTTTATAACACTCTTATGGAAAATGAAACAAAGTGAACATGACGGTAATACAAAAAGAAAATATATCCATATATCTGGATCTGAAGTCTCTTCTGCTCACCAAGGCTGCATTTATTGGATTAAAAATACAAAAGAACAATAATGTTATTAAATATCAAGACAATTTAAGATAACTGTTTTTTTTTATTTTAATATATTTTCAAATGTAATTTATTCCTGTGATCAAAGCTGAATCTCAGCATCATTACTCCAGTCTTCAGTGTCACATGATCCTTCAGAAATCATTCTGATATGATGATTTGATGCTCAAGAAACATTCATTATTATTATTATCAATGTTGAAAACAGTCGTGTACAATTTTCTTTCAGGATTCTTTGATGAATAGAAAGTTACACTTTACTATATATTCACGTAGAAAAGAGCTGTTTTACATTGGAATAATATTTCACAATATTACTGTTATTATTAATGAAATAAATGCAGCAGAAGAGACTTCTTTTTAAAACCTTAAAGATATTAGCGATCCCGCACGTTTGGCTGGTAGTGTATCTGCATGTGTTGCTCTGGAATCATCATTCGTCTCCACAACTGCATAATTACACCAGTTGTCTGTAATATGATGGTATTGTATTATACAATAAGCGAGTACATCATGAATGGCTTTTTTCAAAGCGTGTTTTTGTCCTATCCTGAATCACTACGGTAAGCCTGTAATAAGCGTTTAGACTCGGACTACTTTACAGCGGTCGGGTCGCACCGCGGCGGAGTAACGTT